>NC_089227.1:2509230-2822884 GCF_963924675.1 Phocoena phocoena | reverse complement strand
CCGGTGAAAGCAAACAGAAAATGGATTTTGTAAAGTACACCATGGAGAGATTCTTCTGCTGGTCTTGAACTGTTTAGCAGTCAAGTGCCGAGGCCGCGAGGAGACACCAGGAGCCTCACAAGGTTGAGAACAGCCCCTGCCTACGAGCCAGCAAGAAAACCTCAGCCCTGTGACAGCAGGAGACCGGATTTGAAGTTTGCCAACCACCAAGTGAGCCGGGGAGAGGACCAGAAAGAAAGGTTCCAGAGAGTCGGGCAACCTTGCCGACACCTGGAGGGCTACCCGAAAAGACTCAGCAGAAGACCCAGCCACGCCGGGCTTGGCTTCGTGACCCACAGAAACTGGCAGGTAACGAGGATGCATTTTAAGCCAGTTTAAAAACCAGAATTCACAATATTTTTGATCCACTGAAGATTCTCCTTCTGTAACAATCATCGTCAACACTGATGGACATCTTGCGCAGGACTCTGTAAAAACGTTTCGGTATTCATATTCTAAAGTACCATGGATTTAGGAGACCTTCCTAATGTCCTTCGGGACATTCAAAGCAGGCCAGTTCTGCGTTGTGCGGGAGAGAATTGAGAGTGGCAGGAGGCCTCATATCTCTTCCCTCTCTGCAGAAAGGCCAGAATTCTCCCCAATCATAGTGGCAACTGAAAGAGCCCCATTTTCCCAGAAGGCCCACTGGGGTGTGGCGGTCTCTGAGAAGCAGCGGCAGTCTGCGTGCAGCTGCTTTTTCACGCTCCTTTAAGGCGAAAGGAACTCCCTTCAGTCCACCATCTGGTTGCTCCCGTCTGGTGGAGCAACCCTCAGCCCCCGCAGGAGCGGACGCCCCCAGCCAAGTTGGCCAGATCTTTGCAAACCCAGAGAGCAGTACCCGGCCCCTCAACCTCACTCCACTCTGCACTGCTTTGCGTCGCTGGTTTTGTTCTCTTTTCTGGTTCGTGAAAATGTTTATCCTGGTTTTGAATTTGGGTACCTTAGTTTCCCATTTCTTTTTTTTTTTTTAATTAATTAATTAATTTTTTATTTTTGACCACACCACGTGGCTTGCAGGATCTTAGCTCCCTGACCAGGGATTGAACCCTGAGCCCCAGCAGTGAAAGTGCTGAGTCCTAACCACTGGACCGCCAGGGAATTCCTGGTTTCTTCTTTCTGTATTTCATTTTACATGTTTGGAACATAATGGGTTGGGTCATGGGATGTACTTATTGGGTCAGCATGAATGAATGTCCTGCATCCCTCCCCCGTCCCTCCAAAAAAACCATCAGCAAAGTGTGGCCCATGCAAGAAATCCAGCAGATTGTTTTTTATAGATAAAGGTTTATTGGAGCTAAAACTCCCTCCTTACACCCAACACTTATCATTTGTGGTTCTCCCTCTCTCTCTCTCTCTCTCACTCTCTCTCCCCCCCTCCCTCCTTCCCTCTGTCTTTCCCTCCTTTCTTCAGTTTTATTATCAAACTTGCCAGCGGTTTTCCTATTTTACTGATCTTTTCAAAGAATCCACTTACAACTTTCTTGATCAAATGTATATTTACTCTTTTCTTTCGTTACGTGTGTACTTGTGACTTTGTTTTATCTTTTCGTTCATGTCATTGCCCCTTGAGTCACTTGCTAACTTGCCTTCAGTCTTCTACAACTGTCAGATAAATGAGGCTCTATTACTCTCTCCCGTGCCCCCTTGGCGCCATCTTTTTATGTACGACTTTTTCACTTACATGTAGTACTTCATTGTCACTTCCTTGCTTCTAAATGGTCTTGATATCACTTTATTCCCTCTTTATTCCAAGAAATTTTCAGAACTCTGCTCTCAGAAACTCTAAGTGGACAGATTTTGTTTATTTGTTTTCCTTTTGTTCCTTAATTTCCAGTTTCATTGCAATGTTGTCGGAGAATGCAACTTTTTTGATTTCTGCTTTCTGGAGTTTATTGAGCTTTTCTTGGTGACTTAAGTTTTTATAAATAGTCTAAGGGCGTATTCTTTCTCTGTATTGTGTTCTGGAAATATGTGTGATGTAAATATAATATTTTATATCCTGTATCCACTTATTTTTTGAACTCACAGTTTTGGAGTTATATAGACTTCAGTGCCATTGTAGTAAGTGATTAAAGTTTTATTCACGTGGTGGTGTGTTGATTCCATCAATAGAAAAGATCTCTCATCGTCCCATGTAATGTTTTCGGCTGAATCCTACTTTTCGTAGTCATATAACTCTTAAAGTTTTATTTGTTTGACATTTGCTCTTATCTCTTTGCCCGCCCCCATTTTCAACCCTTCTGTGTAACTTAATTTGGGTATTTATTTTATATGAGAACATCATTAGAGTGTTTCCAAACCAAATTTGTGAGTTTTCTGTCTTGTTTTATGCTTACTTCCAACATTTTTAAGAAACCTATTTAAGACCATACTTTATGTTCAACATTGAGAACCAATCATAATCGATCACTTCCTTCACCCTCCAAGCAACATAAGAATCTCAGTGAGCTTTCCCTTTTCCTCCACCCTGGGTTCCACTGTCTTGTTGAAATTTTCTACAATTTCTGGGTTCACGTTTTTCGTGATACCTCTTTTTCCTTAAGAATACTTTCTAAATAATTTTGTATCATGTTGTGAGTTGCCAGAAGGAAAAAAACAACTCTGGCTAACCTAAGCCAAAGCCACGGGGCAGCTTCCGTGGTGTCTAGAAGGATGAAGAGCTGGCCGGGGCTCCTGCCACTTTGAAACCCAGTTTCCTGACTGCTTCTGGGTCTTTGAATCCCTCTCTTGATGGTCAAATTCCCATCAGGAGTATAAAACCTCTGGTCAAAAGACCACACCCCAGCTGGCAGTCTAGAATCTTGGCATTTTGTCCTGGATTATGTCCTCAAAAATTTCTTCCAGGGCTTCCCTGGTGGCGCAGTGGTTGAGAGTCCGCCTGCCGATGCAGGGGACACGGGTTCTTGATCCGGTCTGGGAAGATCCCACATGCCGCGGAGCGGCTGGGCCCGTGAGCCATGGCCGCTGAGCCTGCGCGTCCGAAGCCTGTGCTCCGCAACACGAGAAGCCTGCGTACCGCAAAAAAAAAAAAAAAAAATTTCTTCCAGCAGGCGATGATAGCAGGCAGCTCTGCTGAAATTCCTCTTAGCTGCCCTCACATCCTAGCTGGGCGCAGACTTCACCACGTGGACAGTCAAGGTGAGCGAATGTACATGTAGAGGAGTAAGCAGGGATGATAGAGGAGGTGAGGGGAGATGAGTAGGCAGGTCCCCGAGGCCCCGGGAAGGGGCTGGAAGGTCCGCTGGACTCAGCCCTGCAGGGCTGGGCTCAGCTCTCTGCCCGAGGGAAGACCCTTCAGTACTCGTGCTCCCTCTGTGAATCAGATGTGGGTGCGAGTGGGACGCACCCCAGGGCCTCCCCCTGCCCCCAGGGATCACACACCCCAGCCCGGCGCTCTCCGTCTATCCACCTGCCTTGTGTACGACTCACTATCTGGAATGTCTCACTGGCCTGTTTGTTCATTGTCTGCCCTCGTCCACAAGGGTCAGGGGTTTGTCCTACTTGCTGCTGCACTCCTGGTGCCGGGCGCAGGACAAGCGCTCTATCTTTGCTGAATGAACAAGTGCATGTGAGCCCACAGCCAGCTCACTCCTCCACTTGCCAGTCACTTAACAAGAGCTTGCATCCCGCTATCTCATGTAACCCTCATACCATCCTGCCAGTCTCCAGGGGGGCTGCATCTTGCAAAGCCGGGGCTCGGCAGCCCCACCACCGCGATCGCCTTTGCGTTTTGCTATGTCTGTCACTGCAGAGCAAAGGCCGCGGCATCCGTCTCTCTCCTTCACTGGCAAAGAAGCCTCTTGTTCTCCAATCTGGACCCCCACGGCTGAGAACAGAGGGAGGAAAAGAGCCATGAGACAGAGGTCCCTCCCATGGTACCCAGTGCACTTTCCTGTGATCCGAGACCATCCTGGCCCCATGTTGGGTCCGGGAAGAGGGCTGGGGAGGGCCCATGACTAGAGTAGATATTTGTAAGAACTCAAGACTACACGCAACAGAGCTGGAAGGTTCAGGCCTGTGTCCATCCCCCCTGCAGCCCCTTACTGAAGACAGCGAGCTGGGGTTGCCCTGATCCAAGTCTCCTCCCCAGAAGCCTGTGCCGGGGTTCACAGCTGCCGAACACGTGGCCATATTCTCGACTCTGAAGATAAAATAACAGGCGAGGCTTTTGTGTCTTTGCTATTTCGAAGGCTGCAAACAGGCTTCTCTCTGTTAAGAGTGGGAGCAGGGATCCCCTGAAATCGTTACTGATCTGAAGGTGTGATGGCCATAAAATAACATGGGGAAAGGGACTAAAGGATCCGGAAATAAAGTGGCCTGGGTGGTCGCAAGAATCAGCAGGTTTTCTGAGAACAAGATCCCATAACATGCAGCCCAGAGGAAGCCACGGGAAGCGGAGGGCTCCATGCACCTTCCACCTCCTTCACCCCCTAAGAAAGGACCCTTCGGGCTTCCCTGGTGGCGCAGTGGTTGAGAATCTGCCTGCCAATGCAGGGGACATGGGTTCGAGCCCTGGTCTGGGAAGATCCCACATGCCGCGGAGCAACTGGGCCCGTGAGCCACAATTACTGAGCCTGCGTGTCTGGGGCCTGTGCTCCACAACAAGAGAGGCCGCGATAGCGAGAGGCCCGCGCACCGTGATGAAGAGTGGCCCCCACTTGCCGCAAATAGAGAAAGCCCCCGCACAGAAACGAAGACCCAATACAGCCAAAAATAAATTAATTAATTAATTAAAAAAAAAAAAAAGAAAGAAAGAAAGGACCCTTCATCACCAGAGGTCCAGAGCGCCCTCATCCCCCATCTGCTCCCCCCACCCATCTGCCTCAGGGTCCTCTGTGCATTCCCCCGTTCCTGACCCAATTTACTCTCCAGGTGGGAAGAGAGAAAAGGGTCTCTGAGAGGCTGGAAAAGTGACCACTCCCTGTGCAAACAGCACCTGCAGAAACTGAAATCACACAGGAGAGTGGGGACAGGAGACTTTGACTCTCCACTCCCACTTGGCTGCCCTGTGCCCTGGGATCATATCCTGAAGCAGATTCGAATACACGGAGGGTGAATTCAGGGTGATTTTACGAAACGTTTTCCTTAAAAATGGCAAGTTCATCAAGAATTATTAGGCTTCTTTCCTCTGTAGCAGTGCAATTTACATGCAACTGTTTGGAAACATTTTGGATGAAACGAGCGCATTTATGGACCGGCTTTAAGTATCCCTGGGGACTCTCCTAGGCATCCGCCCCTCCTCTGCCTGATCCCCGCCCTCCATGGGTCTCTACCTACAGCAGCAGTCCCTGCGGACACCGACCTCCAGGACAGACCCCCCCACCCCCCGCCGCCCCACGCAAGCTCCCGGGCCAGACCGTCTCCTCCAAGGCTTCTAAACAAGGCTCCCCTTGGCCTTCACCACTCCAGGGTCAAGGCGCACCCATGATGCTCCACAGCTGTTACAACTGGCTGACACGCCTCCACGCAGAGTCAGATTTCACGTCTGCGGTCCAGAAAGCAGCTGGGCGGCGGGACTCAGGGTCAGGCAGCCACAGAAACTTGAAAATAGTTGCACATGATCACTGATGCCTTAAAACACCGGATCTTGTCACATGCACGAAGGTCCCTTTCAAGCGATGAGATTCAACCTCCGCGCCTCCTGGGGAGAACCCAGCCAACCCCAACCCAGCGAGGCACTTCCAAAGCCAGGGGCCTCTGGCAGACCCAGGAAGAGTGGAGTTTCAAATCCTGGGGCCCTTGCTATACACGGCCTCATTTTTATAAATGTGGATGCTCAATGGAGTGGTGTTTTCTTTCTAAATTAAATCTTACCTTATCCTCTAAAACAACAGTTTTGGGTTTTAAAAAAGTACAAGCTGAGGGTAAACTTTCTTTCTCCTTCTGGTTCCCAGTGACAGATACCACCTGTGGGAAGACAAACTCATTTCTCAGTCCCTCATACTCACTTTTTCCCTCGTATACCTTCTGAAATGGGGTAATCATTTCTTTAAAAAGGAGAGGGAAAAATTCCAGGTAACATGTCTTAGAAGGGGAAGTTCAATTAAATTCCAACATTTGGAACAAAACTGCTCCTGGAGACTCATTCCTTGATGCATGTTTTGCTTTTTAATAAATTTATTTATTTATTTATTTATTTATGGATGCGTTGGGTCTTTGTCGCTGTATGTGGGCTTTCTCTAGTTGTGGCGAGCAGGGGCCACTCTTTCATTGCGGTGCGCAGGCTTCTCATTTGCGGTGGCTTCTCTTGTTGCGGAGCATGGGCTCTAGGTGCACGGGCTTCAGTAGTTGTGGCTCACGGGCTCTAGAGTGCAGGCTCAGCAGTTGTGGCTCACAGGCTCAGTTGCTCTGCGGCATGTGGGATCTTCCCGGACCAGGGCTCAAACCCCTGTCTCCTGCATTGGCAGGCAGATTCTTAACCACTGCGCCACCAGGGAAGCCCTGTTTTGTTTTTAAATCAAGTTATTGGGAATTTCCTGGTGGTCCAGTGGTTAGGACTCTGAGCTTTCACTGCCAAGGGCCGGGGTTCAACCTCTGGTTGGGGAACTAAGATCCTGCAAGCCATGCCACGTGGCCAAAAAAAAAGATCAAGGTATCTCCCCATAAGAAAAAAACAGAAAGATGTTAGCGAAATTGTTGATGCTATCTGTAATCAATAATCACTTGCAATGTGTTGTTAGAAACAAAGAACAATGTAAAGCAAAGTGATAAAAGCATAGAATAACAACTGTCTGAAACCAGGGCTTAGTCCGGGCCTCCTTCAGACAGGAGAGAACTGCACTCCCTCCCCAGGGATGAACTATCCCTCATCATCTCTCAGGACCACAGGCTCTCCCTACATTTCAAATAGACCCCAACCTAGGGCCATAAACCTCACCCTCTTCAACCCACTAAACATCACTTTGATGCCAGTTGTTCTAGACTTGGGAGTTCATCAAATCAACTTCACTGCTTGCAGACCTCTGGAGTCCTCTGATATCTGTGCAGGAGACTTGGGGCCTTAGCACATGTATGCTCTCCTGGAGCCTCTTTCCCCTGTCCGGAAAGACTCTCCGAACCTTTGGTCCAGCACTCACATAAGAAGACATGATTCTATCTGCCTTAAGGATTCTATGCACCTGTAAAAATACCCTAAGAAGAAATGATTCTTAACAGTCATTTACACATGAGTAAGAATTAGTTGGCTTGAGCTATTCCTAATACCTGGTCCTGAATAGGGGACCAGGAAAAGAGTAAGTGGATGTTTGCAGTGTGAAGAGAAAAAAGCAGAGTGACACCTAAGGGGGAAAGAGAATATTGAGGGCATTGCTGGAATCACAGAACAAACTTTATTTCTTTGCAAATTAGAGAGAGAGAGAGGCACTGAATGATGTTTAGTTTCCATTATCCTTGGTTTTATCTAAATTATATGAGCCCCAGAACGTCTATTGCCAATTTGCAAATATTTTGAAGTCCTGGAATGATAGTGTGAGGGGGCAGTGTCCCATTGAAACCAAGCAGGACCCTGTGGGGCTCCTGGGCATGGAAGCCTTTCTGTGTCCCCTGTTTCTCGTTTGTAGGGAATAGACCACAGCCTCCATGACCTTCCCTGAGTTCCAACGGGCAGGTTCAAACAGTTGCTAGTCAGGGAAGGGAGAGGATGCAGAGACTAGGGAGGAGCAGTCAGGAAACAATAGTGCAGCCTTGGGGCAGGGTCCTGGTTCCCCTTCAAGGGATACACAGAACAATATATTTGAGCTCTTTTGCAGAGGATGAAACCCCCACCATGTGGGAGAAGTTAACTGTCTGCTGCCCACAAGCATGTAGATCCCAGATCGATTGGAACCAGAAGGTTGATGATGCCGATTCCCACTTACATCACCACCAACCAATCAGAAGAATGTTCATGAGCTGATCCCACCCCCTTTGAACCATTCCTATAAAACTCCTCACTACCCCCTCCAGGTCGGGACACACAGTTTTGAGGGCATTAACCTGGTGGTTCCCTTTGCCTGGCAAAGCAATAAAGCTATTCTTTTCTACTTCACCCAGAACTCTGTCTCTGAGATTTAATTCAGTGTCGGGGTACAGAGGCTAGTTTTGGCATCAACATCTGGACATGCAGACTTGACCCTTCCCTGTGGCTCAGGTGAACCCTCAGAAAGCCTTCCTGACCCCCACCCCCTGCAGGGTTAGGTGCCCTATGCATTGTGACAGCCTCTTATCATATTTGATTCTGTCAGTTCTCTCGTGGGTCTCTTCTCCCCAGCACCCAGGACTGTGTTTGATATCAGAGTTTAAGAGTTGAGGAATTGATTGTGAGGTGGGCAGGATGAAGGTGGTGGGAAGGAGGGCAGAAATAGGAAAGAGAGAAAACAGAATAAAGCACATCGTCTAAGTATTCCAGTCACCTCAAAATCTCAGCAGACAACAGGCAGATGCAGCTTTTAAAAACCAGAACCTTGGGAATTTTAATTATATCCAATCACATATGTATCTTCAGCATCCTTCATTATTTATAACAGCTGAAAAAAATCCTTCAAAAACCAAATTGCACCCTGACATTCTGTAATTTGTACTTGGATCTCTCTCCAAAGTGGATTTATATTAACAATCACTCCCAAATCACAGCCCAAGCCATGCCGTGAGTCTTAAGGCAAATGTAATTGAATGATTGTATCATCGAAATTCATCTTTGAGGCACGTGGTTGAATGTGAACTAGAAACTTTTGGCAGCTGTACAGACAAGATGCATAAAATCAGATATTCCTGTCAAATCATGATAATCCTCCCCAATAATTAGGAAGGAGATGAGGAAGCCTGAATCTTTCAGGTTACTGAGTGAGTGTGAAAGGACGAAAGCACCATCAAATTAGAGAAGCCACATGTAGCTGGGAAATAACTAATTATACCTGTGCTATTTAACACATTTGGAAAGGCTATACATTCAAATATTTTTAATATTTACAAAATGGTTTGAGAGGGCTCTTTGCCCAGGCGAAAGTATAGTGGCTCCTGGGGCATGTCCCAGGTCTTCCTGAGGACACATGTTCACCTGCCCAGTTCAGGTACAAGTGGTAGAGAGGAAAAGGTCCACTTACCCATCTGGCTCTCACCTCACCCTGGAGGGTGAGACCATCCCATTCCAGGCTGTTGGCCCAGCTCAGGGATGAGCATCGGGGTAAGAGGAAAGTCAGAGGTCTGAGGTTCTAGACCCACTTGGGCCACCCCTGAACCTGTCACGGGTCATCATTAACATGCAGAGTCCCTGATTTATGAAATGTAAAGCTAGAGCCATGAGACACTAGAGACCCTCAGGGTTTTATCCAGCTGTCATTATCCACGTTCGGTGACACTTTTTAGTGGCCTGAACCACCTGACAACAGTTCACAGCAGACAGGCGTGTTCTCAGCCCCTAGACACTGACTTAACACCCACAGCAACACTATGGGCAGGTTCTCTTATTATACCAGATGAGGAAACAAAGGCACAGGGGAGCTAAGTAATTCATCCAAGTCACACAGCTATTAAATAGCAATGCTAAAATTTGAAACAGCTGTGCATACACTTTGTCACTGCTTCAGGAATCCATTCAGGAGTTAAATATCTATGGAACATCCAGCGTATACAATGCACTCTGCTAGGTCCTGGTTACACCGTGGTGAACAAAACACACAGATCCCTTCTGTCATGGAGATTAAGGTCTATCAAATGTGCCAACATTCAACCTGACAGCTACGGAAATTATTACATACAGAAGGAGTCCACTGTAGCTCCTTAAGAGAATCCCATAACCAGGACCAGCTTTCAGGGAAGATTTCCTGAACAAATGACACTTTATCTGAAACCTGACCTTAGTGAAACAGGTAAAGAGGTAAAGGAAGGGTGTCTGGACATAGGGGCATATGCACAGGAACCTGGAGTGCAAGGCTGTTATGCCTCTTAGGGCCCCAAAGATGGACATGATGATTGGAAAGCAGTGACCAGGGAGAAAGTGGTCCTGTTTTGTTTTGTTTTTTAATGGTTGAGAGGGCTTTTGATAGAAGTAGGAAGGCCCAGCACAAGAGCTGCTGATGTGCCTTCACGACTGGCAGTGGATATTTTTTGTTTGGTTCCTTAGCACATATGCCCTGTGCTCTAGAAAAAGCTCTGAGTCCACATGAGGAGTGGAGCATGGAACCAACCCCAAGTCAAGCAAAGCATTGCAGTGCTGTAGCCACAGTGATTCTTTTAGAGATAAGTGTACCATCTAAGCCAACAGTCAGAGTGAATCTCAGAAATATTTCCTGAAAATCTTGGGTCAAAGATTCATTGCAACTCACAGCAAATTTTAACCTAGAAGGATATGGCCCTTAAATTGTCAGTTGAGAATACATTGATGGTAGATTTCTTTAAAAAAACAGGTCTGAATCATGTTAACCAATAATATCCATTTATTAACACTGGCAAAAACATAGTATGGTTTCTACTTCATTACCTGAAGAAGTACCTGACTACTCTTTTATTATAAACAATTAGAAAACTGGACAAAATGTACGAAGCAATTTTTTGGACATTGGGCAACAAGTGGCACAGAATTATGGTCCCTGAGAGAAGGGGAGAAATAAGACAGATCCTATGATTACCCTGTTTTTCTCTGTGGAGGGAATGATTAGATTGTAGCAAACAATCTACAAAACTTAAACAGTGCCTGGGAGTCTCACTGAGCAGATGAAACAAATTAAAGTTCAATGAGGCTAAAGCAGCTACAATCTGCAGGGCACAGTTCAGGAAAGAGGTGAGTTAAACAGAGAAAGAATCCAGTAATGTAGAGTTAAGGAGTTAAGACTTTGTCATAATACAAATTCAGGTATGTATAAACTTCAGAAGACTGGCAAAGAACCACCACTGGGGAAAGAAGTGGGTAGCTATACACCAAACAACTCTCATAATCCACACTGTGCTTAATTCCCATCAGCCAGAGCAGAGACCTTGATGAATACATGGAACATTCAGTAGTGACTCTGAAAGATTCATGACGTAGAAATAGAACAAAATTTCACATGTCCAGAATCTAATAAAAACTGACTAGACACACAGAGAAGCACAAAGCCGTGAACTATAACCTGCCTATAGAAACAGAACCAGAAATGACCAAAAAGTCCTGAAATTAGCAGACAAGAACCCTAAAATAGCTATTGAAAAAATTTCAAATATGCTCGAAGATGTAAAGAAAAACATGAACACAATTAAGAAAAATAGATGACATACAAAAGAACTAAATGGAACATCTATAGAAAAAATATAATAAAAAAATCACTAGCTGAGATTAAAAGCAAATTAAACACTGAAGAAATAAAGATCAATAAACTTGAAATAGCAACATAAACTACTGAAACTAAAACAAAGGAAAAAAGATGACAGAAAAGGATAAGAGAAAGAAAGAGAAAAAAGCTTATGTGACCTTTGGAACAACAGCAAATGGTGTAAAATATGTGTCACTGGCGTTCCAGAAAGAAAGAAGAGAAAGAAAGGAACAAAAAATATTTGAAAACTTTTCCAACTTTGATGAAAACTATATTCCATAGATCCCAGAAGCTCAATCAACCCCAAATTAGATAAACACACACACACACACACACACACACATACATAATACACACACACACACACACACACACACACACACCAAGTACACCATAATTAAATTGATAAAATTATTGACATAAAAATCTTAACACATCCAGGGCTTCCCTGGTGGCACAGTGGTTGGGAGTCCGCCTGCCGATGCAGGGGACGCGGGTTCGTGCCCCGGTCCGGGAGGATCCCACATGCCGCGGAGCGGCTGGGCCCGTGGGCCACGGCCGCTGGGCCTGCGCGTCCGGAGCCTGTGCTCCACGGCGGGAGAGGCCACAGCAGTGAGAGGCCCGCATACTGCAAAAAAAAAAAAAAAAAAAAAATCTTAACACATCCAGAAAAAAATATATGTAGAAAAAAAAAGAATTATTACAAATTTCCTATCAGAATCTATTCAAGTCAGAAGATGATGTAATGGCATCTTTAAAATGCTTAAAAGAAAAACAATCCATCATTCTAGAATACCATACTCAGTGAAAATACATTTCTAAATTAAAATACTTTTGCAGGTAAATAAAATCTGAGAGAATTTAAAGGACATTCTTCAGACAAAATGAAAATGATACTAGATGGAAATATAGATCTACGCAAAGAAAGAAACTGTTAGAAATTTTACTTTTTCATTTCAATTTTTCTCTTATTTAAAAATTTTTAAAAGTAAATTGACCATTTAAAGGAAAAATTATAGCAATATCTCTTGGGATTTATAACATATGTAGAATAAAATGCCTAATAATTTAGCATAAAAAACAGGAGGAGAGTAAAAGATTATACTGCTATAAGACACTTACATTATATAATATTATTTAAAAGTTGACTGTGATAAGATATACATGTATATTGTTAAACCTAGAGATATGGTTCTCAATCTTTAGCATAAACCAGAATTATGTGAAGTTTTTAGTTTAGTAGGTCTAGGGTATACCCCAATAATTTCTGTTTCCAACAAATCAAGGATGTCAGGCTGCATTAAAAAATCAATATCTAACTATGTTATTTACAAGAAACCAATTTTAAATACAAAGACACAGATACATTAAAAGTGAAAAGGATGTAAAATGATATGCCATGCATGCACTGATCATGAGGAAGCTGAAGTAACTATATTTATATTCAACAAGGTAGATTTTAGAACCAGGAATAATATGAGAAGCCAAGCAATGACATTACAGAGTAATAAGGGATAAATTTATCAAGAAGGCATAGAAATCTTAAGTATATATGCACCCGATAACAGAGTTTCAAAATATATAAAGCAAACTAAAGGTAAAAATAGACAAATCCACAATCACAGTTGGAGATTTCATCAATCTTCTCTCAAAAATTTGTAGAACAAGTAGCCATAAATCATTAAAATATAGAAAACATGAAAGACACTATAAACTAAACATGCCTTTTACAAAAGGTAAAGAATCAAAATGACACTGACTCCTAAACAGCAACCTCAGAGACTAAAAGATCAAATTCTGTAAAATTCACTAGAATTAACTTCTATCTGTGATGAAATAACTGGATTAGAACAAACTATCCTACCAAAACGAACAAACAAACAAAAAACCACCTTTTGAAAGTACTGGAGAATAACAAAAGGAGTCAGCATTTGAGAGCACGAGATCTTTACAAAAGAAAAAAAAGATTGAGGTGAGACCTTATTTGCCACAGTATTCCCTCACAGATGGGGAATAGCAGCAAAACGTTTAACCAGACACGATGTCCTAGAACTTACTGCAGACCATTGCGCAGGGAGACACAAGAATTAGGGTTCAAGGCTACCAAGGAGACAAGGTTTTAGTGAGGTGAGCTCCTAGACAAAAGGGAATCAAAAAGAAATGAGTTTGATATTCCACATGTGAGTTCCTCTAAAGGCATTTGCCAACTCCTAAGTTGTGCATTGTAGGACAAAGCAGGTAAAACCAGAACAATGGCTTCAAAATCAAAGAATTTGGAGGTCTCGTGGTGCTAGGGAGACAAAAATTGGATTTTAGGGCTTGCCAAGGAGAAAGAACACTGATAAGCACTCTAGAGTTTCAAATAAGACTCAAGAAGACTTGCACCCTAGCGGTTAGGGCAGTAGGGAAACAGACCAGTCTATTTCAAGGTGACGTGTTCATATATTAGGGGACTAATATGTGAACTTCTCTAAGTGGGAAAAACAAGAGAAAAAAGGACCTACAAAAGCAAACCCAAAACAATTAAGAAAATGGTAATAGGAACATACATAACGATAATTACCTTAAATGTAAATGGATTAAATGCCCCAACCAAAAGACACAGGTTTGCTGAATGGATACAAAATCAAGAACCATATATATGCTGTCTTCAAGAGACACACTTCAGGGAATGCCCTGGTGGTGCAGTGGTTAAGAATCCACCTGCCAATGCAGGGGACATGTGTTCGAACCCTGGTCCGGGAAGATCCCACATACTGAGGAGCAACTAAACCCGTGTGCCACAACTACTGAACCTGTGTGCCACAGCTACTGCAGCCTGTGTGCCTAGAACCTGTGCTCCATAACAACGAGAAGCCACCACAAAGAGAAGCCCACACACAGCAACAAAGAGTAGCCCTCCTTGCCACAACTAGAGAAAGCCTGTGCACAGTGGCAAAGACCTAACACAGCCAAAAATAAATAAATAAATAAATTAATTAATTGTTTTTTAAAAAGAGAGACACACTTCAGACCTAGGGACACATACAGACTGAAAGTGAGGGGATGGAAAAAGATATTCCATGCAAACGGAAATCAAAAGAAAGCTGGAGTAGCAATACTCATATCAGATGAAATAAACTTTAAAATAAAGAATGTTACAAGAGACAAGGAAGGACCCTACATACTGATAAAGGATCAATCTAAGAAGATGTAACAATTATAAATATATATGCACCCAACATAGGAACACCTCAATACATAAGGCAAATGCTAACAGCTATAAAAGAGGAAATCAACAGTAACACAGTAATAGTGGGGGACTTGAACACCTCGCTTAAACCAATGGGCAGATCATCCACACAGAAAATTAATAAGGAAACACAAGCTTTAAATGACACAATAGACCACATAGATTTAATTGACATTTATAGGACATTCAATCTGAAAACAGCAGATTACACTTTCTTCTCAAGTGCACATGAAATATTCTCCAGGATAGATCACATTTTGGGTCACAAAACAAGCCTCAGTAAATTTAAGAAAAATTGAAATCATATCAAGCATCTTTTCCTACCACAATGCTATGAGATTAGATATCAATTACAGAGAAAAAAACATAAAAAACTCAAACACATGGAGGCTAAACAATGTGTTACTAAATAACCAAGAGATCACTGAAGAAATCAAAGAGGAAATCAAAAAATACCTACAGACAAATGACAATGAAAACACGACAATCCAAAATCTATGGAATGCAATAAAAGAAGTTCTAAGAGGGAAGTTTATAGCAATAAAATCCTACCTCAAGAAACAAGAAAAATCTCAAATAAACAATCTAACCTTACACCGAAAGGAACTAGAGAAAGAAGAACTAACAAAACCCGAAGTTAGTAGAAGGAAAGAAATCATAAAGATCAGAGCAGAAGTAAGTGAAATAGAAACAAAGAAAACAATAGCAAAGATCAATAAAACTGAAAGCTGGTTCCTTGAGAAGATAAACAAAATTGATAAACCTTTAGCCAGACTCGAGAAAAAAAGGAAGAGGACTCAAATCAATAAAGTTAGAAATGAAAAAGGAGAAGTTACAACAGACATCACAGACATACAAAGCATCCTAAGAGACTACTACAAGCAACTCTATGCCAATAAAATGGACAACCTGGAAGAAATGGACAAATTCTTAGAAAGCTATAAACTTCCAATGCTGAACCATGAAGAAATAGAAAATATGAACAGACAAATCAAAAGTAATGAAATTGAAACTGCGATTAAAAATCTTCCAACAAACAAAAGTCCAGGACCAGATGGCTTCACAGGTGAATTCTATCAAGAATTTACAGAAGAGTTAACGACCATCCTTCTCAAACTCTTCCAAAAAATTGCAGAGGAAAGAACACTTCCAAACTCATACTAGGAGGCCCCATAACCCTGACACCAAAACCAGACAAAGATACTACAAAAAAGAAAACTACAGGCCAATATCACTGATGAATATAGATGCAAAAATCCTCAACAAAATACTAGCAAACAGAATCCAGCAGCACATTAAAAGGATCATACACCATGATCAAGTGTGATTTATCCCAGGTATACAAGGATTCTTCAATATCCACAAATCAATTAATGTGATACACCATATTAACAAACTGAAGAATAAAAACCATATGATCACCTCAACAGAATCAGAAAAAGCTTTTGACAGAATTCAACACCCATTTATGATAAGAAAAAACTCTCCCACAAGTGAGCATAGAGGGAACTTCCCTCAACATAATAAAGGCCATATATAAAAAACCCACAGCAAACATCATTCTCAAGGGTGAAAAACTGAAATCATTTCCTCTAAGATCAGGAACAAGACAAGGATGTCCACTCTCACCACTCTTATGCACATAGTTTGGAAGTCCTAGTCATGGCAATCAGAGAAGGAAAAGAAGTAAAAGGAACACAAATGGGGAAGGAAGAAGTAAAACTGTCACTGCTTGCAGATGACATGATACTATACATAGAGAATCCTAAAGATGCCACCAGAAAACTACTAGAGCTATCAATGAATTTGATAAAGCTGCAGGATACAAAATTAATGCCCAGAAATCCCTTGCATGCCTATACACTAACAATGAAAGAGAAGAAAGAGAAATTAAGGAAACATCCCAATAGCTTCAAGATGGCAAGGAGTAAGACGTGGAGATCACCTTCCTCCCCACAAATACATCAAAAATACATCTACATGTGGAACAGCTCTTACAGAGCACCTACTGAACGCTGGCAGAAAACTTCAGACTTCCCAAAAGGCAAGAAACTCCGCATGTACCTGCGTAGGGCAAAAGAAAAGAGAAAAAACAGAGGTAAAAGAATAGGGATGGGACCCGCACCTCTGAGAGGGAGTTATCAAGGAGGAAAAGTTTCCACAAACTAGGAGACCCCTTCACTGGCAGAGATGGGGTGTGGACAGGGGAAAGCTTTGGAGCCATGGAGGACAGCGCAGCACCAGGGATGCAGAGGGCAAAGTGGAGAGATTTCCGCACAGAGGATAGGTGCCGACCAGCACTCACCAGCCTGAGAGGCTTGTCTGCTCACCCACCGGGACGGGCGGGGCTGGGAGCTGAGGTTTGAGCTTCAGAGTTCAGATCCCAGGTAGAGGACTGGGGTTGGCTGTGTGAACACAGCCTGAAGGAGGCTAGTGTGCCACAGCTAGCTGGTAGGGAGTCCAGGAAAATGTCTGGAACTGCCTAAGAGGCAAGACACAGTTGTTTCAGGGTGCACAAGAGGAGGGGATTCAGAGCACTGCCTAAGCGATCTCCAGAGATGGGCGCAAGCCGTGACTATCAGTGCGGAAATAAGAGACTGGCATGATATGATAGGGCTGCTGCTGCAGCCATCAAGAAACCTGCGTGCAAGCGCAGGGCACTATCCACACCTCCCCTCCCAGGAGCCTGTGCAACCTGCCACTGCCAGGGTCCCGTGATCCAGGGAAAGATTCCTGGGGAGAACACACGTTGTGCCTCAAGGTGTTGCAACGTCACTCCAGTGTCTGCCACCGGAGGTTCGCCCCGCATTCCATACCCCTCCCTCTCCCCCGCCTGAGTGAGTCAGAGCCCCCTAATCAGCCGCTCCTTTAACCCCGTCCTGTCTGGGAGAGGAACAGACGCCCTCAGGAGACCTGCATGCAGCGGTGGGGCCAAATCCAAAGCTGAACCCCAGGAGCTGTGTGAACAAAGAAGAGAAAGGGAAATCTCTCCCAGCAGCCTCAGGAGCACCTGATTAAATCTCCACAATCAACTTGATGTACCCTGCACCTGTGGAATACCTGAACAGACAACGAATCATCCCAAAATTGAGGTGGTGGACTTTGGGAGCAACTGTAAACTTGGGGTTTGCTTTCTGCATCTAATTTGTTTCTGGTTTTATGTTTATCTTAGTTTAGTACTTAAAGCTTACTATCGTTGGTAGATTTCTTTATTGATTTGGTTGCTCTCTTGCTTTATTTTTTTTAATATATATCTCTATTTTTTTCCTTGTTCTTTTCTGAGTGTGTATGTGTATGCTTCTTTGTGTGACTTTGTCTGTAATGCTTTGTTTTTATCATTTGTCTTAGGGTTCTGTCTGTTTGTTTCTTTTTTTTTTTTTTCCAGTATGCGGACATCTCACCGCTGCAGCCTCTCCTGTTGCGGAGCACAGGCTCCGGACGCACAGGCTCAGTGGCCATGGCTCACGGGACCAGCCGCTCTGCGGCACGTGGGATCTTCCCGGACCAGGGCATGAACCCACGTCCCCTGCATCAGCAGGCGGACTCTCAACCACTGCACCACCAGGGAAGCCCCTGTCCGTTTCTTTTTGTTTGTTTTTGTTGATATAGTTTTCAGCACTTGTTATCATTGGTGGATTTGCTTTTTGGTTTGGTTGCTCTCTTCTTTCTTTTTTTTAAATTACATTTTTATTTTTAATAATATTTTTTATTTTAATAGTTGTATTTTATTTTATTTGGTTTTTTTCATTCTTTCTTTCTTTTTCTCCCTTTTCTTATGACCGTGTGGCTGACAGGGTCTTGTTGCTCCAGCCAGGTGTCAGGCCTGAGCCTCTGAGGTGCGAGAGCCAAGTTCAGGACATCAGTCCACCAGAGACCTCCGGGCCCCATGTAATATCAAACAGCGGAAGCTCTCTCAGAGATCTCTGACTCAATGCAAAGACCCAGGTCCACTCAACGACCAGCAAGCTACAGTGCTGGACAGCCTATGCCAAACAACTAGCAAGACAGGAATACAAACCCACCCATTAGCAGACAGGGTGCCTAAAATCATAATAAATTCACAGACACCCCAAAACACACCACCAGACAGCATCCTGCCCACCAGAAAGACAAGAAACAGCCTCATCCACCATAACACAGGCAGCAGTCCCCTGCATCAGGAAGCCTACACAACCCACTGAACCAACCTTACCCACTGGGGGCAGACACCAAAAACAGCAGGAAACACAAACCTGCAGCCTGCGAAAAGGAGACCCCAAGCACAGTAAGTTAAGCAAAATCAGAAGACAGAGAAATACACAGCAGGTGAAGAAGAAAGGTAAAAATCGACCAACCCTAACAAATGAAGAGGAAATAGGCAGTCTACCTGAAAAAGAATTCAGAGTAATGATAGTAAAGATGATCCAAAATCTTGGAAACAGCATGGAGAAAACAGAAGAAATGTTTAACAAGGACCTAGAAGAACTAAAGATCAAACAAACAATGATGAACAACACAATAAATGAAATTTAAAATTCTCTAGAAGGAATCAATAGAAGAATAACTGAGGCAGAAGAACGGATAAGTGACCTGGAAGATAAAATACTGGAAAAAATCACTACAAAGCATAATAAAGAAAAAAGAATGAAAGGAATTGAGCACAGTCTCAGAGACATCAGGGACAACATTAAATGCACCAACATTAGAATTACATGGGTCCCAGAAGAAGAAAAAAAAAGGGGGGGGACTGAGAAAATATTTGAAGAGATTATAGATGAAAAATTCCCTAAGAGGGAAAAGGAAATAGTCAGTAAAGTCCAGGAAGAGCATAGAGTTCCATACAGGATAAATCCAAGGAGAAAAATGCCAAGACACATATTAATCAAACTACCAAAAATTAAATACAAAGAAAACATATTAAAAGCAACAATGGAAAAGCAACAAATAACATACAAGGGAATCCCCATGAGGTTAAAAGCTGATCTTTCAGCAGAAACTCTGCATGCAAGAAGGGAATGGCAGGACATATTTAAAGTGATGAAAGGGAAAAACCTACAACCAAGATTACTCTACCCAGCAAGAATCTCATTTAGATTTGACAGAGAAATTAAAACTTTTACAGACAAGCCAAATCTAAGAGAATTCAGCACCACCAAACCAGCTTTACAACAAATGCTAAAGGAACTTCTCTAGGCAGGAAACACAAGAGAAGGCAAAGACCTACAATAAAAAACCCAAAACAATAAGAAAATGGTAATAGGAACACACATATTGATAACTACCTTAAATGTAAATGGATTAAATGCTCCAACTAAAAGACATAGACTGGCTGAATGGATACAAAAACAAGACCTGTATATATGCTGTCTATAAGAGACCCACTTCAGACCTAGGGACACATACAGACTGAAAGTGAGGGGATGTAAAATGATATTCCATGCAAATGGAAATCAAAAGAAAGCTGGAGTAGCAATTCTCATATCAGACAAAATAGACTTTAAAACAAAGACTATTACAAGAGAAAAAGAAGGACACAATCAAGCGATCAATCCAAGAAGAAGATATAACAGTTGTAAATATTTATGCACCCAACATAGGAGCACCTCAATACATAAGGCAAATGCTAACAGCCATAAAAGGGGAAATTGACAGTAACATAATCATAGTAGGGGACTTTAACACCCCACTTTCACCAATGGACAGATTATCCAAAATGAAAATAATTAAGGAAACACAAGCTTTAAATGATACATTAAACAAGATGGGCTTAATTGATATTTATAGAACATTCCATCCAAAAACAAAAGAATACACTTTCTTCTCAAGTGCTTATGGAACATTCTCCAGGATAGATCATATCTTGTGTCACAAATCAACCCTTGGTAAATTTAAGAAAATTGAAATCATATCAAGTATCTTTTCCAGCCACACCACTATTAGACTAGATATCAATTACTGGAAAAAATCTGTAAGAAATACAAACACATGGAGGCTAAACAATACACTACTAAATAACCAAGAGATCACTGAAGAACTCGAAGAAGAAATTTAAAAAAATACCTAGAAACAAATGAAAATGAAAAGATGACACTCCCAAACCTGTGGAATGCAGCAAAAGCATTTCTAAGAGGGAAGTTTATAGCAATACAATCCTACCTCAAGAAACAAGAAACATCTCAAATAAGCAACCTAACCTTGCACCTAAAGCAATTAGAGAAAGAAGAACCCAAAAACCCAAAAGTTAGCAGAAGTAAAGAAATCATAAAGATCAGATCAGAAATAAATGAAGGAAACAATAGCTAAGATCAATAAAACTAAAAGCTGGTTCTTTGAGAAGATAAACAAAATTGATAAACCACTAGCCAGACTCATCATGAGAAAAAGGGAGAAGACTCAAATCAATAAAGTTAGAAATGAAAGAGGAGAAGTAACAACTGACAGTGCAGAAACACAAAGGATCATGAGAGATTACTACAAGCAACTATATGCAAATAAAATGGACAACCTGGAAGAAATGGATAAATTCTTAGAAAAGCACAACTTCCCGAGACTGAACCAGGAAGAAATAGAAAAATCTGAAAGAGAAGTTAAGGAAACACTCTCATTTACCATTGCAACAAAAAGAATAAAATACCTAAGAATAAACCTACCCGAGGAGACAAAAGACCTGTATGCAGAAAACTATAAGACACTGATGAAAGAAATTAAAGATGATACAAATAGATGCGAGAATATACCATGTTCTTGGATTGGAAGAATCAACATTGGGAAAATGACTATACTACCTAAAGCAATCTACAGATTCATTGCAATACTATCAAACTACCACTGGCATTTTTCACAGAACTAGAACAAAAAAATTCATAATTTGTATGGAAACACAAAAGACCCCGAATAGCCAAAGCAATCTTGAGAAAGAAAAACGGAGCTGGAGGAATCCTGATTCCTGAAAGAATCAGGCTCCCTGACTTCAGATTATACTACAAAGCTACAGTAATCAAGACAGTATGGTACTGGCACAAAAACAGAAATATAGATCAATGGAACAGGATAGAAAGCCCAGAGTTAAACCCATGAACCTATGGTCACCTTATCTTTGATAAAGGAGGCAAGAATATGCAATGGAGAAAAGAAAGCCTCTTCAATACGTGGTGCTAGGAAACTGGACAGCTACATGTAAAAGAATGAAATTAGAACACTCCCTAACACCACACACAGCAATAAACTCAAAATGGATTAGAGACGTAAATGTAAGGCCAGACACTATAAAACTCTTAAAGGAAAACATAAGCAGAGCACTCTATGACATACATAACAGCAAGGTCCTTTTTGACCCACCTCCTAGGGAAATGGAAAAAAAAACAAACATAAACAAATGGCACCTAATGAAACTTAAATGCTTTTGCACAGCAAAGGAAACCATAAACAAGACGAAAAGACATCCCTCAGAATGGGAGAAAATATTTGCAAACAAAGAAACTGACAGAGGATTAATCTCCAAAATATACAGGCAGCTCATGCAGCTCAGTGTGAAACTAAGAAAACAACTCAATCCAAAAATGGGCAGAAGACCTAAATAGACATTTCCCCAAAGAAGATATACAGATTGCCAGCAAACACATGAAAGAATTCTCAACATCATTAATCATTAGAGAAATGCAAATCGAAACTACATTGAGATATCATCTCACACAGGTCAGAATGACCATCATCAAAAAATCTACACAATAAATGCTGGAGAAGGTGTGGAGGAAAGGGAACCCTCTTGCACTGTTGGTGGGAATGTAAATTGATACAGCCACTATGGAGAACAGTATGGAAGTTCCTTAAAAAACTAAACATAGGAACTACCATACGACCCAGCAATCCCACTACTGGGCATATACCTTGAGAAAACCATAATTCAAAGAGTCATGTACCACAATGTTCATTGTAGCTCTATTTACAATAGCCAGGATGTGGAAGCAAGCTAAGTGTCCATCGACAGATGAATGGATAAAGAAGATGTGGCACATATATACAATGGAATATTATTCAGCCATAAAAAGAAACAAAATTAAGTTATTTGTAGTGAGGTGGATGGACCTAGAGAGTGTAATACAGAGTGAAGTAAGTCAGAAAGAGAAAAACAAATACCTATGCTAACACATATATATGGAATCTAAAACAACAAACAAAAAAAATGCTTCTGAAGAACCTAGGAGCAGGACAGGAATAAAGATGCTGATGTAGAGAATAGACTTGAGGACACAGGGAGGGGGAAGGGTAAGCTGGGTTGAAGTGAGAGAGTAGCATGGTCATGCATACACTACCAAGTGTAAAACTGATAGCTAATATGAAGCAGCAGTGAGAAGAATAGAAGAGGTTGTACAGAAAAAACAGAAATGATTAATAAAATGTTAGATTAAAACCCAAATATATTAGGAATTACATTAAATATAAGTGGAACAATTGCTACCAATAAAATAATAAGATTGTCAGACTGGATTTTTTAAAAACCTATGATAGTATCAGAAGACACCCCTTAAATTATAAGAAAGGTTAAAAGTAAAAGAAAGAAAAACGTATGTTGTACAAATGCTAGGTAAAGCAAAATGGTATATCTATGCTAATTTCACACAATGCAGGCTTATATACCTAAGTATTAAAGAAATTTTTAAAAGATTACAAATGTAGAACAATTCTAAGTGTGTATGTACCTAATAGGATCAAAATATATAAATCAAAAAATAATGTGCTAAAAGAAGAAATCACAATCACCTTTAGAGATTTTAAACACATCTTCTCAGTAAATTTTAGAAAAAACAAACACAAAAATCAATATGGCATAGTAGCTCTTAATACTTGATCTATTTGACAATCTTGATCTATTTGACATACATGAAGCACTCTAGCCTCAAACTGCAAAATACACATTCTTTTCAAGTACACACAGAAAATTAACTAATATAAACAATACACAAAGCCTTAGAAGACTACGGTATAGATTGACCACAGTAGAATTAAACTAGATATCAAAAATTTTTTTTAAAAACTAGAAAAATTCCCAAGGATTTCACAATTAAGCAATACACTTCTTTATATCCCATGGATTAAAGAAAAAATCAAAATGAAAATTAGAAAATGT
This sequence comes from Phocoena phocoena, assembly GCF_963924675.1. Classification (NCBI taxonomy): domain Eukaryota; kingdom Metazoa; phylum Chordata; class Mammalia; order Artiodactyla; family Phocoenidae; genus Phocoena; species Phocoena phocoena. The sequence continues at coordinate 2,799,243 of NC_089227.1, read as the reverse complement.
ATTGAACTAGATAGTAACAAAACTATAATGTATCAAAACTTGTGGGATATTGCTAATGCAATTTTAAAGGGAAATTGATAATCTTAATAGGGTATAAAAAAAGGAGGGGGCTAAAAAGAAGTCAGACTGAAAATCAATGATCTAACATCTCTCTTCCCTCAAATTAAACTCAAAGTTCTTGCTTACCCCTTACACCAGGTGAGGGCACTGTGAAAAGACAGACGTATGAACAAGGAAACTACCAGACACCCACTCTGCTGGCACATTGATCTTGGACTTGCCAGCATCAAGAGCTGTGAGAAATAAGTTTCTCCTGTTTCTAAGCCACCCAGTTTGTGGTATTGTATTATAGCAGACTGAATGATCTAAGACAAGACTAATGTAATTGATATCCTTTAGCAAGACTTGTCAAGAAAAAATTAAATACAAGTTATCAACATTCCTATTTAAGAGAGACACTGAAATAAAGATTCCACAGGCATTAAAATAATAGGAAGTAATATGTACAACTATCTTCACAAACTCTTCCAGAGAATAGAAAAGGAGTGAATAATTAACAACTCATTTTCTGAGTCTATAATCTTGATGACAAATCCAGACAAGGACATTACAAAAAATGGCCAATCCTTTTCATGAACAGAGACCCAAAATATTAAAACTGCCAATACATTTAAAAGATCACGAACAAGTTTCCAGGACTGCAAACTTGGTTTCACATTTGAAAATCAGTATTGTAATTTACCACATTAACAGGACAGAGGAAAAACATCATACAGGCTTCACAACTGATAGTAAACAAAAGGTTTTGCTAATATTTCATACCTATTAATAATTTTTTAAAAATCAGTAAACTAGGAATAGAATGAACTTCCTAAATCTGATTAATGGCACCTACCAAAAAATTAATATTTTTGGTAGAAAGAGAGATGAATTTTAAGGAATTGGCCCACAAGATTGTGGGGTTGCAAGTCTGAAATCTGCAGAGCATCTCCCCAGGATGGAGACACAGGGGAGAACTGATGTTACTCTGAAGGAAGGCTGCAGGCAGATCCCCGCTTCTTAGAGGACCTCATTGTTTTTCTCTTATGACCTTTATGTGTTAACTGATTGGATGAGGCTCACCCACATTGTGGAGGGTCATCTGCTTTACTCAGAGTCTGCTGATTTAAATGGTAATCACATCTAAAAACTACTTTCACGGTAACATCTAGACTGGTATTTGACCGAAAACTGGGTATCATGGTCCAGCCAAGTTGACATATAAAATTAACCACCACATCCACTGTCCCCACTTAGATTTGATACTTTATAGGCAGTCATAGCCAGAGTGATAAAGGCCAGAAAAATTAAAAGATGAAAATTGAGGGAAAAAAAGAGGTAAAACTGCAATTATTCACCAATGATATAATGGTATATGGGGAAAAATTGAAAATAATCTACAAACTATTAGAATTAATAAGCAAATTTATTAAGGTCACTGGATACAGTATCATTATACAAAAGTGAATTCTTTTCTATATACTAGTAACAAACAAATAGAAAGTTATATTTCACATAGCATCCAAAAAACTCAAACATTAATAAAACACGTGCAAACCTCTACACAGAAACAGACTCAAGTTTGCCAAGAAAAACTAAAGATCCAGATTTACAGGGGGAAATAATCCAGGACATGGAAGCAACCTAAGTGTCCATCAACAGAGGAACGGATAATGGAAGATGTGGTACATACATACAATGGAATATTACCCAGCTATAAAAAAGAAAGAAATTCTGCTGTTTTCAGCAACATGGATGGACCTATAGGGTATTATGCTTAGAAGTAAGTCAGAGAAAGACAAATACTCTGTGATATCACTTACATGTGGAATCTAAAAAATAAAGCAAATGAATGTATATAACAAAACAGAGACAGACCCACAGATACATAGAACAAACCAGTGGTTACCAGTAGGGACAGGAAAGGGAGGAGGGGAAAGATGAGGATAGAGGATGAAGAGATATAAACTACCATGTATAAAATAGGTAAGCAAAAATGATGTATTGCACAGCACGGGGAATTATACCCACTATTTTCTAATAACTTTAAATGGAGTATAATCTGTAAAAATATTGAATCACTATGTTGTACACCTGAAACTAATATATTATGGTAAATCGACTATGCTTCAGTTTTTTTTTTAAGTCAAAAAGTCAAATTTACAGTGGGAAATACAACCGATTCTTGTTGTTCGCAGTACTTATGTTCTATGATGTCTGCAAACACTGGATCAGTGAATACTGACCGTTGCTCCCCAGGGAAACCTGAGGTTAGATTCCTGCAAACCTCTGGTCACAACATTTTGACAAGCACCTTATTTAATGTATGCTATTGATTCATTAACATTGAACTCCCGACCAACACCATTATAATCCATGACTAAACACAGCTTCTCTAACACGTGTATTTTATCCACAAGGCACATCATAACCTTCTTGTGCTGAGCATCCCTAGGCATCACCTCATTTTAAACAGAAAAATCACCAACAAAAGGCACAAAACTTCGAAAACTGTGGCACTAAATTAACCGCGAAAAGGACGCTTGTTTACCACTAGTGTGAGAGCTGAAACAAGAAAGCGGGGCTCGCCTTGCTCTATCTCAGCTGCAAACGTGTCCACCAGGCAACCTGAAATCGTCACCACTCTAATCATACCCACAACGACCCCCAAATGCCACAGGTATCGATTTGGGGATACAAATTTTAACAAGCAGGCTAATTTGGAAATACAGATTTCACAGATCATGAGAATCTGCTGTTCCACCTTCAAGGACTGGGAGACTAAAACAGAAATCAATTCTCCTCGAAGTGATCTATATATTCAGTGAAATCTCAGCTGGTATCCCAGTGGACTTTTGGTGGAAACTGATAAGGCTATTCTAAAATTCAAAGGGATGGAAATAACAAAGATGGTTCTGAAGAAGATGACGTTGGAGCACTTACACCACCAGCTAGAAAGACTTGTCTAAAGCTATACTGGTTAAAATATTGTGATACTGATGCAAAGATAGAAAACCAAACCAGTGGAACAGACCCGCACATAAATACGGCCACCTAATTTCCAACAAATATGTCATTTCAATGCATCACCCCAAATCAACAAAAAAAGATAAATAACTCAGTTAAAAATGGGCAAATACTGTCTAGATCCTTCACAAAAAAGGATATCCAAATGATCAATAGCATATGCTAAGGAACTCAACATTACTGACCAGCAGAAAAATGCAAAATAAAACCAACAAGATACAAAACACACCCGTCAGAATGAATAAAATCTTTTAAAGACCATACCTAGTGTTGGGAGGATGTAGATCAACTGGAAGGCTCATAAGTTGCTGATGGACATATAAATTTGAACCAGCACTTTGGAAGACAATTTAGCAGCATCCACTAAGCTGTGTAAGTGTGACCCTGTCCCTCAGAAATTCCTGTTATGTACCTAATAAAAATGCCTGAAAATTCACTCAGTCACATCCAAGAATGCTTATAACAGCTCTATTCATTATAGCCCCAAACTGGAAACAACCCAGATGTCCATCAAAACTAGAATGGAAAAATAAAGTCTGATTTATTCATACAGTGAAATGCTATACAGCATAGAGCAAGCACAGCACAACCACGAGGATGAATCTAACAAATGTTTTATTCAGAAAATGAAGACAGACACAAAATACTGTGTGATTCCATTAATACAAGTTTCTATAAGAGGCAAAACAACATTACAGTGACAAAGTCAGAATAAAGGTAACCTTTGAGGGGAGGGTAATGACATGGTGGGGACTGTAGGATGGCTCCTGGGCACTGGGAATATTCTAGATCTTGATTTGAATGATGGCTACATAAGTGTGAATGTTTTATAAATATTTGTTATATTTTACTGTATAATTACTTCAATAAAATGTTTATTAAAGGTTCCTGAGATAAATTATTTTTTTTAATGGAGAGTTCTCTATCCAGCCAACCCAGCAACTGTACAATTGTCCCTTGAACACTGCAGGGGTTAGGGGCGCCCACCTACCCACAAACAGTCAAGGAATCTGGCAACTGCTATCTCTGCCTCTAAAACCGAGAAATTGATAAATGATTCATCTAAAGGCAGGAAGCTGATACAGTCTGGATGGAATCGGGACTCAAACCCTAGTTCTTTTGATTCCACGTATTGTGATCTCTCATGGAACACAAACTATTCCCCACGCTTAGTTCGTTTAAAGATATGTACAATGAAAATACAGGTACTATATATATTGAAAAAAAATCTGCATATAAGTTGGCCTGGGCAGCTCAAATCCATGTTGTTCAAGGGTCAACTGTCGTTGAAAATAGAAAACAAGATATTTCAGGCCTACAAAGTCTCAAACATCCTTATATTCTTCCCTGTAACCTTTTGGAAATAGATGAGGTACGTTGACACAAGGATAGAGTAAATGAAGGTCTGGCAAACTTTTTTGTTAAGGACCAGATAGTAAATATCTTAGGCTTTGAGGCTGTGTTGTCTGTCTCCACACTCGACTATCATTGTAGCCTGAAAGCAGCCATGGGCAACACACAGGTCAATGGGCATGGTCGTGCCCCAGTCAAACTTGATTTACAAACAAACAAACAAAAAAACCTATGTCTGGGGGCCATAGTTTTCTGAGCTCTGGACTCAACCAAGAAAGAGGAGGGCATGAGGGACAGGAGAGAAAAAAATGGGAATCCTCGGAATATGGGAAAGGGAAATCCCAAGATGGAGTCTGTGTAATAAATGTAGCCATTGATCAATGCACATTGGAGCAGTCCAGGGGCAAACTAGACAAGAAAAGCAGTAACTCCAGTAAACAAGAGTAAGGAAAGGAAAAGTGATTAGTGTGTACTACACAGCTCGGCTGTCCATAACAGTTATAAAATCGTGATAGTGGGACCACTAAATACTTATCCAACTAAAGTGATGATGTAGATGTTGGGCGGATAGAGGCATAGGAACTTATACGTATGGGGCTCTAGGCTGAGAAGTAAGCTAAGTCCTCATCTTCCATGGTGGGAAACTAGTAGATGACTTCTAAGGCCGAAGTCAGCAAGCGGCAATGTGTGCCCTTACTTACAGACATGAATGTATATATTTAAAAAATTGGTGGAGAATTTAAAGGTCATTTCCTGCAGGGAGGAAGAAACGATGGCAGCAGAGACAGTGAACATACTCATAATTTGCATAGGAAGTCTTGTAGAAGGATCATAGTGTTTAAACCATATGCATACACAGTCTTGATAAAAACAAAATACAAACTTAGAAAGCAGAAAATGAATGGGTCCCCAAGACTCTGAACTAAACTGAAATCAAACCCCACATGGGCTGACATAGCTTGAAATGGTTTTGAACTTTCCTCTTAAAAATTCAATGCTCTGTTGCATTCTACTTCATGATATTTGCCTTTTCATAGATTTAACCTTTATGTCCCAGACCTCACACACCTGTCATTACAAAATATTATGCCTTTCAGTTTTCCTTTTTGTTATTTTCCATGTATTTTTTCCAAACTTTTTGTTGTGCTAAAAAACACACATGAAATATACCATCTTAATCATTTTTCAGTGTACAGTTCAGTGGTATTAAATACGTTCACGTTGCTGTGTCACCATCACCACCACTGAATCTCATCAGTTCCGACATATTTTAAAGTATGTGTCGTCGGACTCTGACACCGCCCTGCACAGACCACGATCTCCCAGCTCAGCTGCCATGGCATCGTTCAGTCGGTCGGAGTTTGATGTCATTTGTCGGTAAGACCTTTACGCTGCTGTTTACTTGCGATCGGAAGCTTTCAGGAAGAGACCAGTTGTTTCGAAGCTTTGTTTTGACCCCTGAACACTCAGAGTTCTCTTTATAACACGAACAGCACCTGAATAAACCTGGCACCTTGTTATGTGAAGTGAACCCCACATCAAAGACTGGGTTGAAATTACTGTTTAATTCTCCAGGTGGGTTTCTCATGAATCAATCCACAATGGCTTTTCAGAGATTATGTTCAGGGCTTCCCACCTTTTTACCACAAGAATTGTCTTCTTATTATCTCCTGGTTTTCACTTTTCTGTTTCACATGCTGTCTGATAGGGAACTTCAGGATTTTTCAACTCCTTTCTCCTATGGAGGGAAAATCACCCTGCTTTGACAGAAATATGATCTCTAGTTTCCAACAGTCAGCCTCAGCCCACATCTTGCATTTTGTAACCAGTTAGAGGCTGCAAAGATGGATTTTCATACATCCTAATAATAGCACCTTGTCTAAAAGTCTGGATTCAGATCTATTTATCTATGCTCTGGGTAAACATATAGGGAAATCGTGAGATGAAATCACGGCAGAAGGTAATTTTCTTGTGATGCTAAAGCCTGGGCAGTGAACCTTTTATAATTCATATTACTGACATCACAAATAAACTGAAATGGGATTTAATGATCAAAAGTGAGATGATTAAAAACTCTTATGGCTCAGGTCTATTATACTGATATTAATATTTAATGGAAAATGAGACATGGTTTGTTTCATGAAACAGTACGCGAGTCTTGAATAGATAAACTCTGAAGGTAGAATGAAGGGCGAAGCACCAGTGAATTGGAGAAAAGATCAACAACCTTGGAAAAAATGGGAAGATGAAAGGACATTTCTGAAGAAAGCAGAAAAGCATTTGCAATGGATGTGAAAAATGATTTAGAAAGACAGTGATTGCCTTTCTTCCTGCCTGATGCTTGCAATTGCCTAGAAAAAACTCTTCTAACTGAAGAAAAATGCAGCCAAGGGTGCTGACCCTGCCCTGTGGCTTGGACACTGACTACTGTGAGAGCCAGCCCGGAAGGGGCCAGGGCACCAGGCAGACAGGGCTGCTCCAGGCTGCATGGCAGAGCTAGGGCACCTCCCGCCCAGGTCAAGGTTTGTGGAGCCAGAGGGGGACCAGGTGAAGGACTTACTCTCTTCGGGTGATCCGAGTGGGCAGCCAGGGTTAAAACTACGGAAGGGGACAGACTGGCTTTGCTGGTTTGACCATCTGTGGGAACTCGGGCCATTGGCTGACCTCCTGCAACCTCAACTTTCTCGACTGCAAAGTGGGGTAATAACAGCACTTATCTGACTGCGAGATGGTGACAAGAGCTTAGACACTGTGTCCAGCAGCTGTAAAAGCCAGGGAATCACCACCTGTGATTGTTACCATTGACACCACCCCTGGCTTTGGGAATCTGGAGGTAGGGAAGGTCACCACACCCCAGGCGGTGACAGCATCTCCTTAGTGACCAAAGCCACTGCCAGAGACCGCAGGCTCGTGCAGGTGTGGATAGCGGGGCAAGGGCCCAGCAGGGCCCATTCAGCCATGTGCAGGTTCTCTGTGGGTCCCCAAGTTCCCAGGACAGCAACCCAATGTCATCAGGGCCTCAGAGGACAGGCCCGGCTCCTCAGCCACACCTCAGTTTGCTTTCAACTCCAAATAAAGTCAGATGAAGAGACCGTTGGAAAACTCTAGGCCACACTTTACTAAGGACAAAAGGACACAGGCTTTCCCTCCCACACTGACCGGTCAGACAGGCCTGGCTCCAGCCCTGCCATTCAAGTGTCACCCGTGTCCTACCTGGTCCCCATATCGATGTCTGAGACCCACCTGCTGCCCTCCCGTGTTGGTGCCGGGCTCAGCCAGCCTCTGCCCACCCCAGGCCCCACTGAACGCACAGCACTGGAGACCACGTAGGTCTCCTGTTACCCCCATCACCCTGGATGGTCTTTTCCACCCCACATGGTGCAAGCATGCCTTGGATTTGTGACTTGGCCAAAGGGACCCCCTCTGTGAACACATCCTGCAAAAATGCTCTATGACCGGCTCTCCTCTGTGGGAAAGGGCCTGGGGCCCCTGCAGCCGCAGGGGAGGAGGGTCCTTTCTGCTCCATTGTCCTGCAAAGCTTCTCCTCATTGCTCAGCGACCTTGACCTTTCTCCCACTGTCATCGTTCCCCCACAGACACAAACCAGGACGGAAATTGATGGGTTTGTTGCCAACAAAGTTTTCGGTGTTTTTTTCCCCTCATTCTCACCTTCCACGTGAATTATACAAACTCGTACCGGATTTGTGAATTCTAAGGGTCAAAGCAGGGATCAAGCCTTATGGGTTTGGGAGAAGTAAGTGTGGCCTAAATAAAAGGTAGCTCTCCTTTCACTGTTAGGAAGCGGGAGACCGAGATTCACAGAGAGCACATGGGGCTCCAGCACGGCAGCCCAGTGACCACAGACTTGACCTCAGCGTGGCCACTCTTGGGACAGAGGAGGAACCTGAGGCTCAGAGAGATGACATGACTTGCCAGTTTCTCACGCAAGATGGGATTGCCCATCACATATGCCTGACTTCACCCTCCGTGGTCCTTCCGCCCTACCCCTTCCTCCCACAGGGGAAAGGATGGAAATGCGTATGGTCACAGACAACGTTATATGATAAGCATTAAGGAAATAGAGCTCCTTGTCCTGGTGGGACTGTACTCCAAGGGGCCGCTGGTGCCCACAGCCCCTCCAAGGACAATCTTGGAGCCACATCTTCTGCTGTGGAGCTGCACGAGGGGACCGTGTTCCTTCCACCTCCCAACACCTAGCCTAGACTTAGGCGTCTGGGCCTCGGCACAGGAGTCATTCTGGGGCAGGGTTCAGGGAGTCCTGCAGTCCTTCCAGGCTGCTAGAACAGAGCACCCTGGACCGGGGCTTACAAACAACAGACATTTTCGTCTCAGAGCTCTGGAGGCTGGAAGTCCAAGATCAAGACCCCAGCAGACCTGGTGACTGGTGAGGCCCCCTTCCTGGTTCACAGACGGCCGTCTTCTCACTGTGCTGTCACATGGTGGGAGGGGGAAGAGCTTCTAGAGTTTCTTTTATGAGGACAGTAATGCCAGCAGGACGGCTCCACCCTCATGACTTAAGCTGCTCCCTAAAGCCCCACCTCCAAAGACCATCACCTTGGGGGCCAGGTTTCACCTCACGAATTTGGGGGGAACACGGCCATTCAGTCTGTATCTAGGAGTGAGGTCCTAAACCAGAGGCAGAGGGTCTCTTGTGTAGCTGTTTCCAGTTTGCACAGGGCCCCGAATCACGTTAATGTCTCAAAGGGACCAGTTGCTCAATCCCAAATATTAAACAGAAGTTCTGTCACGTGCCTTTTTCCCTTGCTTCCCGTAAGAAAGGATTTATGGGGCACTCAGTCTGTGCTTTGTGTTTTGCAGGGGACTTGTGATTTTACATCTGAATGGGACATGGATTATGACCTCATAAGGATCACCACTGAACCAGCAAGATAAACAATTGAATAATCCAAATACATAGCTCTAGATGGATAGACTGCGGTCCCAGGCACCACATGTGGAAATAAAGCTCCCCAGCGGATGGAATCAGAGATGGCTTAAAAGCCCAGGAGGTCGTTTACCTGGGGAAGAGTGGCATTGTATCAAGGTCCTTTGATGAAGTTATTAAGTCCCTGAACTAGTCAACCCTGAGGCCCTCCTGCCCCCTCCTCTCTTGTCAGATAAAATAATAAATCCCCTTTGTTTAAGCAAGTTCAGTTGAGGTTTTCTGTTACACAGAGCTGAAAGAATCTTACCTTACTTAGGACAGAAAAAATAAACACAAACATGAAATTCTCCAAGAAATGCCAGTGCCCAGGGACCTATTTCTGTAACATTTTTTCATAAGCCCAAGAATTTCAGCCCCAATATACACAGTGTGACTCACTGCTACCAGGAACAGTTAGGAAGGGGACTGGGGTTGGGAGGCAAAAGCAGCAGACCCCCAGGCAAGAGGCGTTAGAAATGAGCTTAGAAGAGATCAACGAAAATGCAGGCAAGAAGGCGCAGCTCTCGGTTCACACTTTTTTTTTCTAGCAGAGGAGAATAGCTGAGATGATTACATGAGATGCTTTCCCACAGAACTGAGGCTACACCAGGCTGCTTATTATGATCAATCATTACCAGAGCCTGGCTGGAGCCCTGGGAGCACACCATACTCATCATCCAAAAGGAGCCTGTCATTTCCTCCACTTTACTGGTTAGAGAACTAAGGCTGACTTACCTCGCTTAGTGTGATCATCTCTAGGTCTATCCATGTTGCTGCAAGTGGCATTATTTCATGCATTTATATGGCTGAGTAATATTCCATGGTATATATGTACCACATCTTCTTTATCCATTCCTCTGTTGATGGGCATTTAGCTTCCATGTCTTGGCTATTTTGAATAATACTACTATGAACATAAGGGTGGGTGTACCTTTTCGAACTGTAGTTTTTTTCTAGATATATCCCCAGGAGTGGGATTGCGGGATCATATGGTAGCTCTAATTTTAGTTTTTTGAGGAACCTCCATACTGTTTTCCATAGCAATGGGAGTTTAGGATTAGCAGAGGCAAACTATTATATATAGGATGGAAAAACAACAAGGTCCTACTGTATAGCTCAGGGAACTACATTCAATATTCTGTAACAAACCATAATGGAAAAGAATATATATATATATAACTGAGTCACTTTGCTGTACAGAAGACATTAATACAACATTGTAAAGCAACTATACTTTAATAGAATTAAAAAAAAAGTAAACTAAGGCTATTAAGCCCTTGGCTAAGGAAGTGCAGTGGTTGGTGCAGCTGTCAAGACACCGTGTTGTCACCTCTAGGACGTGGAGATTCAGAAGCACCCACAAAGCAAGGCTGAGAGCATTGGGAAACACTCAAGGCCATTACCACATCAAATATGCAAACACCAGGCCTCCAGAAGGGCCCCAGGACCAGGATTCAATAATTCTGACTCACAACACCAGAAACATATTGGACGTTTGGATGCTGGACCATACACATAAGCAAGAATGTCTCTAACCATGCATTATCACCTGCATCAGAGCAAAAATAGAGACAAACATCTTATTGAAATCCCTGGGACAGGGTTTGCAGCATTGCTGGCAAGTAAGGATTGGTGAGAAAGTAATTTTACGAAACTGCTTGTTACTCATTTAAAATGGGAACTATCGTTTGTCATCCTTTTCCGCATTCTGTTTTTTTAGTGAACACAGTTAATATTTATGGACTTTATTTTTTCTCTGGCTTTTAAGAATGTCAGTTGCAAATTCTCTCCCTATCAAGTTTTCACTAACTTTCCTTTACTGTGAGAGACAGATTCTTGTACAACAAAAGAGAAGCAAAATAAACAGAAGCCATAACTTTAGAAATGGGATAGAGTGACACTGGCATAGGAATTATTAGATTAAGCCAGTAGGAGACTTGTGGAGTTATTTCTATAAGGATGCCTGTTGCAGGTGAAATGGGGATAACAAACCAAAGGAATTGTCTGAATCAGCTGAGAATTTAACTCACAACACAATTAAGCACAGAAACATCGACATCATTGTGTAGATCTTGGTGCAGGTCAGGGGGTTGGGGATGCGGCCTCTCTTGTCTGGAAGTGCCTTCTTCCTGATGAGGAGGTGATGCTCGGCTCCTGTTTCTGAAGATGAAAAGACAGATGCTTTTAAATGTCATGGATATGGGACCTGTGATATTCTTCAGGATAGCGTTCTTTTAAAATAAATCACATGGGCTGAAAATGAACTTTATATTTACTAATCTCTGACTCCTTTGTCAAAGGGGCAAAAATGAAGCAAATAAAACTGGGGTGGATAGACCTAGAGTCTGTGATACAGAGTGAAGTCAGAAAGAGAGAGACAAATACCGTATGCTAGCACATATATATGGAATTTAAGAAAAAAAAATGTCATGAAGAACCTAGGGGTAAGACAGGAATAAAGACACAGACCTACTAGAGAATGGACTTGAGGATATGGGGGAGGGGGAAGGGTAAGCTGTGACAAAGCGAGAGAGAGGCATGGACATATATACACTACCAAACGCAAGGTAGCTAGCTAGTGGGAAGCAGCCGCATAGCATAGGGAGATCAGCTCATAGCACAGGGAGATCAGCTCGGTGCTTTGTGACCACCTAGAGGGGTGGGATATGGAGTGTGGGAGGGAGGGAGATGCAGGAGGGAGGAGATATGGAGATGTATGTATGTGTATAACTGATTCATTTTGTTGTAAAGCAGAAACTAACACACCATTGTAAAGCAATTATACTCCAATAAAGATGTTAAAAAGAAACCCAAAAACTGGGGAAATGTCCTTGCCTATTTTTCCTAACATGGCATTTTCCAGGGCTTCACTTCGATTCCCGTGGTATTGTCTTCGAGGTGGTCCCTGATGAAGCACCGTATAAACAAGCTCTCAAAGTCGAGCCAAGGATGCTAGTGGAGACACCTGCCTTCATGATTTTAAAGAGGAATCAAAATAGCAGAACGTTACCTTTTAATTAGATTCAAACTCATTTATTTACCAGACATGCTGTTATGAATGCCAGCTTTGAGTTATAAAACTTAAATGATGGTATTTTACTAAAACAACATGCAACAGTTTTGTACTTCTTTGTGGTTTTCAAAGGACGTTTTCACATTTGTTTTGACTCTCAAGCTGACACCACCAGGTAGCCAGCATAATTGTTACGATCCTCACGTTACAGAGGAGAAACCAGAGGGTCAAAAAGATTGATGAAATTTTCACATTCACACAACAAATAAATGGCGTAGCCAAGAGTAGAATCCACATCTCTATTCTGGTGTGCTTTCACTTCTAAAGGGCAGAGGCATGGGGAAAATGTGAATAGAGATTCTAAAGCCAAAGTTGGACTGATGCTCATAAATATACTTAGGATAGTTGGGTGGGGTTGTTTTCAGTTAAATTTAAGACAAAGAAAATGAAAGGGATGGACAAGTTGATGGACTGAGCTTAAAGATGTTAACAAACGATAGAGAAAATTGTTCTACTTCTCTCTGCATCCAACTTCTCCGTCTAGGACTCAGATCTTCAGACAGGGTGGAAATAAAATGGGCAGGAGGAAATCCAGATCAAGTGAGGAGATGGTAAAGGGAGAGTGGGCAAGTCATCTGGCCCAGGGCACTGAGAGGGCACGACCAAATATCCTTGAGCCCCTTGGTCTGGTCTACGCGATGTAAGGTGATATGCTCTATGTGGACAGTTTGGGAACCGCAAATTTTCAACCTCATACACACACAAAAACGAAAGTAGAAGAAAGCCCAAACATTAGTTGGTGACATTAAAGTGCATCTTACCAAGATTACAGAATTAATCACATAAGTATAGTTTATGTGCTCAATACACACACTACAAACCCCTTGAAGGCAGGGATTATTTTGTCTTCCTGGCAATCACTGCAATGACCTACACATCAGGGACACTTAGTAAAAGTATGCTGACCAAAACTGAGCACAGAAAACGGAACAAGAATCATTAGGTTCAATAATAGTGATGACTTTTTGGATACCGCCCCCTGGATGGTCAACGCGTCTGTGTACCAGGATTTCAGGAAGACCTTGGAACAAGTACATCATACCTCTACAGACACAACGGGAATGAATGGCTTGGAGATGGCCCTGTTATGTGGATTAGTAAGTGCTTGAAAATACAGACTCAGAGGGTGAAAACTGGTGACTGTAAGCATGTGTGAGGTCTCCAGAGACCTGTGTTCTGTCCCAGTTGTTTTTTTTTTTTTGACATTTTATCCTTCACACTGATGAGAAAAAATGTAGATTATTTCTGCTCTAGATCATGCAGTAAATATGGTTTCAGGTTTACTAGCATTTTTAACAGGAATATATTTCCTTGCTTAATTAAACTCCATAATTTTTAAAATGTGTTCAGTTTTCAATACAACATTGTTAACCACTTTAGGGTCATGTCATAATTAAATTCAACTCTTTTCATTTTTTTATCGTGGTAAAATATGCATGACATGTCATTTACCATTTTAACCTCTTTTTTTTTTTTTTTTTTTTTTTTGCGGTACGCGGGCCTTTCCCTGCTGTGGCCTCTCCCATTGAGGAACACAGGCTCCAGATGCGCAGGCTCAGCGGCCATGGCTCACGGGCCTAGCCGCTCCGCCGCATGTGGGATCTTCCCGGACCGGGGCACGAACCCGTGTCCCCTGCATCGGCAGGCGGACTCTCAACCACTGCGCCCCCAGGGAAGCCCCCATTTTAACCATTTTTAATTGTAGAGTTCTGTGGCGTAAAATACACTCACGTTGTTGTGTGTCCATCACCGCCCTCCATCTCCAGTACATTTTCCCCTTTCCCAACCTGAAGCTCCATCTCCATTAAACAATAAATTCCCATTCCCTCCCTCTACCAAACCCCTGGCAACCACCATAATGCAAGAGATTTAAACAGTCAATGTACCACTCCTAAATGATGAATAGCATATAGAAAGAGACAATTAAAAAAAACATAGCTGGGCTCAAAAATGTGATAAACCTTCCTATGGAACAGAAATGAAACAGTAGTAATGCAGGAAAGAGTATGCAGCCCATTAGTCTGATGGGTTGCGAGCCTACAGACAGGCCATGCTGACCAAAAGTTTGGTGCCTGTTGGATAATAAAGAAGAAAATTCCTCCCTGAGGACAGAGACCAGAGTCAGGCTCAGTACTGGAACTCACTGCCCAGGACAGCACGCACACTGCACATCAGAACCCAAACACGCTGGCTGGTGTGTGTTACCCACATATCATGGAGACACAGCTCCAAGCATATATGTGACCTGGTCTCTTCTAGGGACATGTGGGTGACAGATAAAATCAACGGCAATATCTTTGAGAAGAAAGTAAGCATGAAAAAGGAAGGAATAAATATCTCCTACTCAAATGAGGCTCCAAACCAAAATAAAGAAATGTAATACTAAAAAAAAAGAGGAAAATTTTAAAATTTTTAAATGGTTTAATAAAGAATATAGTGTGAATATGTATAGGATGCTCCAAGAGTTAAGTGAAGGAAGAGCAAACATCAAATACCAAGTGAACAGTGAATTGTGAAATAAAGACAGAGAGCACTTCCAAGACCTATTATAACTGAGGAAAATCCCAGGGACCAACTTTCTCCCAGAAGACAATTGTCTACTCTGGACCTGGAGGCCCTGGAGATGGAACAGAAACTGGTGGATTCCAGTGGGGAGCCCGCCCTCTTGTGTGTCTCCTTCATTCACAGGCAGGATAGCATAAGGTGGCAGAGGTGCAGGGGGAAAACCAGAGTCTGAGTAGCCCAGTGAACAAGAGAGCTGAGTGTGGACATCCATGGCTGATGGAAGACGGAGGTAGACCATGGAAGCCTGGAAGGAAAATTGTCAGAAAGGAGATCTGTCATTTCCTCCTGCCCACATCTCTTTCTGACCCCTGACATACACAGGGAACAGAATGAAAATACCGCACAAGAAAGAGAATGCGACCAAGTTAATTTCTGGCTACAACAAAAGAAACTACACTTATCAGAGAAAAATAACATATTTCCAACTCTCCACAGCTTAACAGTCATGATATTTAAGATAAAAACCAAAATTACCCAACAAAGAATCAGGAATAGAGGATGAATTATTTTTTTAAAAGGAAAAGAAGACAATCAACAGATATCAGATGAGTGAGATTCAACTAGGCTGGTCTTCCCACAGAGAACAATTCTATACTATGCATGTCATAAAAAAGGATATCCTGAATGCACTGCCCAAGACTGTCAGCACTTTAGCCTTCCTAATGTTTGTAGAATACCACATCTAACAGCAAAATGCACATTTTTCAATGTGCATGGTTAAGTTCAACAGAGTGGGCCATAAAAGAAGTCTAAATAAATTCATAAAGACTGAAATCTTACAGGGTATATTCTCTTTCCACAACAGAATTAAAAACCAATAACTATAAGATATAGAAAATCCCAACTATTTGGAATTTAAGCAACATACTTCTAAATAATCCATTGATCAAGATAGAAAACATAAAGGGAATTACACAATATTTTTAACTAAATAATAATGAAATATATCACACAAAGTTTATGTAATACATCTTTAAAGAAAAGCTTAGAAGAAAATTGTGCTTATATAGGAAGATCTAAAATCAATGATTTAAACTTCCATCTTAAGAAGTTGGAAAAAGAAGAGAAATTAAAGTCAAAGTAAGTAGAAATAAAGAAATTTAAAAAACAATAAGAGCATGGATCAATTAATAACAAAAACAAGAGAAGATAATGAAAAATAGCAATAGAGGGAAAAAAGTTCATTCTTTAGGAAGATTTTAAAAGTCCTGAATAAATGGAGGGAGATACCATATTCATGAATTGGAAGACTTAATATGGTTGCAATATCAATTCTTTTCAAATTGACACATAGATTTAATGCAATCCCAGTCAAAATTCTACCCAGTTTTTCTGGAGAAATTGACAAGTTGATTTAAAAATGTATATGGAAATTCAAAGTACCTAGAATAACCAAAACATTTTTTTATATTTTTCCCTTTTTATTTATTTCTTAAAAAGAAGTTTTAAGTTCACACTAAAATTGAACAGAAAGTACAGAGTTCCTATACAGCCTCCCTGCCACACGCATACACAGTCCCCCCACTATCAACATCCCCCACCAGAGGGTACATTTGTTACAATCAGTGAACCTACATTGACACTTCAATTTCACCCAAAGTCCATACTTTAAGTTTCACTCTTGGTGTTGTACTTTCTACAAGTTTAGATAAATGTATGATGACTTGTATTCATCCTTATATATAGTACTATACAGAATAGTTTCACTGCCTTAAAAATCCTCTCTGCTCTGCCTATTTATCCCTCCCCACCAACCCCTCATCCTTTTACTGTCTCCATAGTTTTGCCTCTTCCAGAATGTCATAGAGTTGGTATCACAGAATATGCAGCCTTTTCTAATAGGCTTCTTTCACTTGGTAATCTCCACTTAAGATTCCTACTTGTCTGTTCATGAATGATAGCTCATTTCTTTTCAGCACTGAATAATATTCCATTTGTTATCCATCTGTGGTCTGGATGGACCACAGTTTAATTATTTACCTATTAAAAGACATATTGGTGGCTTCCAAGTTTGGGCAATTATGAATAAATCTGCTGTAAACATCCATGTGTAGGTTTTTGTGTGGACATATGTTTTCAACTCCTTTGGGTAAATACCAAGGAGCACAATTGCTGGATCATGTGGTATGAATATGTTTAGTTTTGTAAGCAACTGCCAAGTTTTTTCCAAGGTGGCTATACTATTCTGTATTGCTGTCAGCAATGAATGAGAGTTCCTGTCACTCCACATCCTCACCAGCATTTTGTGTTGTCAGTGCTCCAGATTTTAGCCAATATAAATAGGTCTACAGTGGTATCTCATTGGTGTTTTAATTTGTAATCCCCTAATGACATATGATTTTAAGCCCTTTTTATATGATTACTAATTTTTAAAAAGAAGAAAAATGTAGAGGACTTGTACTATGTAATTTCAAAACTTAAGTACAGAATTCAAGGTAATGTGGAACTGATATATTGACATACATCTGGACCAATGGAACAAAATGGAAAATGTCTGGAAATAGAGCTTTGCTTATATGGCCAAGTGATTCATGACCAAAAAGGATAATCTTTACCCATATTGCTCCTGGTACAGCTGGATATTTGTATGAAAATAAATGAACCTCAATCTTTACTTCATAAAACACTAAAAATAAACTTGATTTTATCATAGACCTAAATGTAACAGATAAATTATAAAACTTCCAGAAGAATACACTGGAGAAAATCATTGTGACTTTGTGTTAGGCAGTGATGATTACAGGATACAAAAAGTCAAACCACAGAGCAAAATATTGGTAAAATGAACTTCATCAAACTTACATATTTTGCTCTTTAAAAGAACATTAAGAAAATGAAAAGACAAGCCACAGAGTGGAGAAAAACATTTGAAAAGCATATACCTGACAAAAATTTATATCCAGAACATATATTACCAATAAATATGTTAATACATGTACAACATTGTTAGTTGTCAGGAAAATATATATTAGAACCACAATGAGATACACAGGCACTAGAGTGGCTAAAATTTAAAAGACTGACAATATCAAATGTTGACAAGGATGTGGAGCAAATGGAAATCTCATATCCTGTTTAGAATGTAAAATGATACAGCAACTTTGGAAAACAGTTTAGCAGTGTTTTATAAGGTTAAACATATATTTACTGCATAATTCAACTATTCCATTCCTAGATATTCACCCAAGAGAGACGAAAACATGTCTGCACCAAATATAAGTGAATGTTCATAGCAGTACTACTACTTATAACAGCCAAAAGTTGGGAACATCCCATGATTCCATCAATGAATGAATGAATAAACAAATGATATCTATACCATAGAATACTACTCAGCAGCTAAAAGAAATAAGCCATCAATACATGCAACAACATGGATAAATCATTAAAATGTTATACTAAGTGAAGGAAGTTAAAAGCAAAAGACTACATAATGTAGGCTTCCTTCTATCTGAAGTTCTAGAAAAGGCAAAAGCAGAAGAGCTATTGCCCAAGGCTAGGAGCCTAGGGAGGATTAACTGCAAAGGTACAGAAGGGAGCTTTGGGGGGTAATAGAAATGCTTGGTATCTTGCTTGTGAGGGTGGTTACAAGACTTTACAATCACCAAAAACTCAAAACAAAATGAGAAGTAAACTGGAAAAAAAAGTGTAAAAAAAGAAAACAGTCTTAGAAATAAAATATAGAAATATTCTTAGAATATTTTTTCTTAGAAAAAAAATTTTCTTAGAAAATTTTTTTCTTAGAAATAAAAATATAGACTTTAAAATTAAAATTTGATAAATCAAAAGACTGAATGAATTCTAAAATAGATGCAAAAACTGAATTTGTGAGCTGAAACAGAATTTACTCAAAACTCAAACTAGAGAAACAAAGATTTTTTTAATGAAAGAACAGTTAAGATATATAAAGAATAAATTTAGAGGCCACGTATATTTTTAAGGAATTTAATAAAAAGAGCAGAAAGGAAATAACAGAAAATACATATTTCATGGGATAATCACTGAGAATTTTCTAGAAATGTAGAAAGACATGATCTTTCAGGCAATTCACTCTGAGTGATAACCAGAGCAAATAAAAATAAAATCTCACCTCCCCACACAGCTGTGAAATGGCAGAACGTCAAGAATAAACAGAGCATCTTCAAGCTAACACATAAGAAAGACAGATTACCACAAAGCTAGAACACGCTGCCAGCCGACTCCTAATCAGCCATAATGAAGCGTTATCTTCAAAGTAACAGGGAAACACAATTGTCAACTCTGAACCTTGAACATGCCATTCTTCTAATGAGAATGAGAAATAAAGGCATTTTCTGATTTTCAGATACTAAAAGAGTTTACCAACTACAGGTCACTAAAAATACAGATGAAGAATGTTCTCTGTAACAGAAAAGGAAGCTCAGAGGAAAAGACGGGGATAAGGAAACATAAGCATAGGAATAGGTCATTCAATTTAATTAGACACTGACTATGAAAAAATGACTGTTCTATGTTTTAAAATAAAAGTTTGCACAATGAACAGGGGTGGGTGTCTCTCCTGGTCTGGAGGACAAACACAGAATGATGTTAGACTCTGGAAACATTTATACTGATGCATGTCGCAAAAGGCAAAAATAACCCCTGCCCAGCGCAAATTTCGATATGTGAGAAATCAAATATGGCCAAGCCTATGAATTCTATGAAATGTTGGCTCTCCTCCAGCTTTTTTCCATCTAGATGAGGGGTCTCTGTGTAATCCACCCGCCCGAGTCAGAGGTCCTTATTAACGTGATACTTTTCTTTGATGCCTAAATTCTTTCCTACACTAATTGAAGGCTTTGGATATGAGATATAAAACTGGATGGTGGAATTCCTGTTTAGTATATAGTGGGAGTTTAGGTATTGTTGCTGTATTAGAAATATGAGTGTGACTGCCTTTTACCTACACAATCTGCACTCTCCCGCCTCTGTGGCAGAATCACTTTTTAAAAATTATTTTTGCCGATTTTGTTGTTGTTGTGTCTTATTGGTTTCCCTGTTTCTTAATTTTTTACTGAATATCACGCATAAAAATAAAAAGTCAGAACATAAATATTTCAGCTCAACTAATTACCACGTAGTGAGCATAATCATGTAACCACCTCCCAGTTCTAGAAATAGACCTCCCCCACCCAAGAAACCACTGTGTGGCTCCTCCATCCTCTCAAAGTGTTGCAAACCCTTACTTCCGTCACTGTAGCTTAAATTTGCCTCTGTTTGTATTTTCCGTATGTGCAATCTTATACCATATGTTCCTCTACATCTGGCTTTTTTTTCCACTTAAAAATATGTTTGTGAGATTCATCCATATTGCTGTGTATTTGTTTATTTTTGTTTCTACATAGTACTATATTGTATGAATATCCCATAGACTACCCAGTCTTCTGCTGGAGAATTGCACACATTTTTGGTGAAAGTCAATTGCACTTCTATAGGGTGTGTAACTAAAAGTAGAATTTCTTTGTCATCGGGTACACATATAATCAGATTTAGGAGATAATGTCAGTTTTCCAAAAGTGGTTTTTGCCAGTACTTCCACCCACCAGCAATATCTGAGAGGTCCTCTCGCTCTACATTTACACCGAGATTGGTTACACCCGCCATTTTAGAGGTTTTGCAGAGTTATCTAATGTTTTCATCTCATTTCTCTCATTACTAGTAAGGTTGAGTTCTTTTTCATATTTTTAATGGCCATTTGAGTATCCTCTTCTTTGAAATGCCTCAAAGTTTCTTGCCCTTCTATTATGTTGATTTTCTTTTTTTTTTTAATTTGAAAGAGTTCTTTATACATTCTGGAAACAAGCTCTTTGTCAGTTATATGCACAGTAAATATCTTTTCCCTCTGTGTTGTTTTAAGACCTTTCAATCATTTCTGGTCATTTTTCAAAACTTTTAAATTCAAAATAATATCAGATTTACAGAAAAGGTGCAATGATCCAAAGAATTCTCTTATGCCCTTTACCGATTAAATATATGTTGATATATAACTATTTTTTTATTTCATTCTTTTCTCTTTTTCCAAATCATTTGAGAGTATTTATTTTATCCCTAAATACTTCATGTGTATTTCCTAAAAATCAAAGGCATTCTCTTATGTAACCATAGTACAATTGAAGATCAGAAAGTTTACATGAATTCTGTACTGTTATCTACACATCTTATTCAAGTGTCACCAGTTGTTGTAATAATGTTCTTTATAGCAAAAGAGAAAATACGTTTCTGGCCCTAGTTCTGATTCAGGATCACCATGCCTTATATTTAATTACCATGTCTTTAGTCTCCTTTAATCTTAATTCCTCATGCTTTATATTTCATGACAATAAAAAATGTTTAAGCAATTAAAACTGGCTTTTTTGAGAGACTGTCCCTTGAGTGGATATAACTGATGTTCCTTTATAATTTGATTCAAATCATCCTTTTGCAGCAGTAGTAACACAGAAGTGATAGTGTATTATTTTCATGGCGTCATACCATGAGGCACATGATAAATTGTCCCCAAACTAGTGATGTTAACTTTGATCACACTGACTAAGGAGTGTACTGACAGTTTTCTCTACTGTAAAGTTGCAGTTTTTTTTGTAATTAGTAACTATTTGATGGGGAGGTAGTTTGAAACTATGTAAATATCCTGTTTCTCAAAAACCTTTACTCACTAGATTTAGCCACTGATGAATCTTAGCTAAATCAATTTAACTACAATTGTTGCCCAATGACAGTTTTCAAAAGAATAACAGAATTATTCCTTTGGAATGGAATTGTTTCTTCTACATTTATTGATTGGTATTCTGTTGTAAGAAATATTTTTCCATTCTCCCATTCATTTATTCATTTCTATTGGTATGAACTTATGGATTCTGATTTTCTTCAATAGGTTAAAATCCATTACTAGCACTGACTTTGAGTCTCAAATTGTTCTAGACCTTGCTAATGGAGTCCCTTCACCTGGCTCTGTATCCTTTTGAAATATTTCCATCATTCTTTTAGCAGTTCCTTACTTTCTTAAATAGTAAGATGTTCTGGATTTGCCTTGTGTTTTTCCAGTACCAGATCTGGAATGAACTTACTTATCCAAGGAGTCTTCTTTCTTTTTAACAGAAAATATATTTAGAAATCAAGATCTTGGCAATATGTGTGTTCATAGCTGCTCAGTGTAATTGCTTTCGGCTCTTGGGCAGAGGTAGGAAAAATAGAGAAAATAGATAGATAGATAGATAGATAGATAGATAGATAGATAGATATCATGAGTTCTTACTGACTCCTCCAATTACATGCCAATACCCAATTATGCTCCAATAACACAAAGTTTATTCCAACTTTCCCTATACTCACACTTGCAATTACCTTCTCTAACAGTGAGTAAACGTGTTCCCATTTTCCATCATATATTTACTTATTACTTAATCTTATAATATACTAGAATGTAAAAAAGTACTTTCAGAATTGCTAAGTCACACCAAACATCCCACCTAAAATTTAATAAATTGTAAATAAATACAAGTTTTTGTGTTCAGCCTGAGTATACACAGTCCAAAAGTATTTAAAAATTACTTGAGTTAATTTTTTTCCATTTGATGTGGTTCTATTATTCCTTTGAAATATAGATAAGTTCATTTGTTTTGTATACATTTGAAGGCTTTCTTTCAACATCTTTGTTGATTTTTTTAAATGTATTGCATATGTGAAACATTAACATGGTTCCAGAAGTCCAAATTACAGGAAAAATAGCACTCAGAAAAGGGTCACTACCCTATTACAGTTTCTAGTTTTTCTTTCCATGTTTCTTTATGAAAAATAAGTTGCTTTATGTATATCTCTTATTTGCCTTCATTTTTACAGAGCAGGAAACATACCATAGCTATTCTTTCTCTCTTTGTTTTTTAAATTTAACAAACTGTCTAGGAACTTACTCCAAATCATTCACAGACCTCTTCTGCATTCTTTTTTTTTAATGGCTGCATATTACTCCATTGTGTAAATGGCCATAGATTACTCAACAGCTCTCCTGTGTATGTGGTTTCATATATTTTGCCATTGCAAACAATGCTTCATAAATAACCTTGTGCATGTTTATTTTTTGCATTGTTGGAGATGTATCTTCCAGGTAAATTCTTACAGTTGGAATTGCTGGTTTAAAAGAGAAGCGTCATATAGTTTTTTTAG
The DNA here is from genome assembly GCF_963924675.1 of Phocoena phocoena. Classification (NCBI taxonomy): domain Eukaryota; kingdom Metazoa; phylum Chordata; class Mammalia; order Artiodactyla; family Phocoenidae; genus Phocoena; species Phocoena phocoena. The sequence continues at coordinate 2,776,063 of NC_089227.1, read as the reverse complement.
ATATTGCCAGAGTTCCCTCCAGCATAGTTGCACCAATTAAATCCCCACTAGCAATGAATGAAAGTACCCCACAGCTTCATGCACAGAAAGTGTTGTCCTCAATTTTAACTCCTCTCAACCTGATAAGTGAGAAATGATATATCCGTGTTGTTTTACTCTACAATTCTCTTATTCTGAGTAAGATGGTACATGGTCCCTATATTTGGTTGAACTCAGATGAAAAACATCTGCAAAAGCCTGCTGCTTTTTTATTGGGTAGTTCCTTTAAAACTGATGTGTGAATCTTTCTATTTCCAATGGGTACAATTTTGATAAACTAGTTTTTTCCTAGAGAATTATCAATATCATCCAGGTTTCAAACTTTCTTTTCATGGAGGTCTGTAAAATAATAGTTTGAGCTTTAAAAATTTCTCCTTTTTCAATGTTATTTTCCCTCCTGAAATTTCATATTTTGTACATTTATCCTCTCTCCCTCTTTCCTTGATTAAGCTAGCTAATGCTTTGTCTATTTGTTCATTTTTTAACATAAAGATTTTGATGTTTTAATTGGATTTACTGTTTTTCTATTTTCTGCCTCATTAATTTATGCTTTCATCTTTATTTTTCCTTTCTTTCGTCCCCTCATTTAGTTGACTTTATTATTGTTTTTCTATCTTTTGGAGTTGAAAGTTTAGTCCATTTTCATTCTTTCTTTTTTATTCATGTGTTTTTAAGGAATTTTCCTTGGATAACTGTCTTAAATGTATCCTATAGATTCTAATACATAGTGTTTCCATTATCAATAACTTTTAGAAATTATATAGTTTCTGTTTGTATTTCCTCTTTTGGCCAATAATTGTTTAATAGGAGTTTTTATTTTTTAAATTTCAGGTGAATGGGAGAAGGGTCTTTATTTTGTGATATATTTCTAATTTTATTACCTTGTGATGAGAGAGAGTGTAGTAATAGTTCTACTTTATAGAAATCTATGACGTTTTCTAATATATTAATATGATCATTTTTGGTCAATATTGCATGTGTGGTTAATAAAAGATGTATTCTATATTATAAGGTTGTAAATGACATGTAAACCATAAGATCCACCTTACTGATTGTGTTATTCAGATCTTCTATTTTCTTACTTATTGTTTCTACTTGGGTCTGCCTTTTATTAAGAATGGGTATTAAATTTTGTCATTATTAAGGTGTTTCTATGTCTCCTTGCATTTCATGCAGTTTCTATTTTAAAAGGTGTTTGCTATGTTACTTGGTGCATAGAGTTTATAACTGCTATGTCTTCTTTGTGAGTGGTGGTGTCCTTTCTAGATAAGTGTCTTTAGTACTAAAAAGTGTCCTTCCTAGTCAAGTTTAATGCTTTTTGACTTGAAGTATACTTTGCTGATACCATGATTGCAACCTCTGCACATTTTTTAAACTGTGGTACAGCTGATTCACAATATTATATTAGTTTCAGATGTACAACTTAGTGATTCAAACTCTTTGTAGATTATACTTATTTAAAGTTACTATAAAATATTGACTATATTCCCTGTGCTGTACAATAGCCATCTCTGTACTCCTTTTATCTATTTTTTTCTGGTAGAAAAATCCCTTTATTTTTCTTGAAGAACTTTTGGTCCTTGAAATTTGGTCCACTCCAAAATGTCCATGAGTATATTTGATCCATGCCAAATGGCTTTGGACAGGACCTAATATCAAGGACCTTTTGGCATGGACCAAATGTCTCCATAGATGTTTGGACAAGACCAAATACGACCAAATATCAAAGACGTTTTGGCATGGACCAAATGTCTTATGGATGTTTTGGACAGGACCAAATGTCTGCTAACCCTTTATTTTTAGCCTTTCTGACTCACTCACTATTTTGGTGGTAAGGGAGGGGTTCTTGTAGACCAGAATTGTATCTTGTTTTGTGAGCCATGTTTAAAATATTTTTTAAAGAGTCAATTAAACCCACTCACATTTATTAATATGACAATTATGTTTGGTCACAACTCTGTCAAATTATTTTTGTTATAATTACACTGTGTTTTATATTTGCTGTTCCTTTACATGATATATTTTTCTTCATAGCTTTACTTTTAAACGATTTTATTTAAGAAGATTTGTACTTTTGTGCTTAAACTTTTATTAACTGCTTGATTCAGTTTTTAACCATCCCATTTGACTCCCATGAATTTAATAATTAAAGAGCTGATTGTACTTTCCTCTTTCACTCCCCCTTCTTCAGTGCCTTTGATTCAGGCGTAGGTCTACAGTTAAGAATGTATTAAATGCTCTCACCTGACAGTTTGGTAAAGTCTTTCTTGGTTGCTACCTTCTGGCTGGATGAAGCTTATCTTGTCATAAATTGGTCAAGAAGGCCTCATGGGTATAGTACTCCCTGATTCCTGCATGCAAAAAGCTTTTTCTACAACTTTTCTCCTTGAGAAATGACTTGGTTTAATATAAAATGCTTGGTTTGCATTTTCCGTCCTTGATTTCTTAAAAATGCTGCTCCATTATTGCTTTGCTTTAAATATTTTTTTTTTTGAGCAGCACAATACCACTGCAATTTTGTTGTCTTGAAGTTATTTAATCTTCTTGCCTGAAGGCTTTGGGATTTTTAATTTTTTTTTAAGTCTAATAATTTTATTAGAGTATGTCTCAGAGTTGATGGTTTTTGGATCAACTTTCACAACTACCTGTTGGGTCTTTTCAGTAGGTAGATCCAGCTCTAATTTCTAGAAACTTTTATTGGATTAGAGTTTATTAATCCTTTTCCATTGTTTTGGGATTCAAATTGTGTATAAGTTGCATCTTCTTTGCTGTCTGCCATTTCAATGACTTTCTATCTGACCTTTTTTTCTACTTTATCTCATTTTCATTATCTTTGGTTTTGTCCTGCTTTTCTTCTTTGTCCTTATTCAGTTTTTTGCTTGAATCTCTTCTTCCTTGGGAACTTTAATTGCATCTTCGTCTCTGATATGTTGTGTGTCATATTTTTCTTTTTTTCTTTTTCTGAAAATTTCATTTCTTCCAATTTTCTGTCCATTTGTGTTCTTAGCACTTAAATTTTTGATTCAAGGTGGATTTTTTTTCACACCCCAAATACTTCTTTAGGGATATTTAATTCAGTCTGGAGTGTTAAAATACTTTCTTCTTCTTCAGGGTTAATGTAGGCAGAGGAGTGCATTTTCATCAGCTTAAGTATTTAATTTTCCTGCTCCATCTTCTTCTTAGAGTGACATTGTAGAGATGAAGACTCTTACACCTCTACACTCAATGAACACTGATTGACAGTTTGGGGTGCTTGGAACGTTCCTAGTTCAAGACATTTTCTTTTCTTGGTGTATCAATGTGTGATTTCTTTTCTGGGTGACTGTTCTTAGGAAGCAATGATGGGAGTGGTTACGTGACCCTGGAATGTTATTTGGTTTTGCTTTTTGTCTGTTTTGTCCTGTAGGATCCAAACTTTCTGCTTATTGCTTATTCTGTCCTTCAAAACTCAGCTTCCACAGTTTTCCAGAGTTTCTAGTCTCTCATCACTAGAAGTGTTGCCTTTCCAAGATGTGTCTTTAGATCTCCCAGGCCCCTCTGGTCCCTTCCCTGAGCACACTGCTCTGAAATACCAGTACTCCTTTCCAGGTTTGGGGTTTTTCTTTTTGTCTTTTTGGCGGTGTGGGGGGGGGTTTACTTATTATTGACTCTTTGGAGATGGCTTTAGGTCAGGCATGGTTTCCCTCTTCTTGCCTCTGTGCAGCCTTTTGATACCCTTGTTCTCTGCAAAGTCTTGGGATGAAAGCTCAAGAAAATAGTGCCACTGTCAATCAGTGCTTCTGTTTATGAATTTGTAGTAATTTCTGTTGATAAAAGTGTAGAAGGTGTGGAAGTTATGTGGTTTTGGTTCCTGTTGATCTGTATTGTTTAGGGAGGATTGTGGAGAGATTACAATTTAGGCAGGTGTTCTGGCCGTGTAATGGTCACATCCCTTCCCTGAGTGCTCTAGACAAGAGACGGGGTCTTTATCCCATTTTCTGTGATTTCCTGTGATAACAGGACCTACATTCTGAGGCCACCAGGGCACCAGTGTCTGTTCTTCAGACCAGACAAGGAATAAACCCAATTTTTTAGGGACCTAGAGGCTGTCTGAACTCTACAACCACTTTTATTTCTCCTCTATTGTTAGAGATACGTGTCCTTGGAAAGATGAGAGGAGGTCAGGTAACATCCTTAATTTTATTTCACCCATCCCTGCGATTCTGTGTTCTTTGTAAAAGCCATCACCCTCAGAAGTTCTACCTTTGGACAAATAAGTCAGTTTTTAACTAAACCAACACAACCACTGACCCTTTCTAGTTAAGAAAATGTCTTATTTCAATAACTGAAGCAAGCATTCCCTTGACTTTCAAAATGATAAGACTTTTGCCACCGTGGGTTCCAGAATATAAGCAGGTGGTCCCCGAGGTTTTGCATACTCTATTCTTGCCTAATATCACACACTAAATCCATTCTTTCTTTAGAGAGAAATGTTGAAATTGGATGATTTTATGCAAATATTTTTATAATTTGACAAAAGATTCACTCAGGTTCCTTCAACTCTACTCATCTTTATCTGCAGTTTGCAGTGTCAATATTCTGTGTTTGTGACTTTGGATCAACAGGCAGAATATTTTTTTTGAAAGTTAGAATTCACATAACCAAATCCTTAGAGGGAGAAAAAATTGCTTAAAGTAAATTGTGCTCAATAGTGTCTCTTGTAATTTTGCTTTCACATGTGGGCCATTACAGACGCATTTGATATACATTTTTTTTTTTTGGCCATGCCCCGAGGTATGTGGGATCTTAATTACCCGACCAGGGATCAAACCCATGCCCCCTGCATTGGAAGCTCAGAGTCTTAACCACTGGACCGTCAGGGAAGTCCTGATATCCTTTAAAAGCCAGTGCCGGTGGATAGAACTCAAGGGATGGTGAATATTCATCCTGGCAAAACAAACCAGGAATCTAGGTGGTAAGGATACAATTCTACAAACACCACCTCTACATGGCCTAGCACATTGATTTGATTTTCTGTGTCTTTTCTTACGATCTATGTCTGTCTGTTTTTCTGTCTCTGTCTCTCTGTCTCAGTGTGTATATCTCTCTATCTTTCTTTGTCTATCTAATCTCTCTCATTTTCTTACCCTCGGTGTATTTTAATATGTACCATTTTAACATCAGCTAAATGATATGATAAAATTGTGTAAAGTAGAGGATTTCTATAAGGATCGTAAAGTATTTTCAGACATTAGCTGGTGACTCTTAACTTCCTGATAAGCTTTCTCCACAATAAAAACAAAAATGCAAAGAGATGGGAGAAATACCTAGAACTTGACAAGTCACCTCGTATCAAATTAAATATGGATTCAAGCTCAGGGTACATATGACAGAAATCTCATTTTCTTAATCTAGTTAATTTGAGGCTCAAAAAAGTATAAAGATGAAACTATATTCTACATTAAATAAATTGCCTTTATCATAAAAAAATATTAATAGAATTACAAAGGAAATGCCGATGTTCAAAATAAATGTTTAGCAATGTTAGTGATTAAAAAGTCATTTAAAAAGTAATAAACTTTGAATATAGGAAACATATTCAATCTCCTGTGATAAATCATAATGGAAAAGAATATGAAAAAGAATATATATATGTATAACTGAGTCACTTTGATGTACAGCAGAAATGAACACAACGTTGTAAATCAACTCGACTTCAATAAAATTATTTTTAAAGTAATAAGCTATTATTTGCTTAACACACTGACAAAATGCTAATACTGTTGTCAGCAGGTGGGAAAACAGGCCCCCTCACAAGTGGGTGGTGGGAGAGCTGATGGCCCAGGCCACTCTGGTGGACGGCTGACAAGGCACAGCAAACAGCTGTGCCATGTTTCATGTAGCTGCACCAAGCAATTCCATTCTAGGCTTTTGTCTTAAAGAAATAATCATGAACGTGAACAAAGACTTAGCGAACAGCACGTTCATTACACATTGCTACTGATAGCAATAAGCAAGTAAGTAAGCAAGTAGTAAAAACAATCCCAAACCCCCTCCCTCCAAAAAGGGAAAATAATTCAATATCCAGGCACACTGTGCTTGTAGGTTTTGGGGTTTTTTGGGGGGACACATTGCCAGCTGAGTTCCTCCAAGGACCTGGGTGGTACTCTTCTGTCCCTGCATCAACACCACAGCTTAGAGATGCCCACCTGCCAACTTGCCAGCGAGTCTACCCCTCACGTCCCCACATTCACGCTCACCATTTCAGGGGAGGCAACCTCTGTCCCAGTCCTGGGAAATTGAACCCATGGGAACTGCCCTTCCTCTTGCTCCATCCCCTCCACTCACACCCCACCATGGACCTCTGCTAAACTCAGCTGTGTTGCATGAAATTGCCAATATTCAACTGTTTTTTATCCAGAAAAACAGCAATTTTGTGAAGTTGAACCTGACAGAAAATTTTCCGTTTTTCCTGCCCCAATTCCCATCAGACACTCCATGTTGGGTTGTCAGTCAATCTAATTGACACTAACATTTGTCCTTTGCTGTGAAATGTTTGCTTTGCTGATAACTCCTCAGCGCACAGCACAGCACAGAAAAGAGTGCTGAACCAAGACCAGATCAGGGAGTCACAGGAAGCAGGTGCAAGAACGGCCAGAAGTGTAGACAGAGGGCTGAAAGCGAGGGTGCTGTGCCCACATAGGACAGAAGGATGTGCTGCCTGTGAGATGAGTCTGTGCTGGACCACAGGTGAGGAGTTGTCAGGTGAGGAATGACAGAGGAATTAAGATGCTGGGATGAGGAATTTAGATGTGACAGATTTTTCAACACAGAGGAGAAATAAGGGGGAGGGTGTTTCATTACATTTTGGTGCAAAGTTAATGAGACCAGAACAGACTCCAGTTAAGAGAACATGACAAAATTGGGGTATAAAGGTTTGAGGGTCTGTATGAGGCTGGAGAGTGTGGGATCGGAGAAAGCTCGAATGAGTGATAAATCTCAGGAAAATCCTCAGGAATTGTTGACTACTTGAAAATTACAGTGGAGGAACCAGGAAGAGAAAAACTAATCCAAGAAAGTGGAATTCTGGTGGAGCCACTGATATAAACACTGGTATAGCCACTGACATAACATTCTTACGCCAGTAAAAATGTTATTTTACAGGAGCTGATAAGCATTCTTGCTAAACCAGACGTGATGTCTGTACGTCAACTTGGCTACGTGCTGATCCATCAAGCCTTCATCTAGGCATATCAGTGAAGGTATTTAGTAAATGTGATTAGTATCTATAATCAGCTAACTCTGTCTAAACATTATCCTAGATAACCTGGGGGGAGACAGGGGCTTATCCAATCAGTTGAAAGGCTTTAAGTGAAGAACTAAAGTTTCCTTATAGAAGAAGAAGAAATCCCACTTGTGGACTTTCCAGTCTGCCTTTCCTGAAGGTCTGTCATACAGACTTCAGACCTGCCTAGCCAGCGCTAGCCCTCAAGTAAGACTTCCAATATATCTATGTATCTATATCTGTCTCTCTATATCTATCTATCATCTATATCTGTCTATCTATATCTATCATCTATCTATCTATTTATCTGTCTATATCTGTATCTATCATCTATATCTGTCTCTCTATATCTATCTCTCAACCTATAAACTATCTGTATCCATCTATCTATCTGTCTATCTAGCTAGCTAGCTAGCTAACTATCCTAGTTCTCTCACTCTGATGGGACACTGACTGACATACCAGGTTCAATTATTTGGTACAAATTCAGGTCCTTTCCTCTTTCACAGAGAAAATACCACGTTGCTCCCCCTCCCGGCTTCCCTGGTGGTTCTCTGTGTGACTGTCCATGGAACCCCTTCCTATGCCCAAGGCGTCTGACAATGCCCACAGCTGTGAGCTCCTGATGGAATTCCCTCCGTTCTAATCCATGAAAATCACGCTGACGAGGTTGCTCTCGACCTTCATTTGTCGTATGTATCACCAGGCAATTGGGCTCTGATCTCAGGAAACTCGTGATCAGCTTCACATTGTGTGCTCCATTTTAGGCAAAGGCTGAATGACACTGCGTTTTGTCTCCATCCCCCATTAGAACACGGGAAGATGGGAAGAGTAACATTTTAATGGCTTGGAAACCATTCCCAACAGAATGATCTGAGAGAAAATTTTTCGAGGGTTACATCACTAAATGACCAAACAAAGACACAGTGTCTGGCTGCTGCCCACATGACTCCACCGTGAGCTGTACTTTCATACCCATGTGGCAGCATCAGACACACCTCTTTTCTAAGTGGTAGAGGAATATTAGCACAGAAATGAAAACCTCAACCTCAGAGCTAGGAAGCCAGCAAAGAAGCTTAAAAATGGAGTAAACCCTATTTCTGTGGTTTGTTCTTAATAATAATAATAATAGCTGAAACAGTTTGGGCGTTATGCACATAACACGCATTACCTCATATGACGCTCCTAAGAGCCCAGCAGGACGAGTCTTATTATTATATGTCCTGGTTTTACACAGGGGGACACTGGAGGCTGAAAGAGAATTTGACCAGCTATGGAAGGGAGATGTGAGGATGTGTCCCAGGTGCATGTCACTCTAAATTCCCTTCTCTTAGCTGTCAATCCTGATTAAGCAAAACTGCATTAATTAAAGGCTGAAGTACAGAAAGTAGACCATCAGCCAAGTACTGTCACATTTCTCCACGAATGATATGTATATCTGGGATTTTTAAAGTGTCACCTTAAAGTTTTTAAAAAGCCCTTTTAGGTAAAGAGAAGTGATTTGAATGAAACATAATTTGGTTGTCTTTAAGGGTATTTACAAGGGTTTTGTTTCTTTAATGGGTTACATATTCTGCAGAGCTGTCTCTGGCTGACCTGCCTTAGCAAAGAAGTCCCCATTTCCACTGAAGGAACCAGAGCTGAATGAGAGAAAGCTCATCTTTGGAGCCAGATTTGAGATTTGTTCTCCTGTCTTCTCCTTGGCTACCTTGTGAATAAGCCCTGTCTTTTCTGTAAACCTCGGGTACCTCAGCATTTTGGCTTGCTGTGTTTCTGACAAAGGGAACCTGGCTCAGATAAATCACCCAGCAAAGAAAAATTCAACATAGCAGTCAGATTGTTACAAAAGTTGTCTACGCTATGTGGCTGACAGGGTCTTGGTGCCCCGGCCGGGTGTCAGGTCTGAGCCTCTGAGGTGGGAGAGCCGAGTTCAGGACACTGGACCACCAGAGAGCTCATGGCCCCATGTAATATCAATCAGCAAGAGCTCTCCATCTCAACGCTAAGACCCAGCTTCACTCAATGACCAGCAAGCACCAGTGCTGGACACCCCAGGCTAAACAACTAGCAAGACAGGAACACAAACCCACCCATTAGCAGAGAGACTGCCTAAAATCATACTAAGTTCACACACACCCCAAAACACACCACCGGATGCAGTCCTCCCTACCAGAAACACAAGATCCAGTCTCATCCACCAGAACACAGGCAGCAGTCCTCTACACCAGGAAGCCTACACAACCCACTGAACCAATCTCACCCACTGGGGGCAGACACCAAAAACAACGGGAACTATGTACCTGCAGCCTGCAAAAAGAAGACCCCAAACACAGTAAGTTAAGCAAAATCAGAAGACAGAGAAATATGCATCAGATGAAGGACAAAAGTAAAAATCCACCAGACCAAACAGATAAAGAGGAAATAGGCAGTCTACGTGAAAAAGAATTCAGAGTAATGATAGTAAAGATGATCCAAAATCTTGGACATAAAATAGAGAAAACACAAGAAATGTTTAACAAGGACCTAGAAGAACTAAAGACCAAACAAACAATGATGAACAGCACAATAAATGAAATTAAAAATTATCTAGAAGGAATCAACAGCAGAATAACTGAGGCAGGAAAACAGATAAGTGACTTGGAAGATAAAAGAATGGAAATAACTACCACAGAGCAGAATAAAGAAAAAAGAATGAAGACAATTGAGGATAGTCTTAGAGACCTCTGGGACAACATTAAATGCACCAACATTTGAATTATAGGGGTCCCAGAAGAAGAAGAGGAAAAAAAAAGGAGACTGAGAAAATATTTAAAGGGATTATTGTTGAAAACTTCCCTAACATGGAAAAGGAAATAGTCAGTCAAGTCCAGGAAGCACAGAGAGTCCCATGCAGGATAAATCCAAGGAGAAAAATGCCAAGAAACATGTTAATCAAACTACCAAAAATTAAATACAAAGAAAAGATATTAAAAGCAGCAAGGGAAAGACAACAAATAACATAGTAGGGAATCCCCATAAGGTTATCAGCTGATTTTTCAGCAGAAACTCTGCAAGACAGAAGGGAGTGGCAGGACATATTTAAAGTGATGAAAGGGAAAAACCTACAACCAAGATTACTCTACCCAGCAAGGATCTCATTCAGATTTGACAGAGAAATTAAAACCTTTACAGACAAGCCAAAGCTAAGAGAATTCAGCACCACCAAACCAGCTTTACAACAAATGCTAAAGGAACTTCTCTAGGCAGGAAACACAAGAGAAGGAAAAGACCTACAGTAACAAACCCAAAACAATTAAGAAAATGATAATAGGAACATATATATCAATAATTACCTTAAATGTAAATGGATTAAATGCTCCAACTAAAAGACATAGACTGGCTGAATGGACACAAAAACAAGACCTATATATATGCTGTCTACAAGAGACCCACTTCTGACCTAGGGACACATACAGATGGAAAGTGAGGGGATGGAAAGAGATATTCCATGCAAATGTAAATCAAAAGAAAGCTGGAGTAGCAATTCTTATACCAGACAAAATAGGCTAAAATAAAGACTATTACAAGAGACAAAGAAGGACACTACATAATGATCAAGGGATCAATCCAAGAAGAAGATATAACAATTGTAAATATTTTGGAAACCAACATAGGAGCATCTCAATACATAAGGCAAATACTAACAGCCATAAAAGGGGAAATCGACAGTAACACAATCATAGTAGGGGACTTTAACACCCCACTTTCAACAATGGACAGATCAACCAATATGAAAATAAATAAGAAAACACAAGCATTAAATGATACATTAAACAAGATAGACTTAATTGATATCTTAGGACATTCCATCCAAAAAACAATAGAATACACTTTCTTCTCAAGTGCTCATGGAACATTCTCCAGGATAGACCAAATCTTGGGTCACAAATTAAGCCTTGGTAAATTTAAGAAAATTGAAATTGTATCAAGTATCTTATCTGACCACAATACTATGAGACTAGATATAAATTACAGAAAAAAATCTGTAAAAAATACGAACATAAGAGATCACTGAAGAAATCAAAGAGGATATTAAAAATATCTAGAAACAAATGACAATGAAATCACGATGACCCAAAATCGATGGGATTCACCAAAAGCAGTTCTAAGAAGAAAGTTTATAGCAATACAATCCTGCCTCAAGAAACAAGAAACATCTCAAATAAACAACCTAACCTTACACCTAAAGTAATTAGAGAAAGAAAAACAAAAAAATCCCAAAGTTAGCAGAAGGAAAGAAATCATAAACATCAGATCAGAAATAAATGAAAAAGAAATGAAGAGCAACGATCAATACAACTAAAAATCTGGTTCTTTGAGAAGATAAAAAAAATGATAAACCACTTGCCAGACTCATCAAGAAAAAAAGACAGAAGACTCAAACCAACAGAATTAGAAATGAAAGAGGAGAAGTAACAACTGACACTGCACAAATACAAAGGATCATGAGAGATTACTACAAGCAACTATATGTGAATAAAACGGACAACCTGGAAGAAATGAACAAATTCTTAGAAAGCACAACCTTCTGAGACTGAACCACGAAGAAATAGAAAATATAAACAGACAAATCATAAGCCCTGTAATTGAAACTGTGATTTAAAATGTTCCAACAGGGGCTTCCCTGGTGGCGCAGTGGTTGGGAGTCCGCCCGCCGATGCAGGGGACATGGGTTCGTGCCCTGGTCTGGGAAGATCCCACATGCCGTGGAGCGGCTGGGTCCGTGAGCCATGACCACTGAGCCTCTGCGTGAGGAGCCTGTGCTCCACAACGGGAGAGGCAACAACAGTGAGATGCCTGCGTACCGCAAAAAAAAAAAAAAAAAAGTTCCAACAAACAAAAGCCCAGGACCAGATGGCTTCACAGGCGAATTCTATCAAACGTTTAGAGAAGAGCTAACACCTACCCTTCTCAAACTCTTCCAAAATATACCAGAGGGAAGAACACTCCCAAACACTTTCTACGAGGCCACCATCACCCTGATACCAAAACCAGACATGTCACAAAGAAAGAAAACTACAGGCAAATATCACTGATGAACATAGATGCAAAAATCCTCAACAAAATACTAACAAACAGAATCCAGCAGCACATTAAAAGGATCATACACCATGATCAAGTGGGGTTTATCCCAGGAATGCAAGGATTCTTCAATATATGCAAATTAATCAATGTGATAAACCATATTAACCAACTGAAGGAGAAAAACCATATGATCATCTCAGTAGATGCAGAAAACGCTTTCAAAAAAATTCAACAACCATTTATGATAAAAACTTTCCACAAAGTAGGCATAGAGGGAACTTACCTCAACATAATAATGGCCGTATATGACAAACTCACAGCCAACATCATTCTCAATGGTGAAAAACTGAAACCATTTCCACTAAGATCTAGAACAAGACAAGGTTGCCTGCTCTCACCACTATTATTTAACATAGTTTTGGAAGTTTTAGCCACAGCAATCAGAGAAGAAAAAGAAACAAAAGGAATCCACATCAGAAAGGATGTAAAACTGTCACTGTTTGCAGATGACCTGATACTATACATAGAGATACCTAAAGGTGCTACCAGAAAACTACTAGAGCTAATCAGTGAATTTGGTAAAGTAGCAGGATATAAAATTAATGCACAGAAATCTCTTGCATTCCTATACATTAATGATGAAAGATCTGACAGAGAAATTAAGGAAATGCTCCCATGTACCACTGCAACAAAAAAAATAAAATACCTAGGAATAAACCTAACTAAGGAGACAAAAGACCTGTATGCAGAAAACTATAATACACTGATGAAAGAAATTAAAGATGATGCAAACAGATGGAGAGATATACTATGCTCTTAGATTGGAAGAATCAACATTGTGAAAATGACTATACTATCCAAAGCAATCTACAGATTCAATTCAATCCCTATTGAACTACCAATGACATTTTTCACAGACCTAAAACAAAAAATTTCACAATTTGTATGGAAACACAAAAGACCCCGAATAGCCAAAGCAATCTTGAAAAAGAAAAACGGAGCTGGAGGAATCAGGCTCCCTGACTTCAGACTATACTACAGAGCTACAGTAATCAAGACAGTATGGTACTGGCACAAAAACAGAAATATAGATCAATGGAATAGGATAGAAAGCCCAGAGTTAAACCCATGAACCTATGGTCACCTTATCTGTGATAAAGGAGGCAAGAATATGCAGTGGAGCAAAGACAGTCTCTTCAATACATGGTGCTAGGAAACTGGACAGCTGCATGTAAAAGAATGAAATTAGAACACTCCCTAACACCATACACAGCAATAAACTCAAAATGGATTAGAGACATAAATGTAAGACCAGACACTATAAAATTCTTAGAGGAAAACATGGGCAGAACACTCTATGAAATAAATCACAGCAAGATCCTTTTTGACCCATCTCCTAGAGAAATGGAAATAAAAACAAAAATAAACAAATGGGTCCTAATGAAACTTAAAAGTTTTTGCACAGCAAAGGAAACCATAAACAAGACCAAAACACAACCCTCAGAATGGGAGAAAATATTTGCAAACAAAGCAACTGACAAAGGATTAATCTTCAAAATATGCAAGCAGCTCCTGCAGCTCAACATGAATAAAACAAACAACCCAATCCAAAAATGGGCAGAAGACCCAAATAGACATTTCTCCAAAGAAGATATATGAATGGCCAACAAACACATGAAAGGATGCTCTACATCACTAATCATTAGAGAAATGCAAATCAAAAGTACAATGAGGTATCACCTCACACCTGTCAGAACGGCCATCATCAAAAAATCTACAAATAATAAGTCCTGGAGAGGGTGTGGAGAAAAGGAACCCTCTTGCACTGTTAGTGGGAAAGTAAATTGATACAGCCACTATGGAGAACAGTATGGAGGTTCCTTAAAAAGCTAAAAATAGAACTACCATGCGACCCAGCAATCCCACTATTGGGCATATACCCTGAGAAAACCATAATTCAAAAAGAGTCATGTACCACAATGTTCATTGCAGCTCTTATTTACAATAGCCAGGACATGGAAGCAACCTAAGTGTCCATCGACAGATGAATGGATAAAGAAGATGCAGCACATATATACAATGGAATATTACTCAGCCATGAAAAGAAACGAAATTCAGTTATTTCTAGTGAGGTGGTTGGACCTAGAGACTGTCATACAGAGTGAAGTAAGTCAGAAAGAGAAAAACAAATACTGAATGCTAACACATATATATGGAATCTAAAAAAAAAATGGTTCTGAAGAACATAGGAGCAGGACAGGAATAAAGACACAGTCATAGATAATTGACTTGAGGACATGGGGAGAGGGAAGGCTAAGCTGAGATGAAGTGAGAGAGTGCCATGAACATCTAGACACTACCAAATGTAGAATAGATCGCTAGTGGGAAGCAGCTGCATAGCACAGGGAGATCAGCTCGGTGCTTTGTGACCACCTAGAGGGGTGGGATAGGGAGGGTAGGAGGGAGGGAGGAGATATGGGGTTGTATGTAAATGTATAGCTGATTCACTTTGTTATACATCAGCAACTAACACAACAACGTAAAGCAATTATACTTTAATAAAGATTTTTAAAAAAAGAAAGAAAGAAGGAGAGAAAGCAAGCTTGTCTTTGGCCCCATCTGCTTCCACCCCTTCCTCCTGCCACCTGGAGTGTCCCTCCTGCCCATCCTCAGGGTGTGGGGAGGGTGAAACAATTAACAACAAGGTGGCTGATGGGGGCTTCAAATGGACTCCACCTTCTGGGTGCAGGAGCACTGGACCACAGACACCTGGCAAATGTCCCTAACCCCCAAGGGACCTGGCAGTGAAGTCACTGTTTGAGACACACAAATGCACAAGCCCCTTCTGGAATAACCTGTGGCTCCAGCCAATTTCACATCTTTCACTCACGTCTTTTACAACACAATTTTGTATCTCGTTCTGGATGGCTCTATTAGATTCACTTCTCCTCACATACTCTAAGCCCAGTTACACCAAATGTGTTGCTGTTCTCTGACACTGCAGTGCTGCTTCACGCCCACGTGACCTTGCCGTCCCCTCTGCAGAGACTAGCCATCCCTCTTCACCTCTGGCTCCTCCCTCAGGGCCCTGGGACATGGCCGACCCAGTAGATTCTGGCAAGAACGTATTGTCCACTAGTAGGGAGTGGGAGAAAGGTTCAAAGTACCCACAGTGATTCCATAACGTATTTATTATTAATTTCCAGATTATGTGGGTCCGACGGGCAATGTGGGATATTTTGTCCCACGTTGGAAGAGAAAGTGAATTTAGACCCATGCATCATGAAACCCAGGGTCTTCGAGGTCAAACACCAGCACTAGAGAGATGGAGGTCTGGCCCCATGGGGCCCGGGATGCATGAGCTTCTGCACTGCAAACTCAAGCTCACACAACCTGTCACCTGCACCTGCACCTGCCCCTCTGCCTCAGTCCCCATCGCATCTGGGGTACCTGGGAACCACTGCCATGCACACATGCTCAAATAGCATGGAGCCTCAGCCTCAATCACGCGTTTAGACCCAGACAGTCATCCTAGAAACTCTTCATCCCAACAGCCACATCTTGCCAACGGGGTTGGAGAAGCCAGGCCAGCCGGGACTTGGAACCCACGTCACCACGCTCACTGTCACGGGTGCTGAACTCCGCGCTCGTCCATTTTAAATGAGGAAGCAAGAGGGGAAAGAGAAGAACCCACGGGTTGGAGTTTATAGCGTTTCTGAAACCATGGCAACCGAAGTGATATTTGTCTTTTCTTGTTATACGATGCAACTGATGGGGGCATATGTGATATAATTTAAAAGGGAACCCAAAAATTGGCGGTGGGGGAGGTTTAAGGCAGAATCTGTTCCCACCCTCATACCTGCTGAGTCTGAACACACCAAGGACAATGGCTGGACCATAAATAAAAATAGAACTCTGACCCACGACCTGTGAGATGAATATTCAAAGTGTTCGGAAACTTTCAGAGCAATGATGTTATATCTCTTCTAATTATAGCCATTGAAACCTAACTTTATGTCTATTGAATCTAATAATAAAAATTGGGGGTTTATTGTTTGTATGTCTTTTTTCTTTCTTTTTTCATAAATTCATTTCTATTGTATTTATGAAAATGTTGGCCTGCAATGGATCAAAAAAATAAAAAGAAAATTAAAACTGATCTTCACTACAGAGAAATGGAGACTCACTGTTCTATCCTGCTCTATTCCCTTTCAGCAGTGAATAAATAAACAAATGTTAATTGAATGTGAGAATAAATCATTATCTATTCAATCCACATGAGGTCAGTGTGATTTTGAGAGGTGAAGATTCCTATTCCAAGTTTCCCAAGGGAACCCAAGCCCTCTGTGCTATAGGTTTTTGAGCCATAAGAGCAATGCCCTTAAGAGCTAGAAAGTGCGTCACATTGAAACCTAAACCAAAAGCAAATCGGCCTGCACACGACAGCAGTAAATAGCAGTAAATTACTTACTGAACAAGTGAGATTTGAATGACATTTCTTCTTTTTTTTTGAGTATATCGGTTTTTTTTTAATGTTACCTTTTATTTGACAATGCTTCCTGTGTAATATAATATACCAAATGTACCAAATACGCATCATTAAGTATCTCTCTTTGAGATGCTTCAGGACAATATCACTTCATTTTCCCTTAATAAAACCCATTTCCTTTCTTCATAACTTTTTTGTTTTTTTACATCTTTATTGGACTATAATTATTTTACAATGGTGTGTTAGTTTCTGTTTTATAACAAAGTGAATCAGTTATACATATACATACATACATTTCTGGGAATAAAATAGTAACAGAAATACAGAGAAATCAAAGGTATTAGTATTTTGTTAGGTATCAGACTATTTGTAATTCAAAACAACTGTTTTAAAGGACAGCATCTAGTTTTCATATACTAGAATCTACCGGGGCCACTCTCCATGGATGTGGGAAACATTTCCTCAGGATCCATCTTATTCAAAGGGCTGGTTTGGCAAGTAAATACGTCTAGAAACAGCCTTGGAAAGTCCTGTTCCTGCACCTGCCAAAGTGCACATTTTTATCAATCTCAGGTCGAATTTCAGAAGTTGCTTCATTGTTATTCCCATAGCCAACAAAACACTGACAAAAATAGTCATGACAATTAGCTTTACTGTGAGAAATGCTCTGCCCCAAACCAACACTGTCCAAGTATCCTACTGGATAAAAGTACAATAGACCCTTGTTCGTGTGCCCTGATCACCTGTTCAGTCACGAAGAAAACAACACCCGTGACCCTAAACCAATGGTTCTTGACCATTCATCCACTTTGGCACATGTGACTGATGGGGCTTCCTTATGGGACACAGTCCCTTGGGCAATATGACATCAACCACATTCCAGAGATGGCAGCCGTAACTCAAGAACAGGTAACAGGATGCAGGGCCATGACGGGATGCTGTGAAAAGGCTAAATATTAGTACATCCCCTGCAGACTTTGTTACATCACCAGTAACAAACTTTGACACCCCTCACAGCCCACCAGCATGTCACAACTCTGGGGTGGAAACCTTATCTACCATCACGGTGACATATTTCATCAGGCCCTGGGGGTGACCAGAGCAATGGAGCCATACTCACCTGAGCATTCATTTCGTAAACACATATTCCATTGAGAAAGCCATTAGGACACAGAAGCTGGATAAACCTAGGAACTCTGTCCTCGGGCAGCTCATAGCCAGTGGGAAAATAAGGATGCCACTGATACCTGTGGGTGCAGAAGTGATGAAGGATGAAGACGCAGGATGCAGGGGTCTTTGGAGACAAGCATCTCAGCTGTGATGTTTGGCACTTGGAAGCAGAACGTGATTGGAAAGTCTGGCCATGCCACACACGATCATTTTCTCAGTTTCATTTTAATTATATATGTACCCTTCAACCCCTAAAGCACAGAGGATCTAATTAAGGTATTTAAAGGATATCTGGGATTTGTTTAATCAAGCATCGTAAGACACGCAGATATGGAAATGACTGCCACGTGGGAAGAAGGTTGTACTCACAGTTCCCTAGAAGCAGGAGCGTCCAGAGAAGTGCCAGGATTAGGCAGGAGGTGGCAGGGGTGGGGGAGGAAGACAGGCGAGAGCCTTGATGGTGAAGGAGCAGACAAAACAGGGCCAGCAAGTTTAGAGCTAGCTAGTTGGAATCATTTCACTGTCGTGCCCTTGGGCCTGGGATGAATAGGGCAGGTGTGTAGAGGCCCAGCCCAGCGTGTGAGAGCCCGGTAAAGAAGGTGTTCTGGATGGGTTGGCTGGCATATGGGAAATGTGTTTGGAGACAAGTCCTTCACTACCTCTAGGAACTGGCCGCGCCGGGAGAGGCAGGGTCTCCAGGTTCAGCAAGGCCCCAGATGTCAAAGCATCAAAAATACAGGAAACAAAAAGACATCGTGAATGTCAGAGGCAGGTGCCCCTCAGCACCGCGTCACTGTTACTCCCCTGCCCGCCTGAATCACAGGAAACCTGCAAGTTGGAAAACTCACAAAAGCCTTTGGCCACCTTGGAGGACACACATGTACCCAGTGGCCTAAATACCAGATCCCATCAGACACTGTGAGGTCCTAAATATGAGACCAGAGAATGTATTCTTTCAGCTAAGCTCGGTAGGAACTAAAGGGTAAACTTGGAAAGCTAACGCCCCCAAGCATCAACCCTGAAAGTGTTGAGGGGATTTGGGAAGGAGCCTCATTTCCCGGCAGTAGACTCACAAACCTCATTCCCCACTAACTCCCCCTCTTCGCTGACATGTCAGCACCACCCGTCTGCCTTGTCGAAGGCCACGTGGCCCTCCGCTCTGCTAGAAACGTTCTGTGTACTCTGGCATCTAAGCCTCATAGCCCCTCGGGAGGGAGGAATTACGCTTACTTCCAGAGGAGGTAAATGAGAGTAAAAGGCTTAAATAACATACCCGACGTCACACAGCTGGGAGTTAGTGCAGCCAGCTCGTCGCGACTGTCTGACTCCCACTGTCCCCCCGCCCAGCCTCTCAACCACCATCCCAGGTGGACGCCTCTGAGCAAGCCGAGACGATTCCCCCGGGCGTCTTCCCGGTCCCTTGTGGTCTCCGAAATGGAAAAGAAGCATTGAAATCTGCCCCACTGGGGGCTCAGCCAGCTCAGCCCACAGAGCTGCCCTGTTCTGTCTGAGCCTTTTTCCTGCAGGATCATTGAGAGAGCTCATCTCGGGCTGACAGTAAAGGAGCATTTACTTGGCACGTCCCAGGCAATGGACCCCAAGCGATTACAATCAGCTCATCTTTACAATAATGCTGGAAGATCTAACCTCTGAGAAGTCATCCTTCTTCTGCCCACACTCTCTACCTACAATCAAGGCTTGCTCCTTGACAATTTCAGCCCCACTCCTATTTGAGGAAGGATGTTAATAGTTCTTTAAGTCATTTATGTGCGCCAGGAGCTTTACATACCCGTGGGGGAGGAAAAATAATTTCCCCTCTACCCTTCTAGGTTCTCGGCTGAGAGCCTCCTGTCATAAAAGGCAGAGTGACTGGAGAAGACGAACAGAAGTTTACCGATACGTATACCTCCTTTGTACACAGAAGATTCCTAGGAAAACTGAATAACTCCCAGAAATGTCCCACACCATCACCTTAAATGCCGTTTGCAGCTAAAGACAAAAGAAGATATCGGGGGTGGGGTGTGGCCAGTTACAAGTGACCAGGAGAACACAGTGAACGAGGATGAGGAAGCCATGCAGCAGCTTTAAGACTTGCCTTCTCTACTGATGACAGTTTCTAGAGATTTTGTCGTCCTTTTCTTCCTGGTCCAGAGGGGAGATACCCTTACAGGAGGAGATTTCCTTTACAAAGGTAAAAGTCTCCTTTAGAAGGGTAACTTCTACTTGGTTTTCATAGACTGTCCTATGTCCACTGTTTCCTAAAAAAAATCTTCTCAAGATAATCCTTACACCAAAGAGGCGTAATATTTTGGGGTGCATGTTCGGCTCTCCTTCCCACACCGTCTCCTTAGTGCCCACCTCAGATCCATGAAGATGGCCCAGATGACAGTGGCTAACATGCTTGCCTGGGGTCATGTGGCCCATAAGGGTTACATGCTGGATTCTCACCCAGAAGGATCGGGTTAGAAAAACCCGATCTCTCCGTGCACAATATCCTAGGCTTTGGCAGAAGGCAAACCCAGCTGCCTGGAGCCCCACCACTGGTCCTTCTCGACTTCTGCTGCCAGCTGCCCCATGGGTCCCAGACAGGCTGTGGAGAGACCCCAGCCGGCTTTCTCACCCCCACTTCTGGAGCTAGACAATAGCCCTCCGCGGAGGCCCAGAGGTAAGAGCCTCTTCTCTCAGCATTCCTGCCTCACACCTGCTTAAGGGAGGATTCTCTCAACTTCCAGACGAGGAAGGTACTGGTGTCACCAACGTTTCTGCTGGAAACAGTGTCCTGGAAGCCTGGGTGGGGACCAGGGAGAAGGAAGTGGCCGAGGTTGGTGGGGAGGGAGATGAACGAGCCAGTAATGTGATGCCCTCTCAGAAAGTTCCTCCTGAAATAGCAGTTTAGTATGGAGGTGAAGAAAATGTGACTTTATGTAAATAAAATTTCTGACTTACTCACCCTGCCGAGCGTGGAGTCCCTCTCCTGTGCAGCCTCTCTCCCAATGCTGGCATGTGCCTTCCACCCTTTTATATGCTCCTGCCTAAGTCCCAGAGGAAGCAGATGCGTGTGGGTTTGAGGTCGTGATTAGGGGAGGCCAGCGCCGGAGGACAGACAGGAGATGCGTTCCCAGACTGGCCACGACCTGGCATCAAGGGCAATGGCTCACTCGGTGTCCAGACGGTCCTCAGAGTGGCAGCGGGGAACACCGGGTGTCAAGAGCATCCATCTGGGGGGGGCGGGGTAGAACTGGCTGCCAGCTCCCGTCCCCAGTGGCTCAAACATTCTTCTGATGGGAGTCAGTATCCCAGTCACCTTCCTCCCCGGAGCTGGGGTTTGGCAGCCGCCCGAGTTTGTAACCGTCACCCTGGGGAGCGACTCCACAGAGATGGTCAGTTCGTGTTTCCTGGCGAGTCCACTGAAGCCAAAAATGGCCCTTTTCCAATTGCCATGGGCTCCTTCCTGTGTCCTGTCCCCAGGCATGTCCAAACTCGAACCAGGATCTCCAACCGGGCAGACGTCTAGAGGGGCAGGAAGCACAGACCCCCAGGGGTGCCTGGAAGGTACCATGAAAGAGTTAATCCTGCCTCCCCCTCACTTCCTTCTCAGATGTGCACCTTCTCACCCTATAGACTGGCCATCGATGAACACATCGATGCATCAGTGTTGCATGAAATAAGCCTCATGCATCAGTCTTGTGGGAAAGCACCCCGTTCAGTCAGGGCCCCGTCCCTCAGCTGAACTTGTCACGGGCCATTCCACGGTCCCATCAGGCTGGACGCTTCTGGGTGGAGGGTCCAGGGTAAGATCATGGATCGTGGCTATTGCAAACTGTGGCCTTTCTTTTGCTATGAAACGGGTGCCTTGGTGTATTTGTCCTGCAGATATTCCCTAACAAAGTAAACGGGATGGTTTCAAACAACAGAATTTTATTCACCCTCCGACCTGGAGGTGAAAAGTCTGAAACACAGATACCAACAGGCTGATTCTTTCGGGAAGTTCTGGGGGAGAGTCTGCTCCTGGCGGCTGCCAGCCATCCTGCTGCTGCCAGGCGTGGCTACATATCCCCGCGGTCTCTGCCATTGTCCTCATGTGGCATCTCCCCACACTCCCCGACTGTGTCTGAGCCTCTTCTCTTCTTACAAAGACACTTGTCATACTGGATTAAGGCCCACCCTGCTCTAGGATGACCTTTTAGCTTGATTATGTCTGCAAAGATCCTTTTCCAAATAAGGTCACATTCAGATGCTGGGGTTAGGCCTTCAACGTATGCTTCAGGGGGACACAATTCCACCTGTGGCGCTGGGTACAGGATGTCCTGTCAAACTGTAGACAGAGATGCCCTGTAGGTCTTGTATCGGGGGTGCTGGTGGAGACACGGGGACGGGGGTCAGACTCACGTTCACTGTGGCGACACATTGATTACCCCTCCCGGGTAGGAGGTGTCCGTGTCTTTGACCCTTTATACTTAATACCTCCTGATCAATATTTGAAATATATGTTGACTTGATCAACTGTGTACTGATAATCATTGAGGCTTATTTCTTCAGACCAGAAGGAATTTTCTTTCTAAACATTTATCAAAAATGTTTACATTTCAATTATAGACATTCCAAATGTTAAAGAAGAGCTTGCAATGTCCGTTGGCTTTTTCATAGATAATGGTCAGTACCAGATCATTTGTGTATTTATAGTCCATGGTTACATTTTTTAAAGCGATGAAACAATTTTAATCTAAAATGTCTATGTTCGCGTATTGATATCAGCAACGTCCTGGGCAACTGTTGAAACTTTTATGAAAACCTGCTGACAGATGTCAACTTAACAGTGCACAAGGAAGAGACACAGTTTTTCAAGTTCATCTTGGGGGTAGACAGGTGTGAGGCCCCCTGTCCTAGGGGGGCCCAGAGACGGCGGGGGAGGGGAGGCAGAGTCTAGCTGGCTTCCCCCTGCTCCTCCCGGGTCTCCCGGCGGGAATGGGGACTCAGAGGGGGTGGGGCAATGGGGTGACGGTGCCTGTCTCTCAGGCTGGGGGCAAAGGCGGATGAGAGGGGCAGATCTCCACCCTTTGATCCCCCAAAGGCGTATGGGCAGAGAAGAGAGTTCCTGAAAGCAGCAGGCAGACCAACAGGGAGCTGCCTCCTCCCAACAGGCACTTGCAACCTTCCCCTTCCCCATTGCACACGCTCCCACCATCCCCCCAGGCTCAGCTCACCCTTCGTCTCAGGTTCCCCAAGGGTTTCAGTGACCCGCACACCGCAGGAGGAAGCCTACACCCCTTTATTGAAATTCAAGGTCACTGCAGGCAGGCTGCTCATCTCCCATCAGTCGCACTGTTGGCCGGCCAGCCTTCCCAGCCCCAGACCCCCGCATCTCCCGTCCCCCAACCCACCCCGCCTCATGCAGCGGGGAACATCCTCCCTGGGCTACATGTTCCCCACAGGGCTCAGTTCAAGCACCCTCTATTCCCAGAAGTTGTCTGGATCCCTGGAGAACAAGAGTTCAGAGTCAGAACACACAGAGTCTTAAAAGTGCCGGCCCTGAAGGAGCGGGGAAGGTGGGGACTGTCACTCGAGGGGAGGCCAGGGGGAGGGGGCAGGTGCCTAAGAGGCACCTGGCACTCCGTGTGGGGAGGGGGGGTTAGCCTACGTCTTCTCCTTTAAACCTTAAAAACCCCATTGCTCCAACCAGCATCAGCTTTCACATCTTCCGCGATGTCCGGCAAACTTCCTGAGAGCACATAGAGCTGCAGAACCGCAGAGATGGATACGGCGCAGCCTCTGTCCTAAAGAGCCCTTGCCAAATAAGGGAGATAGATCACCAGACACAGTCTCTCCTGTCTGCACCCACTGCTCTTGGGGCAAAGGTGAGTGACAGAGAACGCTGTGGCCACTTCTTCCCCTGCCAAAGTGACTTCTGGGCGGAGGTAGCAGAAGCCAGGCAGTGACTCTGCATTTGAACTTCAGTGCAGCCTGGATCCCCGTGTCCCCGGCCATCATCAGAACAGGAGCCGTGTCCTGTCCATCATTCTGATGTTTGTTGACAGCCAACTGGTGAAACACACCCAGGAAGGTACGTGAATGGGGTGAAGGAGCAGAGAGCGTGGCTGGGGGCTTCTCTGTAAGCAAAACACATAGAATGTCCATCGGTTCCTTGGATGGGGAAACTGAGACCATCCTTCTTTTTTTTTTTTTTGTGGTACGTGGGCCTCTCACTGTTGTGGCCTCTCCCGTTGCGGAGCACAGGCGCCGGACGCGCAGGCTCAGCCGCCATGGCTCACGGGCCCAGCCGCTCCGCGGCATGTGGGATCTTCCCGGACCGGGGCACGAACCCGCGTCCCCTGCATCGGCAGGCGGACTCCCAACCACTGCGCCACCAGGGAAGCCCGAGACCATCCTTCTTAAGTGACCCAATATTAAGTTGAATGTGATGAAGCTTTGATTTAAAAAAAAACTTGAGAGTAAATACACCAAATCAGTCAAGACCGTGGGATTATTTTATGGTTGCTTCCTTACTTTTCTTTCCAATTTAAACATAGTGTTTAATGGAATATTTTTTAAGAGAAATAATGGAGGCTACATAGGAACAGGACTATTTCTACTACAAAGGAAGCGATGAAGGGGATCACTAGGTAACCCCCTCTCCGGCCCATCCCCATGCGCTGCGGCTCCTGACACCCCCAGCCCCTGCCCCTCCACCACCAGACGGGACCTCTGGAACCCTCCTGGGTGCTCAGCCCCCATTCAGCCAGGGGCCACCCCAGAGGGCTTGTCCCTGTGCATGACTCAGAGTCTCTGCCAGGCCAGTCCAGCCCCTGGGGAAAGCTGCCTCTTCAAGAATGATTCTCCAGCACCCCACGAGGTGCTGGCGACTCACCTCATCCCACCCAGACCCTCCCGGTCCCCCTGCAGCCTGCAAGCTCTCTCCCTCCCTCCTTCCCACCCGAAGGCAGCATCCCCTTTCCCTTAACCTCTGGAGCTACCTGCACTCAGGCTGGGGGGCAGGCTCACCCCCCAGTGGAGAGTCACCCACCCAGCCACAGCTCTGTGTCCTTCTAGCCCACTTCCTGCCCAAACCTGGGTGTGCAGGTCACAGCTGTGCCATACCCAAGACTGAGGTCCACAGAGGGAGCTGGGAGGCACCCCTGCTTTCTCCCAGCCTGCTGACAGGTCATAAAGGCAACGCTCCACCTGCTCCCTGTTAATAGTTCTCTGATTTATTAATCCCTGTAGGGAAAGAGGGAGGGGCTGGCTTCCCCGGAGCTTGGCCGCGTCCACCCACAGGGCTGCATCTCCGCCCGCTGAATAACACACACCCGTCTCGGCCCTTGGACCCTGCTATGACCTCTGTTCCTCCACCTTGGAAACCCAGTCCCAAAGCTGCCCACCTCTCACTACTTCCTGCCCAGCTCAGAGGACCTCCCTTCACCCCCATCTCTCCCCCGTGTCTCCATCCTCCCGGGCTCCACTTCTCCCATCGTTTGTTGTCTTGACCTGCATCCTCTCCAGAACCTTGGACTCCCTCAAACACACACCCAAGCCCCACCCTTCCGGATGTGTGGACAAGGGTGCCACCCCTGCCCTCAGCCGCGTCCCCGCCCATGTGAGCACGTCCCCCGCACTGGACTCTGGTTGATTCTCAGCCCTCCCTGTGCTGGACCGCAGTCTCTTACTGTCGGGGTGGGGGTCAGCCCCCTCTCAGTTCCCACGACAGCATCTACCAGACTTGGCCACAGTTTTCAAAGGTGCCCTTCCTCCACCTTCTTCCCTCCCTGCCGAGGACTCCGCTCCAACTTAACAAGACAGTAGAGGCCACTCCTGCAAAGCCCTGGACCCTCTCCCTCTCCCTCCACCCTCCCCTCCTTCTATTTCAAAGACACAGGATGTCCCCCCTGTTCAGTTGGGACCCACAACCCTGCTTCACAGACCCTGGCTCCCTTCCCCTTTTCTTTGCTTTTCACCTTCATCCTTAACCTCCTCCTGCCTACTGTCTGTCCCATTCTCTTTAACAAACAACCCAAACAACCCTCTGGCTCCAATTTCCCCATCTGCCCTGTATGCCCCCTTCCCTTCCCACCAAGCATCCAGAAAACCGGATTTGGGACTGTCTTCACTCGCCCCCACCATATTCAGAAGCCCCCTGGGCTCAGGGTCATGGTGGCCTCCTGCAGCTCTGAGACTGCTGTCAGAAATCACCTGGGCCACCACACCCAAACCCACCACGGCTCAGAACATGTACTTCTCAAACTTCCACACTGGGCTTTAATTGACAGTTTGCCCCTTCTACAACAGCGACAGTCTGCTTTATTCACCTACTTTATTCACCCTACTTGGGGGCCACTCACGGTGCCTGAAACATCTATCAAATGAATGCAGGAATCAACGGACATGTGCCACGGCCTTGTTCTTGAAACCCTTTCCTCCCTCAGTTTCTCTAATATTATTCCCTTCTGGATTTTCTCTGCTGTTTCTCCCCAGGTCCCTTCAGGGGATCCTCTCGTGTCTGTTCAGGGTTCTGTCCACAGCCTCCTTTCCCACCTCTCTGCCGGCAGATGAGGGGCCACGAACAGACCTTTCAGAGCCAGACAGAGCTGGGCTCAGATCTCCGCTCCCACACGGACTTGCAGGGATGACTCAGCCAGTTACTAAGCAATGCTGAGACTGTCTCTTTCTCAGAAAAATGGAGATAAGGCTGCCCATCACGTAAGACGGTGGTAAGAAAATGAAGTAATGATAAAAAGTACAATGCCAAGCTATTGTGGTGTCTAAATGAATGGTGATGAAGAAGATGACAAAGCAGTGTCCCCAGATGAGCTCAGGCCCTCCCAACACTTGGCCGCTCCTGGGGTTTGATAGCTCCCAAATATTCGTGTTTAGCACAGACCTCACCTCTGAGCTCCAGACCTGTATCCAAAGTTTACACTACTATACATAAAAGAGATAAACAACAAGGACCTCCTGTACAGCACAGGGAACTACATTCAATACCTTGTAATCACCTATAATGGAAAAGAATCTGAAAAAGAATATATTTAGCAGATGCTGGCTGAGGTGTGTAGGGATGAAATGCATTGATGTCCGCAAAAATCTACTTTCAAGTGGTTTGGAAAAAATGTGTACGCAATATACATACACACTCACACATACATATACATATATATAGTCTCACATACACATACATGAATGGATAAAGCAAATGTGGCAAATGTTTAACAATTGTCGAATATATGAGTTCATCATAGTACACTTTCAAATTCTCTGTTTGAAGATTTTCTAATAAAAAGTTGGAATGAAAAGCAGAATAAAAATGTTTGAAAGGAGTGGCTGGGTGGTGGTTGCACTATGTCCCCAGTGGACTGGGACTTTTCCCCAGTCTAGATTTTACTAAAGAACAGATTTGCATTCTTGGCAGCCGAGTCATTACTTCTTACTACTTGCTCTGATCTAAACCCTAGCGTTCTCCTTTCCCACGTACCGCTCCACTGCCCAGCTACCCCAGCCCACAGGGGACAGCGAGGTTAGGACTCCAGTCCCTGGAGGATTCCACTTTGAATGGCTTGACTCTCCACCCCAGCATTGTGTGTTATTAAAAATTTTTATCGAAGTATAGTTGATTTACAATGTCGTGTTAATTTCTGCTGTATAGCAAAGTGGTTCAGTTATACATACATATATTCTTTTTCATATTCTTTTCCATTATGGTTTATCACAGGAATTGAGTAGAGTTTCCTGTGCTATACAGTAGGACCTTGATGTTCATCCATTTTACATATAATAGTTTGCATCTCCTAGTCCCAAACTCCCAGTCCTTCCCTCCCCCACCCCCTCACCCTTGGCAACCACGAGCCTGTTCTCTATGTCTGTGTGTCTGTTTCTGTTTCATAGATATGTTCATTTGTGTCATATTTTAGATTGCATATATAAGTGATATTATATGGTATTTGTCTTTCTCTTTCTGACTTAGTATGATAATCTCTAGGTCCATCCATGTTGCTGCAAATGGCATTATTTCATTCTTTTTTATGGCTGAGTAGTATTCCATTGTATATGTGTACCACATCTTCTTTATCCATTCATCTGACAGTGGACATTTAGGTTGTTTCCGTGACTTGGCTATTGTAAATCATGCTGCTATGAAAATAGGGGTGTTTTATGCATTTTTTGATCATTTTAACTTATTTATCTTTACCCAATAATGGAGAAAAAAGGTAAGAAGAAGGTCAGGTTTGAGGATAACGTCCTTGCCATGGTCCTAGACACCATACTCCGGAATCATCCTTTGAAACTTGTTACAAACACTCATTGTATTACCTCCCAGTGCATCTCTCTAGCTTGTCCGTAGAATTTCTCTCTCTTTTTTTCAGTATTGCAATAATACTGCTCATTTCCAGTCTCATAGCATCAATGTGGTGTTCTAGGATTCCCCCCAGCTCCCCCACAGAAGTTCAGTGTTGTCATTAGGAGGTCCTCAGCCCCTGGATCCAGGAGGCGTGAGCTGAACTTGAGCCACTCTGTCAGGGGTCACAGAGTCAAGTGTCTGTAAGAGCCAGGTGGGGTGGAGAGAGCAAAGGTCAGAGGGATGGGGTACCCATCTGAGGTCAGCAGGCTGCTCAGAATTCACCATCTAGGAACAAGGGTCCACTGGCCAAATTTTCAAATGTTGCAATAGACACTAGAATTGCAAGGAGTTTTAAGGAGAAATATGCAGATTTAAAGATTTTTGATTCCCACTTTTAATAGGAGATTCCATGCAGGACAAAAAAAAAAAACCATCAGTGGAACATCTGACGGCGGCTCCTGGGAGGCAGGCATCTGGACCCTCCCACACGCCCACGTGGCTTCACGCTGGTGCTAGTACCGGCTGCTGCTTGACACAGGAACAAAGAGCCAGTTTACTGTGATTGTTGCCATCATTTGGTTTCTGTCTGTCTGTCAGTGTCTGCCATCCATCATAATGCCACAAGCCGCAGGCCTGCTTCAGCCCGGTTCTTCGGTCTGAGCTCTTTTGTTGCTTTAGGGATTCCTGTGACCACCGCCCCACCCTAGCACACATTAAGCCCTTTCCTCCCTGATGCTATTCTTATAAACGCAGGCTCCTCTCATCGCCCCTGTGGGATGTGATGCCATTTTTCTATCTTCTATTGCTGTGCTGTTTAAATCTGAGCTCGCTAGAGTTCCTTAGGGGGCTTTGCCATTTTCTCTACTTGCGAGCCCTGCCCCTGATCGTCTAAGTGATTCTTTTTTTTTTTCTTTTATTGTGCTGAGAACATTTAACATGAGATCTACCTTCTTAACACATCTTTAAGTGCACAACACAGGAGTGCTGACCACAGTCACACTGTTGTCCAGCCGGGCTCCAGGACTTCCCACCTTGAATAACTGATACTCAGAACAGCCCTGCCCCATTTTCCCGACCCCCAGCCTCTGGCAATCACCCCTCTGTCCCTGTGCATTTGATCGTTTTAGATTCCTCATATAACTGGGCTCTTGCAGGATTTGTCCTTCTGCGTCTGGCTTATGTGACTCGGCACAAGGTCCTCCAGCTTCATCCGTGTCTTTAAGTGATTCTGACTTGGGCTCAGGAGCCAGTAGGAGATGGCATTCCAGGGAAAACCTCAGGACCTGCTCCACCCCCCCCCCCATCTCCTTTTTGTTCCTAAACTCTGTTTTCTTTATCCTTATTTCTACCTGACTCTGAGCTCCCTCATCCAGCCCTTACGTGTGTGTCTGGCCCCTTGGGATTTAGCATTAACCTGGTCCTGCCGGCCCATTTTGAACTTGGCTCTCTCTGATGGCTTCTGCCTTGACTCATTGCTTTAGCGTCCAATCACTTTGGAAGGAACGTCATATCCTCTTCCCGCTTCCCGAGAAAGTCAAGCCCTGATTGACTCCCAACTTCCACCTGGCAAGACAAGTCCTGTGCCTTTCTTCCCTGTTTGGCTTGAAAGGAGGAGATGAAGGATTCATATTACATCCCCCTCCTTTACCCTCTTTAAAGGGCACAGTAAGAATAGATGCCTCATTGAGAAAAGTCCATAGTTTACATTAGGGTTCACTCTTGGTGTTGTACATTCTACGGGTTTGGACAAATGTATAATGACACGTATCCATCATTTTCACAGCCCTAAAAATTCTCTGTATTTCCCCTATTCATCCCTTCTCCCAACACCCAACCTGTGGCAACATCTGATCTTTTTTTACTCTCGCCATAGTTTTGTCTTTTTCAGAATATAGATGGAATCACAGAGCCTTTTCAGATTGGTTTCTTTCACTTATTAATATGCAATTCAAGTTCCTCCAAGTCTTTTCAGGCCTTGGTAGCTTATTTTTTCAGAGCTGAATAATATTTCATTGTCTGGCTATACCAGACACTGTTTATCAATTTACCTACAAGAGGGCATCTTGGTTGCTTCCAAATTTTGGTAATTCTGAATAAAGCTGCTATACACATCGCTATACAGGTTTTTGTGTGGATGTAAGTTTTCACCTCATTTGGGTAAATACCAAGAAGCACGGTTGCTGGATCATATGGTAAGAATATGTTTAACTTTGTAAGAAACTGTCAAGCTGTCTTCCAAAGTGGCCGCACCACTTTTTCATCCCCATCAGCAATGAATTCCTGTTGCTCCACAACCTCACCAGCATTTGGTGTTGGTGTTGTCAGTGTTCCGGATTTTGACTTTCCCTAACGACATATGATATGGAACATCTTTTCAGATACTTTCTTGCCACCTGTATATCTTCTTTGATAACATTATCTTCTTTGATAAGTTTAAGGTCTCTGGCCAATTTTTAATTGAGTTGTTTGTTTCCTTACTGTTGAGTTTTAAGAATTCTTTGTATATTTCGGATTAACAGTTCTTTATCAGATGACAGTGCCATTTGCAGATACTTTTTTCCCAGTGTGTGGGTTGTCTTCTCTTTCTCTTGACCTTATCTTTCACAGGACAGAAATTTTTTACCTTAATGAAGTCTAGTTTATCAATTATTTCTCTCGTGAATTGTGCCTCTGACATTTTGTCTAAACGTCCTTGCCATACCCAGGTTTTCTCCTATGTTAGCTTCTAGGAGTTTTACGGTTTTGCATTTTACATTTAGGTCTGTGATCCATTTCGAGTTAGTTTTTGCGGAAGGGTATCTAGATTTGTTTTTTTTCTTACATGGGGATGCCCAGTTGTTTCAGCATCATTTGTTGAAGAGACTATCTTTGCTCCATTGTGTGGTGTTTGCCCCTTTTCACAGATCAGTTGACCATATTTCTTTGGTTTTATTTCCAGGCTCTCTACTCTCTTCTATTGATCTCTTTGTCTGCTCTCTCACTGACACAGCATTGTTGGATTACTGTAGCTTTATGATAAGTCTTGATGTCAGGGAGTGTGAGTCTTCAACTTTGTTCTTATTCAACATTGTGTTGGCAGTTCTGGGTCTTTTACTTCTCCACACAAGCCCTACTATATAAGGTACACCATATGGTACACCTCTCCGTATCAACTTTAGGATCAGTTTGTTGACATCCACAAAATAACTTTCTGGGATTTTGATTTGGGCTGCATTGTATCTATGGACCAAGTTGGGAAGAACTGACATCTTAACGATATTGAGTCTTCCTATCCTTGAACATGAATATCTCTTCCTTTATTCAGTTCTTTGACTTTGTTCATCAGAATTTTATTCTTTTCCTCATATAGATCTTATACAAAGTTTGTTAGATTTATACCTAAGTATTTCATTTTTAGGGTGCCAATCTAAATGGTATTACATTTTAAATTTCCAATTCCACTTGTTCATTGCTGATATATAGAAAAACAATTGACTTTTGCATATTAACTTTGTATCCTGCAACCTCACTATAACCACTATTAGTGGTTATAACCACTTATTAGTTCTAGGATTTTTGTTGTTGTTGTTGATTCTTTCAGATTTTTACATAGACTATCATGTCATCTGTGAACAAAGTTTTATATCTTCCTTCCCAATCCATATACGTTTTATTTCCTTTTCTTATCTTATTGCATTAGCTAGGGCTTCCAGTACAACACTGAAAAGGAGTGCTGAGAGGGGGAAACCTTTGTTTTGTACCTCATCTTAATGACAAAACTTCAAGTTTCTCATCATTAAGTATGAAGTTAACTTTAGGTTTTTTGTAGATATTCTTTACCAAGTTGAGGAGGTTCCTCTTTATTCCCAGTTTACTGAGAGTTTTTCAGCCAAATGGTGAAGTCTGATTTTTAACATGTACCTGTAAATATTAATTATACATGACATGTCAGGATTTGTGCTGATAATGGGAACAGACCCAGGCTTCTTTCCCACGCACTGGTTAAGTCATTGTGAAATTTCCTTCATACACACTCACACACATGTGCTGCACGTGCTCCACTCAGAGGGACTGCCTGCTTCCATTCTGGTTCCAATGGATTCATACCAGGTAGTTTCATTTTCATGGTTCTTTTTAGTGATGTCCAAGAATTTCTTGTCCAACAGTAAAGTTATGGTTTTTCTTTTGGGGTCTTGCTTCTGTGACATCACCATTTTTAATTTTGCAAGTTTTCTTTTCCATAAATGTGTACTCAGGGATCTCTTGACAGATCTTGCACTCCTTTCATCTATTCCTAACCCTGGCCCATGAGTACACATTGAATTGTGAGTTTCCTGACACTTTATTAATATGATGATTACCACTATAGTTTCCCAATAAATAGCTCCAGTTACTTTTGCCTGGGGACAGCTTCTTGCTATAATAGAGACAATTTAACATAAGTATGGGGCTCAGATAAACATCACAGGCTTGACTACAGTTGGACGGACTAGGGCAGGTTGGGACTGCCATCCTCTTCCCTCCCAAAACATTGATTTATTCGTTTCATTCTAATACTTTTGGTTGCTCTGTGTGCCAGGAATACTGGGGATACAGCAACAAAGATGGATAAGAAAGTAAAACATCTCTACCTTTAAAGAGTTTATTTTCAAGGCAGAAGAAGTTACAAAAAACAAGGTGAAAAAGGTACAGAAATAAAATACCGGATATGTTAGCTGGTGATAAGTGCTGTGGTTGAATGTAAATGAGGAAATGGGGACATGGCTGGGGACTTACAGAGAAGGTGACATTTGAGTAAAGACCCAGAGGTAGTAAGGGAGTGAGTTTGTCATCATTTATGGCGGATAATCAGAAGACGAGGGAAGAGCAAGGGTAGAAGTAAGTGATGGAGCTTGCCCGGCACACCCCATGCATAGCAGTGGGGAGAGATATGGTCAGAGAGGTCAAGGGGATGAGATGGGGAGGGACTCACAGGCCACCATAAAGACTTTGGCATCAACTCAATATGAAGGGGTGCCATCAGGGTTCTCATGGAGAGGAGACAGGCTGTAACTCACATTTCAGCAGGACCGCTCTGGGGCCATGTAGAGAGTGGATGAAGGGCGAGCAGGCGTGGAAGTAGGTGAGCACTCATTCTCCCTAACCCACTGGCTCCTCCTCCATGTTTTCTGCTACACACAACTTGGGAATGGAGCCCAGTCTGGGGTCCCACCACCAGGTGGTGTCTCCTGTCAAACACAGGTCACGGGATTTCAAAGTCAAGTCCCTTTTCTTCCTCTAAGTTTGCACCTCCAGATGCTAGGCAGACCTGTCCCAAAACAAAACTGTGGGCAGGGTCTATAGAACACCAAAGAGAAATCCTCCTGGATAGACAGAGGGAAGGGGCTCACGGTGCAGCATCTACCATATGGCAGCTTAGGCAATTTCTAGGCACTTGACATGTGTGATTTGATTAAACATCACAGCAACCTGTAAGATTCAGAATTGCTGGGGGTTCAAGGTGGACTTTGGTGAGCAATTTCCACCCTTTACCTCTTTCTCCCTCCCGGAGCCTCACTGATCTGAAAAAAAGTGTGGCAAATAATTAACTTGATTATGAAAAGTAGGTAGCTCCCTGGAGAGGTAGATCAGAGGGAACAGTGGACTTCACAATTCAGTCTCCAGCTGAGGCCTCAGGAGCTCACAAACCCAAGATTACACATTTGGTCCCAGGCTAAATGAAGCCCTACCTCAGGGAGCTAACTGTAAGATAAAGGTGGAGCACGCATAAGCTGAAACTTGAAGCCATTAAAACTGTGCTCTGAAGGCTGTCACCATTCTCCCCCTACTGAGGAAGAATGAGTAAAGGTTAAGGTGGAAGAGCTAGACCTTCCTCTTGCTGGATTACCTGGGGCAGGTGGGGGTGACAGAGGTGAATGAGTGAGGTTGGGTTGGAGGGACATACTTGCATCGCCTTAAATGCCCATCCGGTCTGGGAGACCCCACCCCTTGTCTTTGAGGTGCTCAAACTTTCATGTGAACGTGTGAGGAAGAAAAGGGGTTCTATTGTTCCCACTGTCCCCCACAGGAAGCATTAACTGAAGGTCAGGACAAGATGTGCCTCAGCTGTTGACTGATCCCAGAGGCTGTGAGGGCCAAGGACAGGCAGACACATTCTTCCAGCAACAGAGAGATGTGACCAGAGACCTAGGGTCCAGGGTCTGAACTCCCAGACAGGGGAGAATAACTCAGGACCGTGATGACTCACGCACCTTGAATGAGCTCTGGGAGATGGAACATCAGGCCACCCACAGGGGTGCTGAGGTCACTATTAGGATCTAAATGGTCTCCAAAATTCATTTGTTGAAATGCTAACCCTCAGTAACTCAGAGTGTGACTGTATTTGGAAATAGAGTCTTTGAAGAGGTAGTTAAATCAAAATGAGTTTATTAGGGTGGGTCCTAACTGAATAGGACAGGTGTCCTTATAAGAAGAGGACACCAGGACATGGACAGGCACAGAGGAAAGACCATGTGAGGACACGGGGAGAGGACAGCCATTCCAGCCAAGGAGGGAGGGCTCGGGAGGAACCAGCCCTGCAGACACCTTAATCTCGGACTTCCAGTCTCCAGAACTGTGAGAGAATAAATGATGCTTAAGCCACCCCATCAGAGATATTTTTTTATGGCAGCCCTAGCAGACTAGTACCGCTGCCTTGACAATGATACTGGCTCCTTTGGGTCTCTAAGCAGCATTTTGGCTCTAATGCCCCTAAAGAGATGGAGTCTTGCATCAACGTGACTCAGAAATAGAGTTGTGTTTGTGAACAGGATTGCAAGCACCCTTGCTGCAGTTCTGGTCCTGTGACCTCCGCATCTGTTGCCTCCTTCCATCAGCTTCTTCACCCTCTGCCAGGCCACACCCGTCTCCTCCATCATCGGGACTCTAGTTGGGCTCCCCTCCCCTCATCACTTCACATCAAACACGCCATGGCATGTCTTCCCTGCAACATGCTGACCCAGCAACACGGTGAAAAGCCTGCCCTTATTCCGAGATTTTGGCAGAATCTCTTTCTCTGGGGCGTGTTCCTTCACTCTTCCCTGGCACTCACGTTTGGATCCTCCTCCATCTGTTAGGACCTGCACTCCCACGTTTTCTGTTTGTGTTCACACAGTCAGAATGGCACATGAGCAGAAGCTGTGCCACTCCTGTATTCTGTACCCACAGCAGACATTACTAGGTGATCGGTCACTCCCAGCCATTCAGTTCATTCAGGGATGAAAACTGTTCTCCATGCGTCTTTAGGTGGCGACGCCGATGGATAGAGCAGTGAAGAAGAGAGAAGATGATCAGCCTGTGAGAAGACAGTTGCTGCCCATGGGTTTCATCTTCTCCTTTAGCAGGAACGCAGACTGCAGACATGTACACGCACACACACGCAGATGAGCCTTGCCTCCAGCGGGAAGACGGGCATATTTACTTGCTGGTCCCTGGACTTGTTGACTGACCTTACACACGTCTCCCTTACGTCTGGATTGCCAAGTGAAATTCTACCCTTCGATCGCTCCCTTTGGAAATTCCCTAATTGCCACAGTAAAAACCTCCCTTCCCTCCCCAGCTCTGCTGGCCCTCAGCCTTGAGATTTCCTAATGGAAACCGCTCACTTCTCCTGGACTCCCAGGGGGTAATTAGGAGTCTGGGACTGCAGCTCCCTTGCTCTCCAAAGTATGAAGGCAAAGCCATTGCCAAAACTGCTGTCGATGTCAACGCATCCCTTCCTTGAAGAGAGCATACGAAGGGGTTGTTTCATGTTGACTGTCTCTGTATATTTATTGACCGAAACATTTGCGCTGTTGATTTTCACAGTCGTAATTTTAGACCACAGATGCCGAGCATGTTTAATCATAGAGCAAAGCTCACATTTAATGAGAAAAATGTCAAGTATATTGTTATCCACCATAAAAGCTGTGAAAAATATCTCTGCCATCTGCAATGTGCCTTCTGCTGCTGCATCTAAGAATTTTACTAGTAACAATGTGAAATTAACAGTAGGGCAAACATTGAAAAATGGAAACTTGCTGAACTTCCTCCTACAAAACCAGAAAGAAGTAAGTACAGACCATCCCTCACAGTCATGTCCGTATCCCTTGCCCAGATTCCTGCAATAACCTGTGACCGGACCTCTTGGCATCCTGTTCCTCCAAATGCATCTTCAACATTGCTGCCAGAATGATTTTCTAAATTCTAGACCTGGCTGTCTACTCAAACACTTTATGTGGTATTTCCTTTCCCCAACATTGCCAGCTCTGTGACCCAGCTCCTGGCTGTCCTTCCAGCCTCCATAACCACACCCTCCTGTTGCCCAGGCCAAGTCACTGATCACTGACTGACCTCATCATACCACGTTGTCTCTGATGGGACACGTTTGACCTCAAATGTCACCTCCTCTGTGACTCCTGCAGGCAGAATCAATTGGTTTTCTCTTTGTGTGCAGGGAGCAACATATGTCCACCTCTATAGGAGGACTTGTCATGTGAAATCCTAACCCTAAGATCAGCGTCTTCCCAGTTCAACTCTGAGCTCCTCTGTTGCAGGGACAGTCTTTCCTCCACGGTCACTGTCCAGCCCAGCCCAGCCCAGCCCCTGCCGCCATGATGCAAGCTTCTATGTTTTGAATTGACTTGGATGATAACAAAGTCACTGTAAAAGGGGCAGGAGAAGTGGATGAGGTTTCCTCCCCGGGAACTTGCTCTTTTGACTCTGGCAATACAAAACCTTGCCATTATGCCGCCCGTGTTTATTTCTAGGGTTTCTCTCTGTATTTTAGCTCTTTCTCATACTGAAAGAAATGACAGCCCTGTCAGTCAGAGAGCAACTGATCGTGATAAAAATTTTCCTTTTAGACAGTGAGTTCACTTGTTCTTAGGTCATCCTTCACCACAAACTGCAGGCTCATTATACGAGGGGACTGTGGTATCTCTGTGAAGCCACACGCTTAGAAGTTATAATTTGCCTCGACAGATGACTCAGGTCTGGAGATTTCACTGCTTATTTGAGCGTGGCTTGGGTGGGGACGTGAGGGTAAACATGGCCTCATCTTGCGCACTGGCACGGATCTGTAGATTCCAGGGAGCAATACCTGTTCTCGGGAAAGATGCCTGCTTCTTGTTCGGGTGCTGGCGAGAGGAGCAGTTCTCTCCTCTGGGACAGACACCTGCCCGCTCAGCATGTATCAGCCAGCTCTGTTCCTGACACCCCACCCTCCCTCCCTCTGAGTCCCACCAAGACTTCAGTTGCAAGAGATAAACTCACCTTACGTGATTTTCAGCAAGAAAAATGGAACTTTGGTAGGATATTGGGTTATCTCAGGAAACCCAGAGAAAGGACGCATTGGCAGGCTTCACGTGGAAGTGGAACCAGGAAATAGCAGGAAATGAACTCCAGGCAGGCTTTCCCTCTCCACCCTCACCCCAGGTCCCACTCTGGCCAAACAGGGCCAGCTCTGAGGTCATAGGTTCACAGACCTCCGTTCAGAGACCAGCCAGGTCCTCCCCATCTTCTGATCTCCCAGCATGAACCTAGTTTCTGCCAGGAATCACCTTTGGCCCAGGAGATAGATGCATGTGATATACAGAGAGCCTGTCCCTGCAGGGGAAAGGGTGTGGACCGCATGGACACCCAAGACGATGGTGGCAATCCATCCCCTCCTATCCTTGCCTTGTACCAAACCTTCTGGAGCAAATAGTGGGCAGGTTGAC
This sequence comes from Phocoena phocoena, assembly GCF_963924675.1. Classification (NCBI taxonomy): domain Eukaryota; kingdom Metazoa; phylum Chordata; class Mammalia; order Artiodactyla; family Phocoenidae; genus Phocoena; species Phocoena phocoena. The sequence continues at coordinate 2,737,994 of NC_089227.1, read as the reverse complement.
AGGGGAGAACATCTATTCCCACATGCTCTCCATATCAGTCATGTGGTCTGGCTTGGGGTGAACTGCATCCCCTCAAAAGATGTTGGAGTCCCAACTCCCAGTATCTCATTTGGAAATGAGGTCTTTCCAGATGAGGTCAAGTTAAGATAAGGTCTTCCAGTTGGGACTTAATATGACTGACGTCCTTATAAAAAGAGGGAATGTGCAAACCAAGCGTGATTTATGCTTGGCTATGCTGTCAGACATGTTCCACTAAAATTCTAAAAAGGAAAAAAGCCCTGGAAACAATTCCAGAATAAGCTATATATTATGAATGTCATTAATAATGGTGAGAATGCAAAACTAATTGAGTTGAGGAGACATGGTTCTTTCCTTTTATGGTCAACGTGCAAAAGTTTGTGGTGCCTCACCAGATAAACATTAAGCCCATTATTACACACACACACACACACACACACACACACACACACACACACACACACAAAGAGGAAATGTGGGCACAGAGTGACATGCACTTGCAGAAACCACGTGAGCGTGAAGGCAGATGTCAGCAGAGGGATGCCAGAGATCACCAGCAAACAGCCAGCAGCTAAGGGACAGGCATGAGACAGGTCCTCATCACAGAAGGAAGGAAGCAACTCTGCCAGCACCTTGATCCCAGACTTCCGGCCTCCAGAACTGAGACAGCACACTTCTGTCGCCTAAGCCGCTCAGTCTGTGGAGATTTGTTACGGCAGCCCTAGCAAACCAACACATGGCCCTTCACGAGAAAAGAGCCAGGCTGGGCGGGGTTAAGGTGATCTTTCTGATGCCCTCGACTTGGAAGGGGTGAGAATGACTTGGGCACTACCACTGAGGCCATAACTTATCCTCAACACGGATGGTCCCTGAATTGGAGATTTTCCCTACAGGCAGGTCAAGAGGGTTGAGTTTAAGTGTTCAATTACCATATATATATTATATATAATATATATGTAATATATATTATATATATATATATATACACACATAAAACTATAGACTGAATGATTCCCCTTAAAATTCATACATACAAATTCTAACTCTAAGGTGATGGTATTTGGAGATGGGGCCTTTGACAGTTGATTAGGTCATGAGGATGAAGCCCTCGTGATGGGGTTAATGCCATTGTAAAAGAGACCCCAGAGAGCTAGACACAGTGAGAAGACGGACATCTAAGAACCAGGAAGCAGATTCTCACCAGACACTGAATCTGCAAGAGTCATGATCTTGGACTTCCGTCCTCCAGAACTGTGATAAATAAGTGGTGTATTTATATGTAATATGTGTACGTATATTTACCAGAGAAGTCACATAGAAATAGAGAACTTCAAAATCAAAGACAGCTTTTTGTTTTGAGGAAATACTTTTCTTTCGACCATTTGTATTATTCCTTTAACCCACTGTTCTCTTAGCTCAGTAGTGGATTTTTATTTGAGACATTTTTCTTTTTGGCAAAATTATTGGTTGGAACCGTTTGTGGAATTCTCTCTTTTTCTGGAAATCAACTAAAAACCCAGGTTGAGAACCGCTCATCTATTAAGCATAATTCAGGCTGAAAGAGGAATGGGCTGGGTCTGTCCACCATGCCTGGAACCGTGCTGTCCGAGGTGGCAGCCAATGGCCACGTGTGGCTATTTCAGTTACAATGAGTTAAAATTGAATGGACTTCCTCAGTCACACCAGTCAGGTGCTCATCAGCCACAGGTGGCTGCCTCATCACAGAGCTTAGCTGTAGAGTGTTTTTGTCCTTGAGGACAGCTCTGTCATGCAGTACTTACTGCTCAGGAGAAGCAAATGCTGGAGTACAAAGACATGACCCTCCAATGCCAGCTCTGCAATTTCCTGATCATTTGCCTCACCTGAGGCAAAATGTTCTCTGTTTTTGAGCTTTTTATTCCCTTCCTACTAAAAGAGAAAGAAAAACAGCTTTTCCCCCTAATGGACTTGACTTGGGATTGAAAGGAAATGGATGAAATCGGTTTAGTGCAACAGATATGAACCAGGCATTGTAGACAGAGACATAACACATCCTCCTAGCCTCATGGGGCTTGCAGCCACATAGAGACAGACAAGGTTTTAAAAGAATTCTAATACAGGCAATAACAAATATGTGTGAGATATTAAGATAGGATGAAATGATGACACAAAGATGGAAGGATTCCTTGGAGGGCTGTGCAGGCATTTGCAGAAGACTCCATCTAGGAAGTGTTTCTAAAAGAGACAGTGTTGAGGATTAATAGGAGTTTGACAGGCAGATAAGGTGCCCCCTAGTTTTCTGGTACAGAATATATACAGTAAAATCTAGATCTCTCCTTTCCTACACTATTCCTTTCCTGTGTTTATGGATCTAATTAAGGAAGCATTCAAACTTTGTTTTCCACAACACACTATTCAAACAACATCTTAAATGAAAATGTGATATGTAAAAAAAATGTTAAAAAGATGCTGGGGATTCTACTTCTGGCCAACATGGGGTAACAGATGTCGTATTTATCCTCCTGACTGGAAAAAAAATAACAAAATTTAAGAAATAACAGTTTTCAAGATACCTGACAACACTTAAGAAAAGACAGTGATCACCAAGAAACAGGAAACAGACTAGATGAGACCTGAAATTGTAGCAGCACACAGGGAGTGACCCAGGTGCCAGAAGACTCCATAATTTGAGGAGACAGAGCTGAGAGGCCAGTTTGTTAGACAGTCAGAGTTCACAGGACAGAGTGCAGGAGGGATAGAGAGAGAGATCTGCAAATGTTCCCCTAGGAGTATTCACAAGTACTGATCTCTGAATTAATGTGAAGACATGACCTGAGGCCAGGGTTAAGAACCCGGTAATCCCGGTAACGATCATGGGGAACACTACTGGAACTCACACACCAGCCAGATGGGAAACTTCAAATATCACAGGGGTAGAGTACTCAGAAGGATGTGCCAGGGTCCAGCACATGTGGGCTCTGCTCTGGTCCATGCCCTGGCTGGGAGGGGCCAGCCTGAGGTCACATGCACAGGCCCTGGTGGTCAGCAGCATGCCATCCTTCCTTGGTCCTGCCTAAAAAAAAAAAAATTAAATAATTTTAGTTTTCAAGCAGCTCAACTTTTTCCTAGAAGAAAGTTGCAGAATATTTATGAGAATACAAAAATATCCAGTCCTCAACAAGGTAAAACTCACAATGCCTGCACTGTGAACAAGATTCCCAGGCATTCAGAGATGTCAGAAAATACCTAATATGGAGGAAACACCACCAGTGAGAATGGACCCAGAAAGGACACACATGTAAGAATTATCAGACAAAGATATTAAAAGCTATTGTAATTGTGTTCTGTATGTTCAAAAACTTAGAGCAAAATATGACATGTATTTCCAAAGACATAAGCTGAATTACTGGAGATGGAAACTGTAACATCTGAGACTGATGATGCACCACATGGAATTAGTGGCATACTAGGCATTGTAGAAGAAAAGATGAGTGAACTTAAAGATGAAGAAATAGAAATTTTCCAAAATGAAACACATAGAGAAAAAAGAATAATAATAAAGAGATGAAGGGAGGCTCAGTGCACTGTGACACGAGTCCAAGCAGCCTAATAGAGATGTCCTTGGATTCCTCAAACGAGAGAGGAGAAAGTAGCTGACAGTTTTCCTAAGTCGTTGTCTTTATAAAGTCATAGATCTAAGAAGCTCAATGAACTTCAAGCACCAAAAAACGTGAAAAATAATTAAGCCAAGGTACATCATACTCAAAATACTCAAAACCAATGATATAGAAAAAAATCTTAAAAGCAGTCAGTGGGGGAGAAAAACTATTGCATAAAGGGCAACAAAGTTAAGGAAGACAGCAGAATTCTTGTTAGAAAAGAGTAAGCGACTAGAGAGTGGAGTAACATTTTTAAAGTACATATTTTTTTAAAAACCTGTCAATCTAGATTTCTATACCTAACAAAGATAACTACTGAAAAGCAAACAAAATAAATAACTTTTCAGTTATAAAGACCTGCAAAAGGAAAACGATACCAGATAGAAATCTATATCTACACCTAATAATGAACCTCACCAGAAATCATAAATATGTGTGTAAATTAAAAATGACTTTTGGGCTTCCCTGGTGGCGCAGTGGTTAAGAGTCCACCTGCCAGTGCAGGGGACATGGATTCGACCCCTGGTTCGAGAAGATCCCACATGCCGCGGAGCAACTAAACCCATGTGCCACAACTACTGAGTCTGTGCTCTAGAGCCCGTGAGACACAACTACTGTGCCCGCACACCACAACTACTGAAGCCCTTGTGCCTACAGCTTGTGCTCCACAACAAGAGAAGCCACAGCAATGAGAAGCCCACGCACCGCAACAAAGAGTAGCCCCCACTCACTGCAACTAGAGAAAGCCCGCACACAGCAACAAAGACCCAATGCAGCCAAAAATAAATAAATTAATTAATTTAAAAAAATGATTAAAAAAAATTTTTTTAAACATCTCTAAAAGATAATTGACCACTTAAGCTAAAATAATAACAATGTAGTGAGGAGTTTATAACATATGTAGAAGTAAAACATATGACAAGAATAGCATGAAGAGCTAATAACAATAATATTAGTATCAGAAAAATAGAATTTAAGACCAAAATTGCTACTAAACCCAAAAGGGATATTTTATAATAACAAAAGGATCAATCCACCAAAAATATATAACAGATAAATATAAACACATATAAACCTAACCAAAGAACCCTATAATACATAAAGAAAAGACTGAAAGAATTGAAGGGAGAAATAGACAATTCAACAATAATAACTGGGGACTTCAATACCCTACTTTCAATAATGTATTAAACAACTTGACAAGATAAACAATGAAAAAGAAGATTAAACTACACTCTAAAGCAACCAGACCTCACAGACATCTCATGAATCCTCTACCCAACAACCACCACAGACATGTTCTTCTCAAGTGCCTGGGAACATTCTCCAGGGCAGACCATAAGTTAGGCTATAAAATAAATCTAAATAGAATTTAAAGGCTTGAAGTCATGCAAAGTATACTCTCTGACCAAAATAGAATGCAATTAGAAATGAGAAACAGATGGGAATTTGAGAAGTTCACAAATATGTGGAAAAGTGTTTTAATTTTAGATTTACAGAAAAGTTGCCAAGATAATACAGGGACTTCCTATACACCCTTCACTGAGTTTCCCCAAGTTGTTAAACTCTTTCACAGCTATGGGATGTTAGTCACAACCAGGAAGTTAGCATTGGGACAAACCTATTAATGACAATGCAGACATCATTTGGATTTCATCGATTTTTCCACCAGTGCCCTTTTTCTGTCCCAGAATCCCATCCAGGATTCCACCTGGCTTTCAGTCTCCTTAGTTCCTCCCATCTGTGAGAGTTTCTCAGCCTTTCCTTGTTTTTTAAGACCATCGATCACGCTTTTGAAGAGTGCTGGCCAGGAATTTTGGATGATGGCCATCAAGTTGAGTTTGTCTAATGTTTTTCATGATTAGGCCGGGGCTGTGTTTTTTGGAATGAATCCCACAGAAGTGAAGTGTCCTTCTCACTCGTCCTGTCAGGGGTCCCTGACATCAACATGACGTGTCACTGCTGAGGCTGACCGTGACCTGGGTTAGGGTGGGGCCTGCCAGGTTTGTCCACTGGGAAGTTACCATGTTTCCCTTCCCATACTCTCTTAGAGGAGGTGAGTCCCTAAGTCCAACCATACTTGAGGGGAGGGGAATCAGGCTCCACCTACATCTTAGAGCAGGCAGTATCTACACAGACACCCCCCTCTACTGTTTGTAGTTCTTCGGTAAGGAGGGCTCATCTCTTCTCCCTTATTTATTCACTTTTTCACTCACTTTTTGCATCAGCGCAGACTCACGGATTCTTCTGGCTTTGGCCATGGGGCACTCTTTCGGGATGGTTCCTATGCCCTTTTGACATGTTCCCATCCTTCTTTTATTTTCCTTCTTTCATTTTCCAAATGTGTCTTTACCTTCAGAGGGCAGATATAATGGTTTCCACTTTTCTGCAGCTCCACCAATTTCTGCAGAGGGTTGAGTGTGTGCTGTAGTTACTGCTTACTCTGGTTCACACTCTACTATGTGCACATTCCCTAGTCAGTGACCGATGAAAGCTCGCTGATGGATTGAAAACAAAAAGGCGGAAGAGGGAGCAGATCCCTGGCTGCTTCTCTGCCACATGCCACCAGGGTCCTGTGTTTTTGTTTTCCTTCAACTTTGATAGAATTTCTTCATTGCAAATACAAGAAAGTAACTATCTTTTGTCCCGATATAGAGCAGTTGTCAGGAATATATTGGCTTATTCTGCCACTTGTTTAGGGTGAGAAGATCTTGATTCTTCATCTTAGAATCAGAAACAGTAGAGGACACGTACCAGTCCTTTGGGCTTCGTTTCCAATGAACAAATCAGGGATCCCATCACAGTGAAATTGGGCTGCCTGGTGAGTTTCATGGTGGTGAACAGGATGTGTTCTTACTGAACCCCGATCTCCGTCTCTTGTCAGTAGTAATTTTTAAAAAGCTACTCTCGTGGTCACGATGGAGAGATTTACAGATGTTCCAGGAAAGCTCTTCGTCTGGAATTTATGCAGCAAAGCACATATTGACTTTGTGTCCCTCAGAGCACCAGGATTTATTATTCCTGAAGATGTAGTAGCCCTGACTTTGGCTTGGTCAATATTTATCTCATGAGTCGATAAATCTGCCATAAATTTCAACAAAAGCCAACAGCTTCTGATCCTGGACTGTGCTCTGCAGAGACCCACACACACATTCTGGCTCTTTTGTGTAGCGAACCACGGGTGAAACCTGTGAAGTATTCTCAGGGATGCTTTATTTTTAGTGAATTCGGTCTGGTTATGACAGCAGAGTCTTATCCAAATAACTCAATGTGGGTGGAAATTATAGACTCTGAATCTTTTTGTCTTTTTTTCAGTCGTTTTGACCAAAGGATCTTCTGCTTAGTGCAGTTTTTTCAAAAGCTGATCTAAATGCCAACCTCAGCCCAGCCAGGGAAGGTGACATGTGACCTCTCATTCCTGTGCCCATCACTCAAGGCTTAATCTTAGTTGCCCTTTTTTAATTTTACCAGGGCGTGATCTCCTACTAGCCTTCCATGAGCTGAAAATCCTCGTTTGGTGTTTGTTGGTTGACTAGTTTGTCACCGTTTAAAACTACAGAGTGCCCCAGGGGCAGCCAAAGAGCCTGTCTCCTCTACCTGGAAGTGACCTGGTGGTCGTGTCGCCAGATGACTCCTCCTCTAGAGCTTGAAAGGACCTCTCCCCACGATGAGGCCCCGGGCAGCTCCCCTCGGGTGGAATACGTAGTACAGTGTGTAAGTTTGTAGACACCAGCCCTCCTGGTTGTGTGCTGTGTTCTGCCTACCCTTCACAGACCACCGACATGGGGATGCCCGCTTGCCACACAATTGCTGGACTTTACCATGTGGTTTTACTGGGGCCCAAAGGAGCCTGACTCACAGAGAAAACAATTTAAATTTTTTAAAAATTGTAACTATTTCTTTGAATTTTAAAATTGCTTTCCAGGTTTACTGAGATAAAATTAACATATAACATTGTGTAACTTAAGGTGTACAACGGGACGATTTGATATACACACATATTGTGAAACGAAGACCACGATAAGGTTAGTTGACAGCCCTTTTAGTTGCCATTGATGTGTGTGTATCTTTTGCTGTTGTTTTTGCTTGTTTTATTAGCCTAGATTTCTGGAAACGTTAAGGCGGCATTCCCTGTTCTGTCTTTCACAGTAAGTCATCAAAACGTGAAACAGTCCCTAATGAAGGCAATCTCTCACCTTCACGTGTCAGAGTAAGCATACAACAGAAAGCCTCTCAATCTAGGGCAGCGCGACTGTGACTGCTAGTTGGAGAAGGCAGGTGTTTCCAATCTTTCTTTGAAAACAAAGTATTGGATTTCGAGAAGAGAAAGCTCTGCTTTGCCTCACAGAGAAGATGCTTTAAAGTCCACTCGGTGTTATCCTGCCCTGAAGAGAGCTGTTTTGATGTGTCAACAGGTGAATCTCTACAGAAGGTTTGCTTTCCACATTCCACCATAAATCTCCACCTCATGGAGATTTTAGGAAAAGATTTTTCAGCTGCCCAGGGCCACGTTTTCATTCATCAAGAAGACCTTGTAGCGGTGGTGGCAATGGTGGTGGTGGTCGTCTTTTGGAGGGGTTTTTGGAAGGGAGGGGTGGGTTTATTTATTTTATCTTGCTTTGTTGCCTGAGCTGCTAGAGAAGTTAGGTTGTTGATGGAATACTGTACTCTATAAAACCCAAGACATAGGCTTGTCAAAATGACCTCAAACAATTACTCAAGCATTCAATGCAGCAAAAATTCTTCCCAGATAGTAGGGTATGTCTTTTCTAATATTTATGTTGGGAGGCCGTAGTAGATGAAAGCAAGGATTCTGGAGCCAGGCCACCTGGATTTCTCCCACTTACCTGCTGGCTGATTTTGGGGAAAGTAATTTTCTCTTTGTGCCTGTTTCCTCATAAGTAAAACGGAGATTGTTGTAGTACTCTGACTAGCACTGTTATGAGAATTAATTGAGTTCATATTTGAAAAGCACTTACAATAGTGTAGGGCATACTGTAAATACTACATTGTGTTTTATAAATACGCTGGAATCTTAAAACGATAATGACTTTTGTTTAATAAACACCTGCAGTCAGCCAGTGTCCTCATGCACTTGGTCACATTTAACCCTCCCAACAAGGGTTGTTTTACTTTACAGATGTAGAACCAGACCCAAAAGAGAGCAGGTGCTTTGCATCAGGTGCCTGGGCAAGTGGAAAGATGTAGGATTTGAATTCAGGTCTTTTGAGTCAAAACCCCTGATAGTACTTTCATTATAACATTGCCTTTCATAAGACTCAAAAGCTACATTAGCTGAGCAATTATTATGTACCTGCCACCTTCACATATGTTATCTCAATGACTGCAACAAACCCGCTGAGTTTCTTGCTCCCATTTCAAGGCAGGACGTGGGGATCATAGAAATGAAGTTGTGTGTGCGTGTGTAGTAGACCCAGGGTTCAAATCCAGGTCTTCTGTGACAGGGCACCAGCCACCACACCCCCAAAACCACAAGGACTCACCTGTGTTGAACAGGCATTCTGAGCAGCTCTCACAATGCTATCCTCCCATACCCTGGCTTTTTGATTTGAAATTTTTCAGGCCTACAGAGATGTTGAAAGAATTAGACAGTGAATATCTGATTATCCTTCAACTAGGTTCAAAAATTATTGTTATCGGAAGAGTTTTGCAACATATAGAAAAGTTGCAAAGAAATATTAAGTGGGCCAAGGAAGGCCACTTTTCAATAAATAATAAGTATATAAAGGGTAAAATACACAAGATATACCTGTGTTGAATATGTATGCACCAGATAACATACCATCAAAATTCATAAAGCAACTACCACAGATACTACTATGAGAACAAACAGAAACACACCCAGAGGATGACTTTAATCCATTTCTCTCCACCCACAAAACATTAAATAAGGACACCAAACATACATAAACCCTAAATAATAAGTGGTGCTCAAAGAAGCAGTGGGATCCCAGAGGGCTGGACCTGCTCCAGGGTGGCAGGACGGCCAGCCAGGGCAGGAGGAGGGCACACCAGTCAGAGATATCTCTTTGTGACCATACCTACAGCTGCGGGGAGGCCTCAAACCCCAAACTGCTAAGTGGCAAGATAAAAACCACAGCCCTTGAAGAAAAATGGGGACAGGAGTCCTTCCTCCCTCTGCCTAACTACAAAAACAAACGGACTCCCTTTGCGTGAAGCTCTTCCTTTGGGGACTCACTCATCAAAGCGGCCTCTGCTTAGGTGGCCGGGGTCAGAGGTCCTCAGAAGCCAGGTGGTAGCTGTGTAGAAAGCAAGGGAGCAGTCGAGTTGCCTGCATCGAAAGTGCAAGCTCTTCCGGGGCATTCTTTTGAGCACTGTGCAGACCACACAGCATCCCTCTCCAAGGGCACCAGTTTTTCGCTCTTGATTTGTACCTAAGGCGATCTTACTTCCCGTCCCTGGCCCGAAGTCTGAGACTGGGATTTTTTTTTTTTTTTTTTTTTTTTGCTGTACGCGGGCCTCTCACTGTTGTGGCCTCTCTCGTTGCGGAGCACAGGCTCCGGACGCGCAGACTCAGCAGCCATGACCCACAGGCCCAGCCGCTCCGCAGCATGTGGGATCTTCCCAGACTGGGGTACGAACCCATGTCCCCTGCATCGGCAGGCGGACCCCCAACCACTGCGCCACCAGGGAAGCCCGAGACTGGGATTTTTTGAGATGGTTTACTGCATCTGTCAAGAAGGAGCTGTTTAAGGATGCATCTTGTGTAAGGGCGGGGGTGCCAAGGCCTGAACTGGCTGCCGGTCTGTTGGCAAAAACTCTAGGCATCTCTAGCTCCTCCTAATTCTCACCCAGAGTTTTCTTCATATTCAAGTGATAAATAAATATTTTATTTATATTAAACATTATATTAAAGTGTAACAAGGATATCAGACACACCCAAATCAGACATAAGTACCAAATAGTATCTTCCGTTTCGGTGGGTTTTATGATTTTCACATGCTTTGGTGTAGATTGCTCTAAGAGTCTCACATTCATGCCTCATGGGACCTTCAGCCAACTGTGTCCAGGTGACACAGGCGGGATGAGGGTATGGGGGAGACCAAATCCTCGGTATTTCAGAAACAGGCTGGAACCGTGAAAGAAGGGGAATCATGACAGGCAAGCCACTATTACATTTGTTTTGTGACCGTGTACAAATCATAACAATTTCCACCAATAGTGGAGTAAGATAAGTCTTGAAATATTAATCTCTGTGCTTTTCTCTTCCCACTTCCCTGCAGGCGACCTCCTTCCAGTTGGTTGGGAACATCCACAGGGCTTCCGGGAGGAACAGAACTATTCCAGAGAAGAAGGAAGGGAGGGAGGGATGGAGGGGGGAGAGAGGAAGGGAAGCAGGAAGGGTGAAAAGAGAGAGCAAGCTAATATTCATTTATCTGCCTGTGCGTGTTGACTATTAACAGGGGTCTGAGACGCAAAGGGAAGGCTTCAGGGGAGTAAGGAGGAAGGTGTAAACAACCAGCAGAGGCCACTCTGGCCGGCTTGGGCGTTAGGCAGCTCGTGGCTTCTCTGGGAAGCAGAAGAGCCAGGTCTGGAACGGCCACAGGAGCGACAGCCACACCTGCTCCTCTGCGGGCGTGGCCCCCTCCTGCCACACCAGCCTCAAAAGGCAGTACCCCTGCTTGCCGCTCTGGGAAGCAACCCGATCATGGGGTCTGCAGAGGACTTGACACTGTTCCTCCTTCACATTACGGTCTCCTGCAAGTGTATGGGATCGGCAGAGCCCAGGTCTGCCTGAACCTGCAGGTCTACACCCCGGCTGTAGGCTGGGGAAGTGAGTCCTGGCTTCTGTCCTGGGGGCGGGACTCATAACATGGACAGTTACCCCCACACGGGACAGGTGTTCCGGGGGTTGTCCACCACCCCAAAGAGGAAAAGTGGAACCAGGATGGAGAGAGAATTCAACAGCTCCCCCTGCTCAGGTACAGCCTCTACCCCGGGGCAAAGGTAAGAAGGAGGAGAGTGGGGACAGGGAAGGAGAGCCGCCGGTCCTGTAGGACTGCGGAGGGGGACTCGGGTCCTCAAAAGGAAATGGCCACGCATCGATTGTGCCTGGCACTTGGTGCCCACGTGGCAGAGGGACGTGGACAAGTCACTCACAGCAGGTCAAGAGAGCATCCAGGGCCGCCTCCATGCAGCGGCAGGGCTGCAGGGCCTGGGCTCTGCTCTGAGACCCCTCAGTGACACACACTCCCCGTCTTCCAGCGAGGGATGCCTGCCTGGGCCTTTGGGCGTGTCCAGCCCCATCCCGACAACCTCATGTGGACCCTCTCCCCTTGAGTAGCCCAGGAGCAAACAGAGCACAGGGGCCTCGGCATCCCTAGGGGTGGGCGTGTGGTGGGAAAAGAAGCTGTCCCAGAACTAGGGGGGAACTCACATGTGATGAAGCCCACCCCCACTGCATCCTAAGGAGATAAACTGTTTTTGCAAATAGGTTATCCTTTGGAAGCCAGGCTCTGCTGAGACAAGGAAAACACAAGAGCTCAGGAGAGAGCACAGGCGCAGGCAAGCAAGAAAGTATCAATAGAATATTTATATATCCTCCAAGCTTCCTCCCACAGGACACTTGTCGATTACAGAGGGAAAATGGTAACTTTACAGTGGGAAACATGGTTGAGGTCATCTTAATCAAGTGGTCCGACATCACGGTCCTCCTGACAGGATGCTCTGGGGTATTCCTGCCAAAAACGCACAACCTAACCCTAGTCGGGAGGAGACATCCGACAAACCCTAAATGAAGGACATTCTAGGAAATAACTGACCAGCACTCTGCAAAAGGATCAAGGTCGCGAGAGACAAAGCAAGACTCAGGCACTGACAAAACACGGCAGATAACTGTAACTTGCGACCCTGGGTTGTTTCCTGGACCAGAAAAGAGATATTAGCGGGAGGGGTTTTGAAATGTAAATAAGGCTGTAGATTATTAGTCCTGTTGCATCAGTGTTAATTTCATGATTTTGATAAGTGGTCCGTGGTTATATAAGGTTTAGGGAAGCTCAGTGAAAAGCGTATAGGAATTCTTGGTATGATTTTTGGCAACTTTATTCTAAGTCTGGGTTTATTTCAAAATGCGAAGTTGAAATTAATGAAATTGTATGAATTGGTATAGAGAAGGAGGAGTAAGAAAGAACAGTTTGCAAATGTCTTTACAGAGCAGCAACCAGGTCTGGATGACTCTGTTCATGGTTCTTGATGGTGGGTGGAGAAGACCGCCCTCTGCCTACGACAACTTACCCACTGAGGAGAGAAGGACGGGACTGAGAAACAGGTATATCAGAAGTACTTAGTCTGGGGCTTCCCTGGTGACGCAGCAGTTGAGAGTCCGCCTGCCGATGCAGGGGACGCGGGTTCGTGCCCTGTTCCGGGAAGATCCCACGTGCCACGGAGTGGCTGGGCCCGTGAGCCATGGCCGCTGAGCCTGCGCGTCCAGAGCCTGTGCTCTGCAACGGGAGAGGCCACAACAGTGAGAGGCCCGCGTACCACACACACACACACAAAAGTACTTAGTCTAGTACAGGACTGTAAGTTCTCTGGTTAAGTCAGCACCAAGTCTCCTTCCTTATTTCTCTCTAGACTGAACCTCCAGGGTGACATGGTGGGTGTGACAGTCACCCAAATAGGCATGTTCGAACCCCAAACACTGGTGCTATTGGCAGGCTTGAGCAACTGCACTAGTTGGGGAGTTTGTCCAGGGAAGGCTATACATTCCTGCCTGGAGGAAAGCCTGCCTGTGGGCACCACAACCACAACAGCAGCAGGTATGTGGACAGGTGAGCTCGTGGCACTTCTCCCAGCTGCCTGTGGCTTATTTGGTGCACACAGTGTCCGAGTACCCAAGTGAGAGAGGGAAATGCTGAAAGTATCAATAACTTGGCAGGGGCATGGGGTCATGGAAAAGGTCACTGCTGATGGACATTTGAAATTGAGGAAAGGATTTCAGCTTCAGGCTAAGATGGAATAGCAGGGGCCAGATTTGCCCTCCCACCTGAAACAAGTAAGAAAATGGACAAGACACATGAAACAGTGGTTTTCCAACACTGGACAACAGGCAGCACAAGACAGGAATCCCAAAGTGGGGAAGGAAGGAGGTGAGCTCCATGGTGGCTGCAGGACCCTCATGGAGAGCTTCCAGGGGTCAGCACAGGGAGGGAGTCCTCAGGCCAAGCCCAACAGTCCCCCTGAGAGGAGGGGCAGGGACACCATGGCGGTTACAGCGCACGGAATGCAGAACCAGAGAGGAGACTCTGCAGAGAGGGAGGGCAGCTCTGAAAATCAGTTCCTATACACCAATCAGAACACATGGATAGAAACTGAACCGAAGCTGGAACCACCCAAAGCTGCAGAGGAAACAACACCTCCTGTTGACACAGAAGCAAGGATAGTTCCTGCTCCCACAAGTCAGAGGGGGACACTTCTTGGGTAGAGTACCCAGAAGATGTCTCAAAAATAAAGCAGCATGAGCTCTAGACAAAAGGTTGCTTTGGATCTAACCAAGCTTTCAAGCAAGTCTCAAAAGTATCAAACTGGTTCCAAGTAATTTAATGGCATCACAGAACACAGACCGAAAACATTTACAGGAACAAAAAAAATATGGAGAACACAAAACCAATATGTAATTCACAATATCTGCATCCAATCAAAAATTATTACTCACACAAAGAATCCTAAAGATACATCCCAAGATGATGATAAAAATCAATTAGTAGAAACAGACCTGTAATGACACAGACAATGGAATTAGTATACAAAACCATTAAAAGAGTTAACAGTTACTAAAACCCATTCTATGTGTTCAAGAAAGTAGAACAAGATTGAGTATGTTAAGGAGAGACATAGAAGATATTCTAAAGAATCAAATCAAATTCCGGAGATGAGAAAACTCTGGAGAGGATTAGACACTGCAGAAGAGAAGGCTCGTGAATCTGAAAACACAGCAAGAGGACCTATCCAAAATGAAACACAGAGATGCAGAAAACAGGGAAAGAGCACCCATGAGCTGTAGGACAACTCCACAAGTCTAATGTGTGCATAACTGAAGTCAGTGAAAGGGTGGAGAGGGGGCCGAGGGGAGAAAAAATATTTGAAGAACAAAGGGCTGAACATTTCTCCAAATCTGGTGGAAACTATTGATATAAAACCATAGACCCAAGAGCCTCAAAGAACCCCAAACAAGAAATATGAAGAAAATTATGCTAAGGCATATGTACAAATTAATAAACAGAAATATTAATTGAAATGGAGTCGGGGGGTGAGAAGGGAAAGCTCTCATGCCCCACGATGACAGCAGAGCCCAGCAGGAAGAAGAGAGACTCCTCTTATTGCCTGGCAAGAGCATGGCCAACAAGAGACAGTCACAACCCAGCCAATGAGAAGCCTCTCTACTTGGAACTCTCACTTCCTCCAGTGGACTCTGTTGACCACAGCCCTCCCACCTCCCTCTTCCCCTCTTTAAAAGATCTCTCCTCTCCTTGCTATGGGGGGACTTGAATGTGTCTCACGATGGTTGTAGATTTCAAATTGCAATTCTTTGTTGATCCCCCCAAAAACCATTTTTCTGGAGAAATAACTGGCAGTCTATCAGTTGTAGATCGACATTTTGTGGCTCCTACAGGGATCCAGAGAAGACTGCTGACCTTTCCGAGGCTGGTGAGGGAACAGGTGCATTACCCACATTGAGCCCATTGGTGCTCCCTGCTTTTCTCACCAACCCGGGGGTTTAAAGGTAAGTGTTTCTCCCGAATCTGAGCTTCTGCCCTGTTTGCATTTTGAAGCTCTCCAGGTTTTATTTGGAATCTATTTTTAAAGGTTTTTCCTTTCCAGATCAAGGCCTTGTTCCGTATAAGTGTACTCGTTGGCACTTGGCCCTGACTCCTCTGAAAACGGGCTGTTCCAAGTGGAACTGGCAAGCCTCACACCATTCCTTTGGGAAGAGGGTCTGATTCATTGGAACTGCACAGATAAGCCTTTGGCCTGACTCCTTCAGGACTGGGCTACCTCATTAGAGCTGAGCTGGGCATCCTTCAGCCTGGCTCTTTTGGGAGCAGACTCTTCCCTTAGAACTCACTGGTATTAGGTCTAGGGTTGTTTGAGCTGTTTAAGCTGTTTCAGCTGGTTAGACTGTTTTGGAAATTGTTCTTTTATTCTAGAGAAAAACCCTGAGAAATGGGACCCCAGTTATCTAAATATCTTAAGGGCACACACAAACACACAGGAACCCCAGCTGATTTTACGTTTAAAAACTGTGGTCCTTCCTCATATGCATTTGTAACTAAACATATTGACTTAGCCCAACACAATTCAGAGCATCAACAGCCATTATGGGGAACTTTTGAAATCCCTAAACATTTCTTAAAACTGGATAATCGTAGCTCTAAAATTTCCAAAATTGAATGGAATATCTATTTTGATTGCTATTTTGAGGTTTCCAAATGTTATCAGGAGCCTAAAATTGCCTCTCTGCAAAATAAGATTTAAAGATTAACTGAGGCATTTAGGTTGCTTCCATGCCTTAGCTACTGTAAATAGTGCTGCTATGAACATTGGGGTGTACGTGTCTTTTAGAATTAGAGTTTTCTCTGGATATATGCCCAGGAGAGGGATTGCTGGATCATATGGTAACTCTATGTTCAGTTTTCTGAGGAACCTCCATACTGTTCTCCATAGTGGCTGCACCAATTTACACTCCCGCCAACAGTGTAGGGTTCTCTTTTCTCCACACCCTCTCCAGCATTTCTTGTTTGCAGACCTTTTAATGATGGCCATTCTGACTGGTGTGAGGTGATACCTCATTATAGTTTCAATTTGCATTTCTCTAATAATTAGTGATATAGAGCATCGTCTCATGACCTATTGACCATCTATAATTCTTCTTTGGAGAAATGTCTATTTAGGTCTTCTGCCTATTTTTTCGACTGGGTTGTTTGGTTTTTTTTTTTTGATATTAAGCCGTATGAGCTGTTTGTACATTTTGGAAATTAATCCCTTGTCAGTAGCATTATTTGCAAATATTTTCTCCCAGTCCATAGTTTGTCTTTTCATTTCGTTTATGGTTTCTTTTGCTGTGCAAAAGCTTTTAAGACATGGAAGCAACCTAAATGTCCATCAACAGATGAAAGGATGAAGAAGATGTGGTGTGTATACACACACACACACACACACACACACACACACACGATGGAATACTACTCAGCCATACAAAAGGATGAAATAATGCTATTTGAAGCAACAAGGATGGACCTAGAGATTATCATACTAAGTGAAGTAAGTCAGTTAGAGAAAGACAAATACATATGATATCACTTATATGTGAAATCTAAAATAATGTTACAAATGAACTTATTTACAAAACAGAAATAGACTCACAGACATAAAAACAAATTTATGGTTACCAAAGGGGACAGGGGGTAAGGAATAAATTAGGGATTTGGGATTAACAGATACACACTACCATATATAAAATAAACAACAAGGACCTACTGTATAGCACAGGGAACTATATTCAATGTAATAACCTGTAATGAAAAAGAATCTGAAAATGTATATATATATATATTTATATATATATATGGATTAACTGAGGCAAGCAAATGATTAAAGAAAGATAAGGTGACATCTGAAGCCTCAGGTACCCCTTGCCTGGCTCCTTTGTCTCAGACTCCATCTCCAGTACCATCTTCCTCCTTCCCTTCTATACCGCCTATACCCACACTATACTTTCAATTGCCTGACACTAATTCTTTTGCCGAACTTCCTTTCTTCTCTGGAACTCTCCTCGCCCCCTTTTCTTCTGAACTTGTCAGAACCTGTCCCTTTAAAATTAAGCCTTCTGAGGACCCAGAGGCTAAACCCTTAATTTCTTACATTCCCTGGACTAAAACAGAACCGTGAGCCATAGTCAAAGTTTTTCCCAAAGTAACTAGAAATCCTCACTGATTTGCTGAAGAATGTAATATAGTCATTCAAACTTACCAACCTGATTTCTATGACTTATATCAGCTGGTTTACATGCTTGTCAGTGAAGGCCAGGCCCAGCCTTGGATAAAAACCACTAACTGGTAAAGTCCTGAAAGGTCTCTAGGATTACAACTGGGAGACCAGCCCACTAACTTCTTATACGATCAGGCTCGGGCAATTGCTCGCTGACTTCACTCAGCAATCCCTGGGGCTTTTCTAAAACCTCTTGATTGGAACAAAATTCAGTCTTGTGTACAAAAATCTGATCAACCTGTTCATGACTATTACAATCAACTTCAGGTTGTTTTTAAAGAAAATTCTAGGGACTTCCCTGGGGGTCCAGCGGTTAAGATTCTGCACTTCCACTGCAGGGGGCATGGGTTCGATCCCTGGTCAGGGAACTAAGATTCCACGTGCAGCGTGGCCAAAAAAAAGAAAAGAAAGAAAAAGAAAATTCTGGTCTTCCTTTAGATGTTGATCTCACCTGCGTAGCTTTTAACTCTGTGTTTATTAATGGGTTGAACCAAGACCTTTTCACTCTAATAAAAATGACCAGGATGGAAAGGGAAACCACGTCCTCTCCAGGTCTGGTTAATCTGGCAAACCAGCTCTCTCACTCCAGATGAGTCATCTGGAAGGAAGACCACCAAAGTTCTTAATCTTCAACTCCCTCAAATGAAGGTTCCTAAACAAAACTAAAACCCTCCTAGTTTCTGCTATTGTTGTAAAGAGCGAGGACATTGGAAAAGAGATTGTTACAAATCTAAACTCTTCAGGTGCCTTCAGCCCTCTAACCAGCCTTTCCAAGTCCTCCCAGTTTTCAAAGAAGGGGCTCTGAAGAGCTATGGGAGCTCTTTCTAATCCTGCCTTTTTTTTGAGAAACACTTCTCCAGATGGGGGATGAATCTCTTCCAGTCCTAACTGACCCCAGAGCCACACGTTCAGAGCTCAGCCCCACTACTATAAAGCAGCCCCTGCATCAGAGGACTACAACAGCTCAGGTAGTGGGGGATCTCCATTGAACCTCAAGAGGTTCCTGTCTCTGAATATATTCCTGTTTGTTTAGACGCTTTGAGAGATACACATCCTTTTCTCCTTAGTTCCTCCACCCCTAACCATCTATTAGGCCGAGACTTCTTAGAGAAATATCATGCTAGAATTTATTTCTCCCCAAAGGGGGAAATGATTCTAGAATTTGACAGTAGTCATCCAAGTAACCCACCACATGAATTAAATGACCCTTTGACATCTTTTATTTCCTCTGTCTCTCATAGTACTAGAGCTGATTCTGGAAGCACTTTATCATTGGTCCCTGTTGAGTCAGCTACCACCCTCCTTATGGACAAATATCAAAGTGATGTTGGAAAAATGTAATTTTAATGCCTTAAAGGGTTTGATGAACCCACCTGCCTTGGGTATCCCGATTATCATATTCCCTTTTTCCTTTTTGTATATGAAAAGGAAGGGAATGCCCTTCAGTCCTCACCCAAAACAGGGGGGCGGCCACCATCGACCCATAGGGTATAATAGCCAGTAAATGGACCCTGTGGCATGGAGATACCCCCTTGCCTTAGAGCCATTATGACCACTGCCTTTTTGGTTAAGGCCACCAAGAAAACCACTGTGGGATCCCCTTAGTGATCTTTGTACCTCATGCAATAGAAGCCCTCCTGAATTCTCACCACACTCAGCATCTCTGTCCTCAGCCTCAATTCCTATGAAATCTTTCTGTCCATTGCTCCTCACATAACTCTCTTACGTTATAACACAATAACACCGTGTTCTAATAACATTAACCCAGCTGCTCTTCTCCCCTCCATCACTTACGAAGTCCCTCGTGGCTTAGCACTGACGGACTACCTCCTGACCCCTCATAATGATCTGCAGGAAATTCCTCTGGGTAATGCTGACTTCTCATGGTTCACTGATGGCTCTTATTTAACAGGTGACGATGGCACATATTGTGCTGGGTATGCTATTGCAATTCCTTTTGATGTTGTTGAGGCGGCACTTTTACCTATGGCTACTTCAGCCATCAGGCTGGATTTTACACTCTTAGATGGGCTTGTACTTTAGCCGGTAACAAAACTGCTAACATTTACACTGATAGTAGACACACTTTCAGAGTATCTCACGATTTGGGGATGTTGTGTAAGCAACGTGGCTTCCTTACTTCCAGTGGAAATAAAATTTAAAACGGCCCCTATGTTCAGAAATTGGATGTAATACTCTTACCTGCCACTTTAGCTGTTATTAACATTCCAGGGCATTCTAAACTTGACTCTCTGAGAGCTAAGGGAAATTACTTTGCTAATATTTCTGCAAAGGAATATTGCCCTTAAAGAGACCAAGAGCAGCCAAACCTCTATCATGGTCCAAAGGGATATTTCCCCAAATGATAACTTAGAAAAACTGGTTAGAGAAGCCCAAAAACTGGCCTCAGGAAAGAGAAGACAAGATTGGAAATTCAGCAATTGTTGGTACAATAAAAAGAGAAAGCTCTGGTTCAGACCAAGTAACAACACACTTCTACAGGAGTATCTAAAATTTCCATTCCTCACCACTGTATTTTGCATTGTCATTAGTCTACTGACAAAATGATAGCCATCACGAATCAATACTGGCGAGAAACATTAACAAGGCTACAAAATGTGCCTACCTCACTGGTCTCACTTGTCCACAATACAAGCCAGGGAAGCCTGTACTGTTCCCGGACATTTTAAACTGCCTAATAGACCATTTGAGGTCTGGCAAATGGATTTCACCAGCTTCCATCACCTCATGGATGTAAATATGTTTAGTCATGGTCTGTATGTCTTCACACTGGACTGAAGCTTCCCGTTGCAGACAGGCTACTGCCTTTTCAGTGGCTAAAGTCCTTTTGGGTGGCTTGCTGTGGTTGCAGACCCCAAATTGCAACTCTTTGTTCATCTCAAGTAAACCCATTTATGTTGTAGAAATAACTGTAGTCTATTTGTTTTAGGTCAACACACATCATAATCAAATTGCTTAAAACCAATAATAAAGAATCTTAAACGCAGCAAGAGAAGAAAGAACACATCACATACAGAGAAGCAAAGCAGACTGTAGACTGTTTGCCAGAAACGCGCAGAAGTAAATCAGACAGAGAAAGACAAACACAGGCAGACTTCGTTTTATTGGGCTTCACTTAACTGTGTTTCACAAATATTGTGCTTTTTACAAATTAAGCCTTTGTGGCAACCCTGCATCGAGCAAGTCTATGGGCACCGTTTTTCCAATAGCAGATTCACACTACAAAAACATGTCCTTCCTTCAGGCAGAAGAAAAATAACACCAAATGGAAATCTGTGTCTACACATAGGTATAAAGGATATCGGATGCAAATGTGTGGGTAAACAAAAGATCTCTTTTTCTGGTTTTTAAAAAGTCTCTACAATATAATTGACTGTTTAAAGCACTCCAAATACAGATGTCTTGTGGGGTTTATAACACATGTAGATGTAAAAGGCACGACAATGATGCCCAGAGGCCAGGAGACGAACTGGAGTGCCCTGGGGGCAGGTTCGTGGAGTGACATGAGAGGTGCCCTACCACCTCGTACCCACGTCTTCCTGCACTTGGACTTGGGGAGCTAGTTGGAAATCCCGGTTTCCTTCTGAGCTTTGAGAGACTATGGGAAGGTCCACTAATGTTTCTGAACCTCGTTTTTTTCTTCTATCGAAAAGGGACAGAGATTTTTGTCATTGCTGCTCGCGTGGTTCACAAGAATTTTAGAAATTCAGAATCTCGGGTCCTACCCCAAACCCACTGAACCAGAATTTACATGCTAACAAGCCTCTCATATGACTCATACACAGCAAGGAATCAACGCGAGAGGACCCAGTTGGTGGAGAGCAGAAGCGAGCACATTCTTCACACGTACACACTGCTTCCCTGGACAGTGACGCTGCTGCCAGAACACAGGCCCCCAGGCATGCATCCCGCACTAATGGCCAGCATGATTTCAAGACCGACCGATGATGTCAGAGCCATTTTTAGACTTTGCTAACAGGCCCTGTAGGTGAGAGGGAAGCGCCGGTTGTGTGCACCACAGCCACAGCAGAGGGAAGTGCTGCTGGTGACCAGTGGTGAGGGGCGCCAGGCAGGGCTTGCTCCCTGGCCCAGGACAGTGTCCTGCCAGGTCCCACTGTCACACCGGAATGCCGGTCCAGGCTTTGAGGGACGCTTGGCATCATACGTGTCCGAAGCTCTTTGGTGGACAGCTTTTTGACTATCTTCTTGTAAACCCGTGGACAGCAACTTCTGTAAATGTATAGGAATGTTTGTCTCCTCATTAGCGGGAGAGTGGACTTCCTGCTGGCAGGGGATCAGGGCAGGGCCTTCCTCTGTGTGGGGGGAGCAAAAGGGGAGGCGCCAGCTTCTCTTCTCAGGAGGTACCAGGTCCTTCTCTTGTTTGGGGCCGCTGAGCTCAGCCCCATAGGGTCTGGAACTTGGCAGTGAGGTGCTGCAAGGCTGCAGGTGGGTATTTAAGCATCTCTGTTTCTTTCTGTAGCACAAGATGGAGGGCAGTCCTGTTGTCTTTCCCGTCCTGAGAGAAGGACAAGTGGCCCCTGGACACCTGAGGGCTTAGGCTCAGGGCCAAGGGCTGTGAGTTTCTTAGTATGTGTGTGTGGGGGTGGGGGGGACCTGGTCTGGTGTTCCCACTGCCTTATCCTCCTTGAGGTGTGGACGGGCAATCTGGCTCCAGTAGCCAGTTGGAAGTGAGCTCTTTGCAGTTGGATATCTATTCGTGTTGTCATCTTCTCAGCCACTGGCTATGGGTCCCTTGCCTCTACAATGAGGAGTCCAATTCCACAGTTTGGGGTGGGGTTCAAGAATCTATTTTTAGGGGAGGGATCAGAATGGCAGAGTAAGAGGACACGGAGCTCACCTCCCCTCACAAACACATCCAAAATACGTCTACACATGCACTAATTCTCACTGAAAACGAACTGGAAACTGGCAGGATGACTCCTGTACAAGCTAGACTGTAGGAAAGGTACACATGTAATCTGGTAGGAAGGGAAGAAAAGCATCAAGACCTGTGTCCCTGGGAGGGGACCCAGACGAAAAGGGAGATTACGTGGGTGGAGATCCTCCCTGGGGAGTGAATGGCTCAAGCCACAGACTGTGGTCCTACATGGGGGAGACAAGTCCCCTTGGCTGGTTGGAGGACCCCGGGGACAGAGAGAAGGGCTGTGGGGAGCCTGGACTCCACTTGTGAGGAGCGAGCACGCTGGCTGACCCCAGAGGCAGGGTGGAGACAGGTCTGCTCTAGCGGCCGCTGGGTTTAGTGGGTTTAGGTCTGCTCTAGCGGCTGCATCTGTGACCACCTCGCTGTGTGCCTCAGCCCGAGCCAAGCAAATGCTCTGGCCTCCCTCATTCCCCGTCGCAGCATGGCACCGGACCTGGGGCAGCCAGGACTGGGGAAAAGACTCAACAGTGGGACACAAGGTGACCCAGTCCCAGGATGGAGCCTGGGTGTCGGTGGCCATTGTCAGGCGCTGCCCCAGAAGCTGCCCAGACCTCTGACAGCGGCCCCTGACACAGATACGCGCGGAGAGTCCATGTGGGTCCCACCTGCCCGGGAGTGTGGCGCCACAACAGGGGGAAAGTGGCAGAGGCTGGGGGCACTGACCAGCTGTGAGGGACAAAGGGGACTTGCACGTGACGCTCCATCTGAGCATTGCCTTGGGCTCCTACACAGGGAGTGCATCCGACCTCCGTCTGTGCATGGGCCACACTTGCTTCAACACTCCTCTTCTCTGGGGCAAAGGTCCTGGTGCAGGAAGAGAGGGAACACGCACACTTAAAAGGAACAGAGCCAGCCTGTGCCTGACCCTCAGGGCTTCTGCTCCAGCAACTTGGGATCAGACCCTGCCCCTGAAAGGGTGGTGACACCCACTGAGCAGAGAGGAAGTTCCACCTCACACCTGGCTCTAGCTCTAGCCCCTTCATCCCCAGCCCCATCCCCTACCAAGGTGAGAGTGGCCAGCACACCCCGAGGAAGGACATGACTGATGTCCAGGTGAAATCCAGCCCTCCCACCAAAGGCACTGGGCACGTGGAATCTGCATGGGCACGCTTCCCCGTGAAAACACCCCTTCAAGACCGCAGTAGGTAACCATTTCTCCTAAATTCATACGGGCAGAGGGAGTTAAACAAAATGAGGAGACAGAGGAGATAGTCTCACGGGAAAGAGAAAGAGAAAAGATAACCCCTGAAAAAATAAGTAATGAAGCAGAAATAAACAATTTACAAGGTAAAGAATGTAAAACTTTGCTAATAAAAATGTTAACTGAATTAGGGAAAAAACAGTGAACGCTTTAGGAAGGACCTAGAAAATATAGAAAAGACCCAATTCGAAATATAAAAAAGACTCCATAAGAAATGAAGAATTCAATAGCTGAAGCAAAAGACACACTGGAAGGAGTGAGAGCAGAATAAATGATACAGAAGGACGCATGAGTGATCTGGAAGCTAGAATAATGGAAATCACCCAATCAGAACAGCCGACAGAAAGATAAATTTTAAAAATGGAAAGCAATTTAAGAGATCTCTGAGAAAACATTAAGCATACCAATATTTGCATGCTAGGGGTCCAAGAAGAAGGGAGAAACCAGCACACAGATTAAAGACAAAAAATTATAAGAGCAATTATAACTACAATAAACAGTTAAGGGATAAACACGAAGATGTGAAAAATAATTGCTTTGTATCATCTTTAGAACACTTCCAAATTCATTCTACAAGGCTACTACCATTACCCTGATACCAAAACCAGACAAAGACAGTACCAAAATTATGAAATTACAGGCCGATATTTTTGATGAATACAGATACAAAAACCCTCAACAGAATATTAGCAAACCAAATCCAATAATATTTAAAAGGATCATAAACCATGATCAAGTTGGATTTATTCCAACTGATCTGAACTGATGGTTCAATATTTGCATATCAATCATTGTGGTACAGCACCCTAACAAAAGGAAAGATAAAAATCACACAATCATCTCAATAGAAGCAGAAAAAAACATTTGACAAAATTCCACATCTCCTTCATGATAAAAACTCTCATCAAAGTGGGTGCAGAGGGAACATATCTCAACATAATAAAGGCCATTTATGACAAACCCACAGTTAACATCATACTCAGTGGTGGAGAGCTGAAAGCCTTCCCTCAGGAAAATTCAGAAACAAGACAAGGGTGCCCACTTCACCACTTCTATTTAACATTGTACTGGAAGTCCTACCCACAGCCATCAGACAAGAGAAATAAATAAAAGGCATCCAAAATGGAGGGAAGAAGTAAAACTGTCACTATTTACAGAAAACGTGATACTATATATAGAAAACCCTAAAGCCTACACCAAAAAACTACTAGAACTGAGAAATGAATCGGCAAGGTTGCAGGATACAAGATTAACATAGAGAGAAACCTGTTGCATTTCTATACACCAGTAATGAGTTATCAGAAAGAGTAATTTTAAAAATCCCATTTAAAATTGCATCAGAAAGAATAAAATACCCAGGAATAAACTTGACCAAGGAGGTGCAAGACCCATACTCTGAAAACTATAAAACGCTGATGAAGGAAACCGAAGATGACAGAAAGAAATTGAAAGATGTCCCATGCATGCTCTTGGACTGGAACAATTAATATTGTTAAAATGGCCATACTGCCCAAAGGAATCTACAGATTTAATGCAATCCCTATCAAAACACTCATGACATTTTTCACAGGACTAGAACATATAATCCTAAAATTCATATGGAACCATAAAAGACCCTGAATTGCCAAAGCAATCTTGAGAAAAAAGAACAAAGCTGGAGGTATCACCCTCCAAAATTCACACTTTACCTACAAAGCCACAGTAATCAACACAGCATGGTAGGCCCAAAAACAGACACATAGATCAATGGAACAGGATAGACAGCCCAGAAATAAACCCACGCACCTATGGTCAATTAATCTACAACAAAGGAGGCAAGAATATACAATGGAGAAAAGACGGTCTTTTCAATAAGTGGTGCTGGGAAAACTGTACGGCTACATGTAAAGGAATGAAATTAGAACAATTTCCTCACACCATACACAAAAATAAACTCAAGATGGATTAAAGACCTGAAACCATAAAACTCCTAGAAGAGAACATAGGTAGAACATCCTTTGACATAAATTGTAGCAATATTTTTTTTGATCTGTCCCCTAATGCAAAAGAAATAAAAGCAAAAATAAACAAATGGGACCTAGTTAAACTTAAAAGCTCTTGCACAGCATAGGAAACCATTGACAAAATGTAAAGACAACCTACAGAATGAGGGAAAATATTTGCAAATGATATGACAAACAAAGAGTTAATATCCAAAATATATAAACAGTTCATACAGCTCAATAACAAAAAAACAAACAACCCAATCAAAAAATGGGCAGAAGACCTGATTAGACACTTTTTCAAGATGATATATGGATGGCCAACAGGCACATGGAAAGATGCTCAGCATCTGTAATTATCAGAGAAATGCAAACAAAACAACAAGGAAATATCACCTCACACCTGTCAGAATGGCTATCATCAAAAAGTTGATAAATAACAAATGTTGGCGAGGATGTGGAGAAATTGAAACCCTCCTACAGGACTTCCCTGGTGGCGCAGTGGTTAAGAATCCACCTGCCAGTGCAGGGGACACGGGTTCGAGCCCTGGTCCGGGAAGATCCCACATGCCATGGAGCAACTAAGCCTGTGCGCCACAACTACTGAGCCTGCACTCTAGAGCCCGCGAGCCACAACTACTGAGCCCGCGCGCCACAACTGCTGAAGCCCACGCACCTAGAGCCCATGCTCTGCAACAAGAGAAGCCACCGCAATGAGAAGCCCGCGCACCGCTACGAAGAGTAGCCCCCACTCGCTGCAACAAAGACCCAATGCAGACAAAAATAAAATGTAAATAAATAAATTAATTTAAAGAAAAAAAGAAACCCTTCTACACTGTTGGTGGGAATGTAAATTGGTGTAGCCACTATGGAAAACAATATGGAGTTTCCTCAAAAAAAATAAAACCGGAACTACCATATGATCTAGGAATTCCATTCCTGGGTATATGTCCAGAAAAAAATGAAAATACTAATTTGAAAAGATATATGTACCCCAGTGTTCATAGCAACACTATTCACAATAGCCAAGACACAGAAGCAACCCAAGTGCCCATCCACAGATGAATGGATAAAGAAGGAGTGGTACATATATACAATGGAATATTACTCAGCCATAAAAAAGAATGAAATAATGCCATTTGCAACAACATGGATGGACCTAGAGAATATTATACTTAGTGAAGTAAGTCCGACAGAGAAAGGCAAATACTGTATGATAGCACTTAGATGTAGAATCTAAAAAATAATACAAACAGACGTGTATAGCAAAACAGAAACAGACTCACAGACATAGAAAACAAGCCAGTGGTTACCAGTGGGAAGAAGGAAAGGAGGAGGGGAAGTTAGGGGTATGGGATTAAGAGATACAAACTACTGGGCTTCCCTGGTGGCGCATGGGTTGCGAGTCCGCCTGCCGACGCAGGGGACGCGGGTTTGTGCCCCGGTCCGGGAAGATCCCACATGCCGCGGAGCGGCTGGGCCCGTGAGCCATGGTCGCTGAGCCTGCGCGTCCGGAGCCTGTGCTCCGCAACGGGAGACGCCACAGCAGTGAGAGGCCCACGTACCGCAAAAAAACAAACAAACAAAAAAAAGAGATACACTACTATGTATAAAATAGATAAGCAACAAGGATCTATTGTATGACACAGGGAATTATAGCCATTCTCTTATAATAACTTTAATGGAGTGTAATCTGCAAAAATACTGAATCACTATGCCATACACCTGAACCTAACATAATATTGTAAATAATATATGCTTCATTAAAAAAAGAACCTATTTTTCACTACTGCCCCAGGTCATATTCACTATCAAGGAAACTGGTGAAATATTTTGCGGAACATTTGATTCCCACAAAGCAAAGCCTACAGCTCCTTTTGAAGTCTGGGGAGAGCCGCCATGAGACTCCTGGAGGGCTCCTTAGAGAGAGATCACTGCCCCGTTCCCAGTCAGGAGGTCCGGGCAGGGCCCAGGCCCCCAGGCAACGCTGATCTTGCCGATGAGAAATCTCACTTTGAAAGCACCGACCTAGGCAGTTCTTCGCAGTTTACAAAGCCCTTTCATGCATTCTACCTCACTGAACCCAAGCTACTAAAGAATTGCTAAGTCAAAGCTGCTTGGATTTCAGGAGTCCTGTGGGTAACACTGGGGAATTGCGACACAGCTGACAGGGCCAGGACCTCGAAGAGATTTTAACTGAGCACATCTTTGCTCCAGGCACTGGTCACCATTGGTTCAGAGAAGTGAAGTCACCTGTCCAAGGTTGACCAGCTCGAAAGGAGAAGTCAGATTTGAACCCAGGCAGTGGCACTGCCTTTCCTACACATGACAAGAAAGTACTTGGTGTTCAAAAATACTTGTGATACATGCCACGGAGCGGCTGGGCCCGTGAGCCATGGCCGCTGAGCCTGCGCATCCGGAGCCTGTGCTCTGCAACGGGAGAGGCCACGGCAGTGAGAGGCCCGCGTACCGCCAAATAAATAAATAAATAAAAAGACTTGTGATATGAAGCCTAGGTACCGGATCCTGGGTTAGCCCACTTCCTCTGGTTTTACAGACGGAGGCTCAGTCAGTGCGCTGCCCCACACTGGGAAGCTGCAGAGCAAAGAGCCTCTGTGCTTCACGTCCCCCCCCACCCCGCCCCGTCTGTCAGCAGGGACTCCTTTCCCTGGGGTACCCTGGCCTCCCAGCAAATCTCCACTTTCCTCTGTCCATCGCTTGGTTTCTACTGCTGACTCGCGTATGATCTCATGGCCTTGTTTTGATGCTACCTCACTGTGAACTGGGTCAGTGTATCCTTATTTCCCAAACAGATGCTCTCAGGCGGGAACTGGAGGTGGGCGCTCGGTCGTGCCAGGCTACCTCATCAGGCACCACTAGCCTCTGATTGGCTACTGGGGGTCAGGTGACCATCTGGGGCCCCACCCCTGGGCAGGGGAGAGAGGCGTGGCCTCGTCTCAGGAATCAGAGCCCACGGCGTGAGCAACGTCTGTCCACTAAATGAGTTAGCATGATGTTGACCTAAGAAAAATGTCGAGAGATGCCAAGAGTATCAAGTTACAGCTAGATCACACAGATTTCCGCTAAGCCATCTTCTGCTTGCCACAGCACCTTGGGCCGTTTCCGCAGAGCTGGGCATGGGAGAGGCTCCCAGGGACTCTGCCCAGGTAGCGGGGGCTGAGGGGCCACCATCCCAGGCTGAGTGCTGTCGCCCGGAGTCATGTCCTCTGGGGCCGAGACAGCCTGCACAGCACACCTAACGTTTTTAAATGGGTGTAAATGTGGTTTAAATAAATGTCAGAGGCGATTTTACCCAACAGAATCTGTAGCAGGAAATGCACTGAGCACCCAGGAGGTGGGGGGCTGCAGGGAGCCAGCTGACATCTCCTTCCTTCAGCAGTAGCTCCATCAAAGGGAGGCCTGGAGACTGGTCCCATTCTTCTCATCCATCAGGACATCTCTGACACTGGGCTGCTCACGGAATCAATGCCACGACAGCAGCTCGTTTCAACAAAACACACGTGAGCCCCACTCCACGCTGGACACAGAAAGCACAGGTATAAACAGTGAGAGGAACCAAGGGGCCCCTGTGGTCTGATGGACAGAAAGCAAGGACCCACTGGTAAGCGTAAAAACAAGGGGGCACAAAGCTTTGGAGTCAAGATCCGGAGTGTCTGTATGGAGTCTTCCTGCCTCTAAGCCAGTGGCTCCCTAAGGCCGGCATGCCAGGCTTGCCGACCCCCAGGGTCTGATCCAGTCGGCCCGGGTGAGGCCCAGAATCTGCATTTCTAACAGGCCTGCGGGAGGTGTAGACACTGCTGGCCAGGGGACTATACTCAGAGCTCTGCTTGACGTAGCTGAGGCGGATCCCTCTGTGTCTTGCCAGGCAACTGGGGAGGCAAGGACGGCACTCCAGCCCGTGAGAAGAAAGTGGGGAGCAGGTCGGGTCCCCCCACTCGTAATGGCAAGTTCCGTTACTGGACCTGCCGAGACAGGTCTCTGGGTTGAGAACGTGAGTCAGCTGAGGACATGCTGCCCTGCAGTCATCGGCCAGTCGGTGAAAAAGGGGAGTCGTGGAGGTGGATGGGAGACTCCGAGAAAAGGAGGATGGAGACGGCCAACAAACACAAGAGAAGATGCTCAACATCATTAATCATTAGAGAAATGCAAACCAAAACTACAATGAGGTATCACCTCACTCTAGTCAGAATGGCCATCATCAAAAAATCTACAAACAATAAACGCTGGAGAAGGTGTGGAGAAAAGGGAACCTTCTACACTGTGGGTGGGAATGTAAGTTAGTGCAGTCACTATGGTGAACAGTATGGAGGTTCCTTAAAAAACGAAACATGGAGTTACCATATGATCCTGCAGTCCCACTCCTGGGCATAAACCAAAGAAAACTCTAATTCAAAAAGATACATGCACCCCAGTGTTCATAGCAGTACTATTTACAATAGTCAAGAGAAGGAAGCAACCTAAATGTCCATCAACAGATGAATGGATAAAGAAGATGTGGTACCTATATACAGTGGAATATTACTCAGCCATAAAAAGGAACAAAATAGTGTCACTTGCAGAGACATGGACGGACCTAGAGATTGTCATACAGAGTGAAGTAAGTCAAAGACAAAGACAAATATCATATAATAACACTTATATGTGGAATCTAGAAAAATGGTACAGATGAACTTATTCGCAAAACGGAAATACAGACACAGATGTAGAGAGCAAACTTATGATAATCAAGGGGGGAAGGAGGGTGGGATGAATTGGGAGATTGGGATTGATATATATATATACTATTGATACTATGTATAAAATAGATAACTAATGAGAACCTACTGTAGAGCACAGGGACCTCTACTCAGTGCTCTGTGGTGACCTAGATGGGAAGGAAATCCAAAAAAGAGCAGATCTATGTATACGTATAACTGATTCACTTTGCTGTAGAGCAGAAAGTAACACAACACTGTAAAGCAACTATACTCCAATAAAAATTAATTTAAAGAAAAGAAGAAAAGAAAAGGAGGACGGCCGCCCGGAGAGCCAGACAACCTCATCCTCCTGTTCTCCCCTCCCTCCTTCCGCCTCTCCCCCGTACCGGGTACTCCCCTTCCCTTTCCCTCCTTTCTCTCTCCCTCCCTCTCTGTCTATCCCTCCCAGACACATGCCTTGACAGTCTATCCTCCCTAGTTTGCATTTACCATGTTCACATGAGCTTTGACAGCACTTAGACTGTGGATGGGTCAGGCATCCATGTACTTGCTCAAGTTCTCTTTATAAGGCCCACCCTGAGCTCACACCTAGACTGGCCTGTGGGTGACCTTCCTGGAGGGTCTTAGTCCCGGGCCAGCCCAGCACCCTCCCTTGAGGTCCTCAGCCTTGGTTTCTGGGGGAGGGGGCAGTGCTAGAACCTAGAAGAACAAGGGATGAGAAGGTGGCAGATGCAGGCCATAAAGAAGCCGAGTCGTGCCCCGCAGAGGGCTGGGGCTGGCCTTAATTAAGAACATGTCCTAAAGGCCTCTGGTCGAGAGGAGTGTTCTGAGGGTCAGCACACATGGGACCAAGGGGCTCTGTTTAGGTGGAGGGGAAAGTAAAAAACTCTCCTTATTCCATAATCACATCTTATATTCCAGCTGGGAGCCAACCTGCCCTCTGACCACAGCTGCAGGACTGACCCCAGGCGAGGCCACAGGAAAACCTCTCTCCCAGTCCAAGTCAGCGCCCAGAAAATTGTGAGGCAAGAAGATGGTGATGGTTTCTGGATGCTAAGTTGCATGAGTGGCCTGTGAAATTCCTTTGGAGACAAAAGCAAACTAAATGTGGTGCCCTCTACGGTCAGTCTGCCCCGTCACACCCCCTCCCAGGACCTGCAACCTCGTGTGAATTTCGAGGTGGACCAGAGAGATGGTCCAACTCCTCTCCTATGAGTATGAACCACGGAATCTCAGAAGGGGCTGCTGGCAATGGAAGAGGGGCTGTAGGGTGATTTATCGGCCAGCACTGATGGACCCGTGACAACCTGAAGGATGCCCAGTCAGGAGAAGCAGACACTGCGGGGCAGGTGCCGGCCAGCAGGTGGGAGGGCAGGGAGAGGCCAGGGCGTCCAGAGCTGCCCCTTCCTCCTACTCCCGGCCCATCCCCAGAGCAGCCTCTCCTGGGTGACATAAGTGAACTTCCTGATGAGCTAAGGGAAGGCAGACTGCAATATTCTAAGAGATATGTAAAGGAATTTAAAAAAAAGCAGCTTGCCCAAAGGTGTTTATTGCAGTGCTGTTCACAGCAGCAAAAAAATCGGAAAGGGCTGAAATGCCCCATCCCCCGACCCCAAGAGGAGCCTGGGGAGGGGCGACCGTATAGAAAAGGATGCCGGCAAGCAGCTTGGAAGAAAACCGCAAACTCCCTCCCAGCACGTGGAGGTGGAGACACGCACACCATGATGCTTGGGAAAAGGCAAAAGGTTATATAAATAGTTGACATTTTCAGTATTTT
The DNA here is from genome assembly GCF_963924675.1 of Phocoena phocoena. Lineage (NCBI taxonomy): Eukaryota > Metazoa > Chordata > Mammalia > Artiodactyla > Phocoenidae > Phocoena > Phocoena phocoena. The sequence goes on along the minus strand of NC_089227.1, from coordinate 2,705,669 downwards.
CAACTGTTCCTGTAAACTTGTGAATATCAGGGAAATTCACATGAAAGGAAAACTCTTCTTTCACAGGAGGCTACAAAAAGAGAAGCTCCCTGCTGACCAGCATCCCTTTCTCTTTTCCTTTCCTCAGCGCATCTCTACCAGCCACTCCCTCCCCTGTCTGCCTAGACTGGTGTCTCCAGGGCTGTGTAACCACCCCTCAGGGGAGGAGGGGCCAGAGGGCTCAGCTCACAGGCGGCCCTGCCGGCCCTTCGGAGGACCTGTGAACACAAGAGGGCAGGGATGCCACAGGCCGTCTTGTCCCAGGCGGGAGGCAGAGAAGTGCTTTCCGTGGACACTGTCATCTGACTCATGAGTGTTGTTCAAAGTCTCTTCCTCCCCCAGAAGGAAGGCAGCAAGGCTTGTACCAGGTCGGTCCATCCTTCTGGCAGGAGAAGCACAAAGAGTAATGTTCTTGGGGGCTGTGTGGATCCCCAGCGTTTACTGAAGGCTCCCCACCTGTGTGCTATTACTTCCCCTGGGGTTCCAGGTGGGGAAAGAGGGCCGAGGAAGTGCCACAGCAAGCACCAGAGCAGGACGGCACCTGCTTCAGGTGTGGCTGATCTGAGCATCACCGAGGTGCCTCGCAGGTAACAGTTCTAATAAACGCACTGACTCAGCACACGCCCTGGGTCGAGACCTGGTTGGGGACTCTAGGTGCTTTATCTAATCAATTTCATCCCCCTGTAATTGATCCTGCCTTATGTCTGAGGACGCGGGGACTCAGTGCGATTGGGTGAGCTGCCCAAGGCCCCAGTTAAGTGAAATCTGTGCTGGTCACCATAACAGCTCTCAGCGGCTTTTCTGGAAGAAGAAGCTGTCCTCTGTGTTGTTGGAATGGGCACATCGTCCTCGAAAGACCCTAACGTGGGTTCAGCGACAGTGCCAACTCTTGGGTTGGGTGGGGGCCCTGTGTAGGTGTCTTTTGCAGTTCGTGAGGGCATTTGGCATGCTCTGGGACATGTGATTCGGATGCCAGCAACAGATGTGGGTGAGCTTATTCCCTAGAAAGTTCCCCAAAGCAAAGTGTTATTGGGCGCCCTCTATATCTTTTTCAAAGACGATACAAATAGAGCATAGCAGAATGCCAAGGGCATCTTCTGGAAGCGCCCCGGCTCTGTTGCAGCCAGAGTTTTCCCACGGGATCTGGGGGATAAGGTGACAGCCCTGAGTCTCAGGAGAGGGCTGGCCCTTTTCCAGCCCGGCCGGCGTGTGCAGCTTCCCGCGCAATCCCTGGGCAGGGAGTGTGCTCCGTAGATGATGTGATCCTGGAGCCCTACCTTATACGCGAAGGTCTGGAGTAGCTTTGCTGCCAGGACAGAAGAGCAGAGGCTTCTGGGCAGAAAGGTGCCGCTGTGATGCTGCTTCTCTTTAGTGGGTGTCTTCTCTGCGCCCTCTGAGTGGGCATCTCTATCCGTCATGGTGCTTTGAGCTGCGAAGAAAAACAGCAGTCGGAAATCTCCACGGTGAGGACATGCGCTGGCTCTTGGGACCAGAAGCCCAGGGCTGGGTGGTCCAAGAGGACTTCACGGGCTGCGTTCCCTCCGCTGCTCCACTGGGAGGTCCATGGGCGGGCTTCCTCCTCAGCCGGCCCCCTGGAGCCAGGAGGGCTGCCAGAGCAATGGGGGCACCCTGCTTTCCTGTTCACAACCCGTGGCCCACAGAGAAAGGACCCCACGTGGTTTTGTCCAAAGGGACACCTGAAGGGGCCCCATGGAGGAGCTCAGGACACAGACCTCGCGTAGATGTGTATCCAGGTTTTCTGGCCTTGGGGCATTTGCATTTTACAGCCCACAGCTCTTGACTTCTCGACTCACTCCCTGTCTTGTCCTTGGCTGGGCACTGAGGACCTGCCACGGACTTCTGCCAGTGACTGCACCTGGCAGCCACCTCCATCCCCCTGCCCTACGATGGATGCTCAAATGCCACCTGGCATCTCATCATCAGGAGGGCCACCCGCTTGCAAGAGTCCTACCTCCTGTGGACTTTCGGGTTTGCTACCTGGCTGCATTTGCTCCAGCCACCTTCTGTCTTCTCTAGGGATGGCTCCTCCCATGGCCTATTTCTGGGTCTGCCCACCTGTGGGTGCCTCTGGTCTCAGATGGTCAGAATTCTCAAGCTAGCATCCAAGCGAAGTCCTCAAACTCCCTAAAAGCTGGTGCGGGGGGAGCTTTGCAGGTCAAAATCCCGAACTTGAATAAAAAAAGATGTCCTATCTTCCTCGCACTGGACTCAGGGCCACAAAGAAAGGAGATCACGTTTTATGATCCCCAACACAGATGACAGCCCCTTTCCTGAAGGGAGAGAAGTTCACTATATTGAAATCTCATTGCAGAATTTTACCCCAAGAAATCTCACTAGGTCACACATTTAAATAACCCATTATGTGGAAAATAATAAAATGATGAGAAATGACAGTGGACACAGCTGGGGAAGGTGGACAGGGGTGGGACTTGGGTGAGACAAGTGTGGCTTTAAACCCTAGGGCTGTCATTTACTGGCTAGGTGACCTTGAGAAGTCAGCTAGCTTCCCTGAGTCAGCTCTCTGGACTATAAAATCGGGACGATAGTTGGTGGGAATGTATATTGGTGCGGCCACTATGGGAAACAGTATGGAGGTTCCTTAAAAAGCTAGAAATAGAGGTATCTTATGATCCAGCAATCCCATTCCTGGGCATATATCCAGAGAAACTCTAATTCTAAAAGATACATGCACCCTAATGTTCATAGCAGCAGTATCTACAATAGCCATGACATGGAAGCAGCCTAAATGCCCATCAACAGGTGAATGGATAAAGAAGATGCGGTACATATAGACCATGGAATATTACTCAGCCATAAAAAAGAATGAAATAATGCTATTTGCAGCAACATGGATGTACAAGAGATTATTATACTAAGTGAAGTAGGTCAGAAAGAGAAAAACAAATACTATATGATATCACTTATATGTGGAATCTAAAAACATAATACAAGTGAACTTATTTACAAAACAGAAACAGACTCACAGACATAGAAATTTAACAGATACAAGCTACTATATAAAATAGATAAACAACAAGAACCTACTGTATAGCACAGGGAACTATATTCAATATCTTGTAATAAACCATAATGGAAAAGAATATGAAAAAGAATATATATATATGTTTAACTAAATCACTTTGCTGTATACCTGAAACGTTGTAAATCAACTACACTTCAATAGAAAAAAATAGCACCGTAAAGCACTAAATAAACACTTATTAAATGTGAAAAGAAAGATTGGAAGGATAATATTTACCTCAAAATGTATTGCTAGGATTAACTGAAATAGGTATATATATATATATAAAGTATGGTGTATAGTGTGAGGTATGCCTCATAGCTCTCGCCTGCCTGGGATGAGGCAGCTGCTTAAGAAACGGGGCTTGTTTTGAGGACAATGAAAAAGGGGGAGAAGATGAAATAAAAGGTAAGGGGAAGAAGAAGAGGAAATACCGAGTTTCTCCTGGAAAAATCTATCACAGAGTTCCTCAACCTTTAAATCTTATGAGTTCTAAACAATAATGGTCCTGGGTGACACTTACCTCTGCACAAAGAAGAAAGACTTTGCACGTTATCATAAAACACGGTTCTCCTCTGTGCAGTTGACACCTTCACACGTGCCCAGCAGAAGCACCGGCCCCAGCGTGGACGCCCACACTCCCCTCATCCCCGTCCGCCTGGATGGGGTTTCTTCTTCAACAGCGAGGGCTGGTTGCGGGATGCTTATCAGCTACATCTCCAGGATTAGTTGTTCTATTTTCTGTGAGTCTCACACCACTTGCTGGCAGATTAATCCTCTTAAAGAATGACTAACTGAAGGGGTTTCCGGTTTTAGCAATTTAAACATTAAGATGCTGCTTTAGGGCTTCCCTGGGGGCGCAGTGGTTAAGAATCCGCCTGCCAATGGAGGGGACACGGGCTCGAGCCCTGGTCTGGGAAGATCCCACATGTCACGGAGTAACTAAGCCCGCGAGCCACAACTACTGAGCCCATGAGCCACAACTATTGAGCCCGCGCACCTAGAGCCCGTGCTCCGCAGCAAGAGAAGCCACTGCAGTGAGAAGCCTGCGCACCGCAATGAAGAGTAGCCCCGGCTCGCTGCAGCTAGAGAAAGCCCGCGCGCAGCAATGAAGACGCAACGCAGCCAAAAATAAAACAAATAAAATAAATAAATTTATTTTTTAAAAAAAAGATGCTGCCTTAAAATCACAGTCACTACCTTTCTCACACACCACACCAGCTACGCTTGCGAATACAAACTCTTCCCGTCGCTCTAGATCAATTTCACCAATTAAATAGTTCTGTTCTTATTTTAGATTCTCCTATTAGCTCTTGAACGTTGGTTATTAAAACCATAAAGTGTACTGGGCTGAAAATCTATTTCATTAAGGAAAGTTTGTACACTATTAGTGGTTAATTAACTTCTAATTGAGTGAAGGGGCCGACTTGACTTTCGTTTTAAGTAGTTGAAAAGGAGCTCCTGATTTAGAGGCATGAGCTAGCATACTTAGGGATTCAGAATTGTATGTCATCCCCCAGATCCTAATTCCCAGGACGCTTCTTCTACAGGAGGTGGGGTCTTGGCTTTCCACTGCCACAAGGGCCACGTCCTTTTGTCTAAAGGTGGCTTGCTGTCCATTTACCAGCCACCCTTCTGAACCTTCTTTCTTGTTAGGTTAAAAGTGCCCGATGCTCACTTACCTTTTTATCTTTTGCTGCTAGGGCGTGGGCCCGAGACCATATTCTGGCCACATGAGAAGAAATCTCCTGGAGCCTTCTGGAAGGAGGCAAGGGAGGAGAAGTGTCCCCGTCCTGCTTGTGAACACAGCTATAAGGAGCAGCAATGTCCAGAGCTAGACCTCTACACCAGAGGCACTGTGACCTCTACATCAAGGGTGACCAGGGCCTGGGCCATGGATGACGGTGGCAGGCCCTGCTCTGTTCCCTGCAGCCCAGAGCATCCTGAGGGGCACGGCATTCTTTCAGCTAAGATGGAGATGACCCAGAATGAGCACGGGAGGCGGGGTGCAAAGGCTCCCTGTCCACGCCAGCCACAGGCCACGCTGAAGGATCGGCAGAGCTGCCCTCCCTGTGCGCCGGGCACCGTGCTCACTGCTGCCCGTGGTCTCCACCGCCGCCTCCAAGCCTAGAGCCACCAGAGGGGCTGCCTGAGACACTCAGCCTGGAAGGAATGTGTGGCTCACGGGAGGGCATCTACGGCTTTCTCAAAGTCCACAGCCACAAGACACCGACACAAGCAGGATTCCCAGGCAGCTCGGTGGACCCGCGACTTTCCACTCTCCCCCGCGGCAGGGCCATGGCCTTGGCAAAGCAGCCAAGCAGCCGGGGGGAACCTACATGCCCCGCAGCCAGGCTGGGTGGCCCCGGAAATGGCTGCTACTTGGGAACGGGGACCGCTTTTGCTGTCTGTGCTGAGTTTTCAAGGGACGCTAAGGCTGTGACTTTAGGCAAAAGATTCAGGCTTTTAACCCTATTCTAAACATTTTAAGCACAGTAGAGACCACCCCCTTTCTCTCCTCTCCCAAGCCCACCAAAAATCCATTGACCACAGTCAAATCGTGCTCGGCTGCCTGCGGGAGTTTCCTGCACTTCCTCTCCCTCCCCAGCTCCTCTTCCGCTCTGCCAGGAACCTCCAGCCCCACCCACGGCCTTCAAATGCCTGCCTCCAAGAGAACCGCTTGTCCTCTCCGTCACAGGCCACCAGCAGAAGCCCCCCAGCTGGTCTCCTGGCACCACAGTGAAGCCAGGTGGAGCCAGGACACAGCTGGGATCCTCCAAGTCTTGCAAGTCACCCCGTGGAGCAGGTAGACACCTGTATGCAAAACAAAACAAAACCTTGACCCGCACCTCCCGTCATCTATAAAAACTAACTCATAAAACTTAAAGCTTAAAAACTGTAAAACTTCTAGGAGAAAACATAGGAGAAACTTGTTGCAATCCTGGGTTAGGGAAGAATTTCTTAGATGGGATACAAAAAATCCGCAAAAGGATAAATTGATAAATTTTAACTCACAAAATGAAAAACTTCTCTTCTTTGAAAGATACTGTTAAAAAATGAAAAAGTCTGGGAGAATATATTTGCAAAACACATATCTGCTGAAGTCCAGGTATGCAGAATATATAAAGAATGCTCAGAACTCAATGATAAGAAAACAAACTAAAAAAAAAAAACGGGCCAGAGATCTATCTTCAGAAAAGAATGTATATGTATAGCAAGTAAGCACATGAAAAAGTGCTCCATGTTATTTGCCGTGAGGAAAACGTGAATTAAAATCAGAATGAGACATCATTACCTACCAGTCAGGATGGCTAAAATTAAAAAGGCTGACAACACCAAGTGCTGATCAAGACACAGAACAACTGAAACACATGTTTTTTGGTGCAGATGCAAATGGCCCAGTCACTTTGAAAACAACCTGTCAATTTCTTACAAAGTTAAACACATTTCATTTGACCCCGAGATCTCGCTCTTACTTACGTTCCCAGAAAAACCCACGTAGCCTTTTTATTCATAATTGTCCCAAACTGGGACTAGCCCAAATGTCCATCAGTTAGTGAATGGATGAACAAATTGAGGAACATCCATACAGGGAATAGTAATCAGCATTGAAAAGGAACAAGCTGTTGATTCACGGATCGACATGGATGAATCCAAAGGCCGCATACTGTGTGATTCCATTCATGTGACCATCTTGAAAAGGCAAATCGTTAGGACAGAAAGCAGCTCAGTGGCTTCTGGGTGTGGGGAAGGGGCACGAGGGAACCTTTGCGGGAGATGAAATTGTTCTACATCTTCACCGATGTCATGGTAACACAACCGTATACCTTTACAAAACTCTGCAAAATACGAATTTTTCTGAAGGCAAATTAAATCTCAATAAAAACCAGACTTAAGAAACACCCTTCAGGCGACTACCTGGTTGTAAAGTCATCTGATTCAAGCTTCCTCAGGAAAAGGAGAGTTTTATATATTAAGACATCATAAGGAAAATGGGTTTCATGGAAATTTGACACAAGAGGTACAGGAGCCCAGGCTCAGGGAGACAGGAGAAAGAGGGTGTCTGTCTGGGGCTGACTTTCAGCCTCTCCCTTCACAGACTGAGGCTGGAGCAGTCAGTTGTTCCTCACCTGGTCTCTGGGGCCAGACCCCCTGCGGATCCCAGGTACAGACATCTGGCTGACCCGTCCTTCCACCCACCAGCAAACACACACCTTGGGCCAAGTGTCATCAATTGCTGTGTAGGGACCAAAGAAGGGTGTGGGCATTGGGGGACTATGGACAGTTCCACATGGGGGGAAACTGTGCTGGTGGACCCCAAACAGACAGATCGGACCCTCCCACCACCTTTGGGTTAAAGTAGAAATGCCAGAGCATGATGGAGAAGTCCCTCCTTACCTTTGCACCCTGGTGTCTCGTCAAGCCTCCTGACGCCCTCGTTTGCTCTGGCCCGGTATTTTATGATGAAATGCAACTACTTGGTAAGTTCTTTCTTGGCTCTGGTAGGGCCCGGAAGTCTCCCTCCATCTGAGAGGTCTTTTCTTTGGGTCCCTCTTTGTGGAACTGACCATCTTGGATGCTCCGGGACTTGCTGGGGCACTGCTGCCTCTAGGAAGCCTTCCTGGAATGCTGCCAGGCTCCCCACCTCTGTATGCCAGGGGCAGCCTGTATTTCTTATCCTGACCGCAGGTGGGTCCTGCCCCCACCAGTCCTTACCGCTGACCACCGGGTTCCAGCACTCCCTTCCTGGTGCACCCGGCTGTGTCCAGTGGGGCCGTAGGCCTGGCCTCCCCCCACAGGAGCGGGAGTGAGGCCGGGCCACTCTGGCCAGAGCATTTCACTGTCAGGGTGCCATTCACCTCATTCTCTTTTCCTTCATCAAGGCCGTTGGCAGTGTTTGAGCCGGAGCCCGGGCCCCAGGGCGCAGCATTCACGTCCTCCATTCATTTGCTCTGCTGATGCATTCACTTGCAGGATATGGCTTCCCAGCGACGGATGACACTCCCCCAGAGCGCCCACTGAGCGCCAGGCACTCCCCCTGCTGGGATGGCACCTGGTTATCCTTGTCCCATGCCCACAGTCAACAGGGGAGAAGGTATTAATCAATTCCTTCCTAATTATGTCTATCAAATTCTCTACTTCCAGCTGAAGGAGCCTCTAGCACATCCTTGGATAATTGAACTCACGATCACGAAATCCCGTTTTCTGTCCTGACGCCTAACTGCTACCAGTGCATTTCCCTCAAGTGAAGCTCTTGAGCCCAAAGCCACACCGCGTGGCTGGTTCTCCAGGGTAATTTGCATCCCACGTGGCTGTACTGTACGGTGGCAGCTTCCATCCTACCGAACTGGAGCACGTGGTCCCGGGGGGCATTTAGAATTTGCAGCAGGAGAAGGCACTAAGCTGCAGTCTGCCCACACGATCGGCTGGCCCGGATCGCCACACCGGGCACAGCTGCAGCTTCTACAGCCACAACCAGAGTGACAAGTTCATGAACTTGGATCATGTAGTCGTGCTGAGTGGGCCCTGCCCAGAAGGACCATGCAAGGTCTACGCGGAGCTGGGAAATGTGGGGAATGAGGGCCTGTCCTAGGAATTCTGGGGGTTGCTGTCACCATGAAAACACTTTGAGGACATTTATTTTCATCCCTTCTCAGTGAAGAGTAATGTTTGAAAACCCATACGTTTTCAGACAGCTAAATACGATACCTGACCCTACAGTGGAGGATCTTGGGATGGAGGGGAAAGAAATACCATAAAAGACATGGTCAGACCAACTGGCAAAACTGGAATATGGACCAAGAATAGATACACATATTTTATCAATATAAAGCTATGAATTTGGTAACTGTACCATGATTATGTAAGATAACACCCCTACTCGTAGGAAAGACATATCAAAATATACAGGGGTAAGGGGTTATAATAGGGTATGGAACTTACCTACAAATGATTCAGGAAAAAATGTCTATGCATAAAGTGCTTTTCAAATATCTATTAAAGCCCGCTGAGTATCAGCCTTTCCGGCTGGTGCAGGCTCTCCTTGCTCATTGGAGCCTTTGGCAAAGCTGTAAGAGTCAAAGCTCATACGACTTTCGAGAAGTGGCCCAACTCTTTTTTAATCTTCTTTAATTTGCTCTGGATCCTTTGTCTACAACAGGAGTCTTTGTGCTCAGTTTGGTTCTTCCAGGAACTAAGCTCCGTCCCATTATTCCCTCTAGATTTTCATCCTTGGGGTTTTCTGAACTTGGACCAATGGGGAGATATTTTCTGGAGGCTTATTTCAGTTACAAGAAAGGATGAACTTTCATGGATAAATCAGGCCAAAGGTGGGAAAAACAAGAGCTATAAAAAGTGCCCTAAAGGGTTTTGGCAGAATCCTTATTCTGCACTTACCAGTTACTTGACCTTCGACAAGTTATCTAACCTCTGGGAGATTTGGTTTCCTAGTCTGTGCAGTGGGCATCTCCTAGTAACAAGTTCAGAGGGTTAAATAAGAGGATTAATGAAAGTTGGGCACAAAACGCATGCTCAGTAAAGGTAAGCTATTACTGCAGCTGCTTTTATAACATCAAATCCCAGAAAGACATAATTATTATCATCCTATTTGTATTATAATTTTGATTCAGTAGAGATTAATAATCATATTAATGATAATGGTTTCCACTAATTCAAGGGTTCCTTCTTACCAGTCGTTTTATGTTGCAAGTAACATCTCATTTAACCCCCAGGACATCACTCCGGAGGCGGGCTTATTAGCCCATTTCAAAGATAAGGACTTTGAGGCCCGGTGGCATTAAGAAAATATGCAGGGCCTCCCACTCCACCCACGCTCTGGTGCTGGCACTCAGATGGGGAAACCGTGGCTACGAGAGAGTCTAGGCTCCAGACCCGGCTGGCGGCGAGCGGACACTCGAGCCCAGGTTTCCCGGTCCCGGGAAGGACCGCAGCCCACGGCACAGCCCGTGCAGCCACCTCTCCTCCGTCCTGTCCTCTCGCTACGCCCGGGACGTAGGATCGAGGCCGCACAGTTCCTTCTTGACTTTCAAAGAATTCGCTTGCAAATTGCCTTCCAGGACAGGTCCGATGTGTGTTTCGCGGACGCCCCAGCCTGGGTGGTCGGGGTCCCGCGTCCGGGGGTCCCGGGGGCGGGACGAGGCGTCCCGGAGCCCCCGCCCGGCTGCGGGTCCCCAGCTCTCCGCGCCGGCCCTCGGCAGCAGCAGCGGCCTCCGGGAGCTCCGGCCACGCGCCCCCCGCGCCCCGCCCTGCGTCCAGGCCGCGGCCCCGCCCGCGCTGGCGCCCCCGAGCGGTCCGGGCGGCGGCGGCGGCGGGAGGAGGAGCAGGAAAAGCGACCGGGGGAGGAGGCGGAGGCGGCGGAGGCGGAGGCGGAGGCTGAGGCGGCGGCGGCGGCGGCGGCGGCGGCGGCGGCGGGCGGGGCCGGGCGGGTTTAAAGCCCAACGAGGGGGTGGGGAGGCCGGGAGGAGGCAGGGAGGGACGCGAGCGGCGCGCTGCGGCGGGCTGGGCGCTCGGAGGCCGCGGAGCCCCGCGCGGAGCCCAAAGTTTGCGCGCGGTCCCCGGGCGGCGGCGCGCGGGGGCCGGGACCGCCCTGCGCGCCGCCCTCGCCCCGCGGGACCCGCGCCGCCCCGGCCGCGCCGAGGGGCGCGGGCGGCCAGGCGGAGGCGGCCGGGAGCGGCGCCGCGGCAGGTACGGAGTTGGGCGGCGAGCGCGGCGCCAAGTTACTTTGTGGCCGGCCGGCGGGAGGGCGGCAGTCCCGGCGTCATTGTCTGCGCGCGGGCCGCCCGGGCCGGGGACGCCGGGCGCCGCGGGGGCGCGGCGGGCGGAAGGGCGTCGCCTCGGGCCGGGGTCTGCGGCGCGCGAGGGCGGGGACCGGGCGCGGCGCGCGGCGTCTGCGACCCCTGGGAGCCGGGGAGCCCGGGCGACGCCCGCTGGAGCCCTCCTGTCCGACGCCGGCGGCTCGCGGGCCGGACCGGGGCTGGGGCGGGGCTGGGGGCCGCGTTGCCGGGCGGTCAAGGCCGCGCTCCCGGGCCGCCCGGAGAGTGGGCGCCGCGCGCCCCTGCAGCCTCCGGTGCGCCCGCGCCTGGGCGGTGGAGCCGGACCCTCCCGAGCCGGAGCGCGCCCGGGCCTGGGATCTTTCCCTCTGGTTCTGCCGGTGACCCCGCTGCCAGGGCCTAACCCCAAGTCGAGGGCGCGCGGGTTAGCGGCCCGCCAGCCGGGGAAATGTGATAAGAGCCGTGCCGTTCACAGAAGGCAGTTTCTGATGCAACTCTCGGCCTCTGCGATCTCCTCTCCCCACGCCTGCCTGGCGACGGCCCTCGAGCATGTGCGTTATGGAAATGAGGGTATTCTCCACTTTTTGTTGTGTTCGTCTTGTCTTGGGGTTGGAAGAAACGCCAACTTTCTGTCGTTTGCACTGACGAGGCGGTGGGTCACGTAGGGGAGCCACAGGTGACTTGGCTCGGGCCCGGACCTTTTCGGCTGCTTTCTTGCAAACGTTGTCCCCAGCTTCATTCAAGAGATGCGAAGAAAAGACCCAAACAAGTAGCGCTCGTGAGTAAACACGCGTTATTGCACAACTTTCTCTTTGCTGCTGTTTACGAGGCCAGGCCCAGGACACTTTGTTTCTGAAAATGCTGATTCAGCCGTTTGGAGCCCCCGAGTTTCAGAAATGGTGCTCTCTCTAACGTTTCGCTGAGTTTTACTAGGAACACATGTTGTTAGCACGGCAACAGGCGTTGACTGGGGTTTACAGCACCAAGCTGGACGGTTTTCACAAGAGTTGACCTAGAGTTCCCTTCGTTCTTTCCAGGAGGAAAAATGGATAGGATCTAGGTTTCTGTAGCAAAAGAAATTCTGACTTCTGGCGATGGTGGTGTGTTTTACGGTAGTATTTTATTAGGGAAAAAGCTGTGAAACCAAAGTGTTTCCAGGAATGATGGTAGATGACTGCGTTTTTCGGTTAAAAATCAGAACTCTAGGATTACTGCATATAATATTTGAGTTTTACTGAGGACCCTTGAAAGAGAAGGACCACACAGGCCAATCCCAGGATTACAGGAAGAGAATTTGAGGACAGAGAGAGTCACACACGCAGCAGGCTGCTTGCGTAATTGAGAACTGTAACGAGGGATACTTCTGTAGCATTTCGCGTTTTGCGAGACGCGTTCAAACCCTAACTGCTTTTAATCCTCTAACAGCCTCCTGCTACCCATTTTACAGGCATGGAAACTGAGGCTCATGAGATTAGTTGTAATGCCCAGGGTCACGGGGCCAGCAAGTGCCAGAGTTATCACCAGAGCCTAAGCTTTGGGTTTTTGTTTTTAAACTCTGTTAGGTTCATCCTTCTGTACAGGTGCATGTGCCTCTAAAAGAGAAATGGCCCGTCCCTGTGCCGGTCACACACCCGGAGAACCCAGGAGACTCTGTTACCATTCCCGGGGCTCCCAGCCTTCCAGATTTTGGCCCTATCACCAGGCTATTATCAATGCCTTCTTTTGTCCACTGACTTTTTGTGCTTAAGTCCACATTTATTTTGGTAGGAAACTCTGATACCCATGAACTAATGAGTCTGAAACAGTAGTTACGTTTATTGTAATTAAAATCATGTTTTAATAAAAGCTGTGTCCCGCTGAAGTCATGTATTGCGTATTGCCCATGGTCGGCACTGCTTTGGGGGCAGCATTGGACTGGGCAAAATGCCATTCATTGTGGTCCAGGAACGCGGAGCTGGGCATGGGCATATTCATGCCAGCTACTCGTCCAGGGCTTGTAGGGTGGTGGCTGCCAGGATCGGAACCTGGGGCAGCCCTGGCCCAGTTACAGTGACCATCTCCGTGGCCGCTGACCCTCAAACGGGAGAGAGGAGCAAAGCCAGACTCTAAGAGCTATTCCACGAACTTTTGATTTAGATGATGAGGCTGGTCTAATACGTTACAACGTGTAGAAACCAGACTCCTGCTTGAACAAAGATTACCTACCATGTCTTCACCTTCATCTGACAGCTTTAGAAATTCTAGGTTGGTATATTTGATCAAACCTAATGCTTTCAAGGCGGCATAATTTAAGAAACTTATTTCCTTGGAGTTCTGTCCAACTCTTAACCACAGGGGAAGAGAACCGTGCACAGTGGTTGGCTGGCCTGCCTCTCAGAACTGTGAGACTGACCGCAGGGAATTCTGTCCTGCTTCATGGGGAGAAGCGTGTCCGTTTGCAGCTCGGGGTGTGATCCCTGTGTCTGTTTCTCAGGCCGTTAAACCAAGGTGGAATCGTGCGGGCCCATAAGGAGAAAACATTTGCTATGCCTTTCTTTTAAGTAATCAGTCCTATGTTCAGAATTTAACTAAAACTTTTCCTGCCAGTTGAGAATTTATTTCACCTGTCTTTACTTTTTGCTTAACTGTGGATGTATGGGAGATTATGGAAGACGTTAGGGCATTCAAGCGACTTGGTTGGCAAGGCTTGGCAAACTGGTGCTTTGGGGATCTGGGAACCTCCTACAAGGCCTGTGTGCTAACTTCAGTGTTTATAACTGATCACACCCATTCAGGCACTGGCAGGTGTTTACTTTGTGTTAGTGTTTTAATGGCACATTTCTGGGGGGCTGTCTGTCCCCCCACCGTCTCCGTCCAGCGTCCGTGCTCCTGGTGACCATGGATCTTGTTAAGTGTAAGGAGATGAAAGCAGGTGAAGCTTAAAATCGCCAGGCTGCTGGCTTTTCTTTAATAATGGAAGACATGGTATGACTGTTTTTTGAGCTGCCAACGAGAAAAGCCATGTCCCAGAGTTATCAGAAATCCTCCCAGAGGTAGAAGTGACTGCTTGTGACTTTCCGCTTTGGGGATATACCAACGCCAAAACGCTATCCCTTTTTGCTCGTGCAGTGGGAGAGGTGGGCTTGAGAATGAGAGAAGCCTTGCTTGCCCAAGTGCTCCTTTGTCCATCTGTGAAAGGGATGGGTGTTGAGGTGGAAAGAGCTTCTCTGCCCCTTAAGTCATAGTCTTGCCCGGAATGCATGGGATGAAGTTGGTGGGTAATGACTGGATGCCACAGGGAAAACTAGGACATTGGTCCTGTTTCTCCACCATTGAATTTACATGTGGATTGGGGGGGAGGTTAGAAGACTGTTTTGATGGTCACAAATTGCAGTGCCTGAAAACATTCTTGAAGCCGATTGTATTTAAAAAAAAAAAAAAAAGACATCTTGTTCCCTTTTGCTTTGCCCGGGTGGACGCCTGGTTCTTCCGTTTACTAGCTGGGTGAGTGGGTTAACTAAGCTTATTGGTAAAATGAGAGTCACAGGGGTGCTGACCTGTAGGGAGGGTGGGGTGCCTTTGGGATCGTGTGTACCTTGGCACGTGGCACGTGGGAGGGCTCAGAGACACTGCTTCTGTGACACTGAGCCTGTCTCAGAGCAGCTCGTTGGCTTTCCTATGAATGTGCAAGGTCTCTCTATTAATCGGAAGGGAGACTCTGCTTTTTTTGTATTTTTGTCTCTGCACCCGTTAGCTGTACAAAACCTTGTGGCACTGACTGAAACTGGCTTTGAGCGCCAGTCACTGGGAGCGAGAAGCCTCTCCTGGCCGCTGGGTAGCCGACAGTTTGAACTGCCCACAGGTAGGATGCTATGAGCAGAGGCGGACAGGTGGGATGGAGATCTCGCCTGGCCGCAGACCACTTGAACCAGACCACGGGGAAGAGCAGGCGTCAAAAACTGGTTCTTTGTGACCAGGAGCGAGAGGTGGGCAGTGGCTGAGATGCACGGGCTCAGACCGGCTGCGGCGCCGGGCGTCTGCATGGAGACCGCTAGGTGCAGGCACGGGCTCAGACCGGCTGCGGCGCCGGGCGTCTGCATGGAGACAGCTAGGTGCAGGCACGGGCTCAGGCCAGCTGCGGCGCCGGGCGTCTGCATGGAGACCGCTAGGTGTAGGCACGTGGGGACACACGGTGTCTGTCATCAGGACCCCGGGGTCTGGAGTCTGCAGAGACGCTTAGCCCAGCTGGGACTGAAATGCACGTGGACTGCCAGTCCTGACGGGCTGACTTTGCCCCAGGGAGCAGCTCCTGCACCCTGTCCGAGGGCTGTGTGCTGGGCAGCCCTGCCTCTCCCTGAAGTCCGGCTGGGTTTTCGGGCCAGATCAATGGGCCCGGGCCCCAGCAGCTGCAATCTTGCCTAGTAATGTGGGCTCAAAAAGCACTTGGCATGGAAAGAGGTTGCTGTGTTTTGTCCTTCTTCACTGTGTTACTGTCACCACAACTGAAAGCAAGGTGGGCAGCTGGGACCCTCCATTGTCCTTGCGCTGCCCGTGGAACTGCCTGGTGACCTACTGTCTGGCCCTGTCTGTGAGCTCTCCGGTGTCTCACTCTGCAAGAGAGAATCCTAAAGAGCCCTGTCAGGTGGGTGCCAACAGGGAGGGGCCTTCAGCTAGCCTGGGTCACACTTGACATGCTTCTCAGAGGAGAGAGACTCTGAGGACTCACTTCTCCAGCCAGCTGGGCCTTTGGTTTCCTTATTGTTTTTTTTTTGGAAACTTTCATACCTGGGAGTGTCTTCTTCCAACCTTTTATGAGTTGCAAACATCCTTTAATCTAAAGACTTTTATTATGCCCCATTTCTAATAGTAATCTTAGGGTTCCCTGCTCCAAGAAACTCATTGTGACCAAAAAGCTACTGTGAACTGAGGGACGTTTAAATTCAGGAGTTTGTACGGTAGCATCATGCACGTGGGAGGTCTCCCCTGGCCTAAGGGTGGTGCCTGCACTAGATGCGGGACACTGCTTAGGAGTCTTCCTGTGGGCTGGGAGGTTGAGCTGGGTGATGTCCTGGATGGACCGGCACAGTCTGTGACTATGCTACCCAAGAGCCTCCAAGTTGCTTTTTCTGGAATGCTGCTGTGCTCCTCTAAAGAACTGTGTAGATCTCCTGGAGACCGCTCCAGGGTGTCTAGATAAAGGAGTGCATGAGACCTTCATGGCATCTCCCTAGTGGAGGAAGGGTAAGGCAGGACAGCTTCTTCTTCCCTAGTTGGGCCGTTCCTTAACTGCAGGCATGTCCTGGCCCTTCTCGCCGCCGCAGGGCCTGCAGGGCCACGGTGGACACAGCCAGCCTCTGTCGTGTCCTGCTCTCCCCAGGTGGGGCCCCGTCTTCTGCTTTTCTGGCCTTCCCAAGCAAGTTCTGTCCATTTGAAGGGTCACTGGCTTCCTAATCCCTCAACACCCAGGGCAGACTTCGGAAATTTAGTTTTTTTAATCAGTGATAAACGTACATAGTTTAAAGAGTCAATGCCCCAGAAGTAACCAGGCTTATCAGCCGACCTTTTCTGTATTCACCTTCATGTTTCTAAGCAGATGTCTGTATAATGTATTGTAGTTCCTTGCTACCTTCCTTGCTGCCTCTCCACCCTCCCAGACCCCGGCTTCCCGTAGGATTCTTTGACTTCCCTGCTTAGAAGGTGAGGAGGCCGACCTCTGTCCCATCATCCTGACCTGTACTTCCTGTCTCCTATTGTCTCTATGGTGAGATTGGCTGGACCAGCACGCAGTGCTGACGCCATGGCAACAGCCCTAAACACTGCTGGTGGAGCCAGGTAGTGTGCTGTGATCACTTTCTCTGTCTTGCAGGATGCCTTGCTTTCTTCTGGAGTTGTATTTGCATTTGCTTAGTAGTTTAGGTACTTATCACTCTTGACCCCCACCCCCACTCCAGGCTGACACAGGTGTGCAAATATTCTCGCAGACACCGGAGGTATCCAGCCAGTTGTGTCTTTGGGAAGCAGCCTCTTGTGTGCCTTTCGTCCCCAGGTGCCTGGCTGCCCTCCAGGCTCCCTGCTCAGCTTTATCCCGGCCTCTTCCTTCTCCATCACCCTGAGCAGGCCCTTTGTTCTCTTCCTGCCTCTCATGATTCCTCTTTCCTGGTTTCTTCCCACGATTTGATGGAGACCATTCCATAATAGCTTCCAAAAAAGAGGTGCATGCACAGTTTTTGAGTCCTTTTGTGTGTCTGAAAATGTCCTTACCGTGTACTCTTCACTCTTCAGTGTTTTTTATTTTTCCTTTTTTTTTCATGTCTGGAAGCTTGTAGGATTTTCTCTTTGTGCCTTTATTCAGAAATCCCTTGTAGATGTGCCTGGTTGGGTGTCTGCGTCTATCGTGCAGGGTACATCAAGAGCCCCTTCAAGCTGGAAACTCAGATCCTTGGCCCTGGGACCTGGTTTTGAATTAATTCTTTCATTTCTTTTTTTCCCATCTTCCTCTTCTTTTTTCCTACAGTTGCTTTTATTAGCTGCCCGGACTGGTTCTCTGATTACCTCTTGTCTCCTATTTGAATCTGTTGAGTTCTTCTAGGTTGTGGAGTATATCATCTAGACTTTTTAACCTTTTTACTGGATTTTAAATTTCTGTTTTCATTTTTAATTTCTAAGGACCTCTTTATTTCTTTTTTGATTAGTATTTGTATGTAGAATTTATTTATTTATTTATTTATTTTTTGTGGTACGCGGGGCTCTCACTGCTGTGGCCTCTCCCGCTGCGGAGCACAGGCTCCGGACGCGCAGGCTCAGCGGCCATGGCTCACGGGCCCAGCCGCTCCGCGGCACGTGGGATCTTCCCGGACCGGGGCACGAACCTGCGTCCCCTGCATCGGCAGGCGGATTCTCAACCACTGCGCCACCAGGGAAGCCCCTATTT
This sequence comes from Phocoena phocoena, assembly GCF_963924675.1. Classification (NCBI taxonomy): domain Eukaryota; kingdom Metazoa; phylum Chordata; class Mammalia; order Artiodactyla; family Phocoenidae; genus Phocoena; species Phocoena phocoena. Next base: position 2,687,887 of record NC_089227.1, on the reverse strand, counting down.
TACTTTTTTATACTAGTCCCTGCTCCCTTTCTTTCCCAACTCTGTATCTCTAGATAGTTCAAAAGCTCCCCGGCAAGTGAGAGAAGCTTTCAAGGAAGCAGCAAGGGATCAAATCACCTCCTCTTTGCTCACTTACACCCGTTTAAGAGGGGATGAGGTGTCTGACAACATCCTTAAGGAGTACCCAGTTCAAAGTTAATATTTATTTGTTACATTTTACAAAGAGCAGAGAATGGTGTAGAAGCTGAGATACAATGGAGAACTAACACTTACCATGTGAGGGCCAGAGTGAACTTTCAGGCCTCTTATTATTTTTATTTTTTTTGCGGTACGCGGGCCTCTCACTGCTGTGGCCCCTCCCGCTGCGGAGCACAGGCTCAGGACGCGCAGGCTCGGCGACCATGGCTCACGGGCCCAGCCGCTCTGCGGCACGTGGGATCCTCCCGGACCGGGGCACGAACCCGCGTCCCCTGCATCGGCAGGCGGACTCTCAACTACTGCGCCACCAGGGAAGCCCTAGACTTTATTTTTTGGAGCAGTTTTAGATCCACTGCAAAACTGAGCAGAAAATGGAGAGATTTACCCCCTGCCCTCAAGCCTCTCCACTGTCAACATCCTCCACCACAGTGGGACGTCTGGTACAGTCAGTGAGCCTATAGCACAGCGTCATTACCCTGAATAATTCTTCTTCTTTTAATGGTGCAATAATCTGATTTCATAGATGCATTATTTTTTAAAACCTCTTTCTGGATATATTAGTTACCTTTTTTTTTTTTTCTTACATAGTTTCTTCTCTCCAATTTTTGCATCATTTATTTTCCTGCAGGTTTGGGTCTGGCGTACCCAGAAAGCAGAGCCTATGGCAGGCAAGAACTTGCGGGTGTGTTTTATGTTTTATTTGGACGTGCAGGGCTGGGGAGGCAGCAGTGAGGGAAGGGGGGGCCCTGGGGCTGGTCCCCAGGCAGCTGCCTGGGCGAGTGAGAGGAGCCCGTGGTCCATATTGTGATTCCCCACTGGGGGCGGCAGGGGGGAGGGGAAGAGCTTCCAGTCGGTGCCCATTCCCTCCATGGAGCCCTGGGTGCGAGCCTGCAGGTCCTGGGTGCAGGCCACGTGGGCAGGCCGTCCCAGGCCTTGGGGCTTGTCGCGCCTGAGCCCTGGTGGTCGCCCCAGCAGTGGCCAGACAGGCGAGGCTGATGGGGTGGTGTCTGACCCATTAGGCTTTGCTTAGATGTCGGGGGCCCTGCTGTGCCGTCCACGTTCAAAGGCGTCCCTGGGAGGCTGATGGTGGGCCTCGGGGTACGGCTCTCTGGTTGCCCCGTTGTCTGGGGAGCCCCCGGTGCTCCAGTCTTGGGTCTTTTCTCCTCGGAAGGGGCCAGACTGTCTGAAGAAGCCTCTTTCCATTCCCGTGATGTGGGCCTGGGAGCCCTGGAGCCGTCAGCCGTCCCATCAGAGTCAGCAGCACTGGCCACCTGTGCTCAGTGTGGTACCGGAGGCCACAGCCCTGTCGCTGCTTCAGGAGAGAAACCCACCTGCTGGTGGTGCGAGCGGGGCACCGAGGGGTCCAGCTGAGCCTTGGACTTTCTGTGAATGCTCTTGTCTTCCTTGCTCCTGACCCTTGGGCCTTGTGCTGTGTGGGGCCCCATCTCCTCTTCCGGCCTGGCGTTCAGCACATGCCATCCAGCCTTTATGCCTTTTAAAAGACTCCCTTTGGAGGCCCTCTGTTCCCAGCCCAGAGGCTTCAGGGCGCGTGTGACCAGGCCGAGGAGCGCACGTCCAGGTTGAGAGCAGCGGGGTGGGGGAGGCCGGCACACCTAAGCCACCACCTCGAGGGACAGCAGACAGGCCTCAGGTCTGGATCCCGAAGGAGAGCTGGGTCTCCGCTGCCAGTGACTGGCTCTGGGACCGTAGGAGAGTTAACCTCTGAGCTCTGAGCACTGTGATTTCCTCTGGATTCTCAGGGTTGCATCCCCTGCCTTGGTTCCCTCTGCAGCATCTCCACCTCCCGGAGAGGCCAGGCCAGGCTTGTGGCCTTGCCCTTGGGGTTGGATGCCCTGCTCTCAGCTGCTCTCAGAACTGGCCTCCACGGCTTTCATTTGATTGACTTTAAAACATTAAAATAACGTGGCCCTGCTCACCGTGGAGCCCCTCCTCTGGCCACTTTGTCCTGGGAGCTGCACATCGGTGGCTTCTCTGTGCGTCTGAACACGGCCCCTCGATGCCACTGCCCTCCCCGCCAGCCCTCCACTCCCCAGTCCCCGTACCTGTGAACACGGTTCAGCATCCAAGTTCACTGTTCTAAGTGCCATCCCAGCCCTTCCCGCCATGCGCTTCAGGAGGGACTGTGGTATCCTTACTAGCTCGGTCGCCTTGTGCAAGTCACTTACTCCAAGCCTTCTTTTTTCCTTCGTTTGCTTCAGGGTTGTGTTCACATTGGTGTATATAGAGTTGTATGTGTGTGATGAATTTAAAGTGACTAGCACAGTGCCTGCTCCACACGCAGTACTGTTATTTCCTTTGTATTGTTTTAGAGGGAGCCCCGCTTTCTGCATGACATCCGGTAGCTTTGCACTTGTGGCTTCAAGAAATAGCCTTTCCCTTCCTTCCCTTTCTTGCTGGGAGGGCTGTGAGAGGATTCTGACCCTGGAAAACCAGAACTGGCTGGCCTTGGTGGGCACACGACCCCCGTCCCCCAGGTGAGGGGAGTGAGTGGAGGTGCCCAGTCACATGTCTGCCTGATGTTGGGTCTGAGATTCCCCCCCACCCGGGGCTCTGCATGGTTTCACGGGTGGGTCAGGAGGATTTTGGCATCTGACAGTGGCCAGTGTGTCCTTGTCCATCAGGGTGCAGGTAGCCCCGGGGGGTTGTAGATGGGATAACGGAGGGAGGAAGGGGTTCTTTGGGATTGCCTTGAGAACCAGGGATCCAGGGGATGCGGGGCCTTGGGGCATGACCTTGTCACATGGAGTTTGGTCCTGGGATTCCTGTAGTGAGCCTCGACCAGGCTGTGCGCTGCCCCTTCCTTAAAAGTGCCGTCCCCTTGAAGTGGAGGAGTGTGGTCCTAGGACGGGGGGCCGGGGTTCCGCCGCAGGGTCCTGTGTGCACGTGATGGGGTGAGTCCTATCGGGCACGTTTGGGAGGCAGGGTGGTACCCACTCTTGCGGGGTTGTCTTCCACCCTTCTCCGCGTTGGAGCACATTAGGCTGTGTCTAGGGGTGCTCGGGACCCCAGGATCCGGTTTTCTATTCTGAAGGCTCCTGACTGGGGCGGAGCCGCGCGGACCCTGGTCGCGCTCCTGCCCTGCGCACTGCGCCCTACTCCTTAGTACCCGAGCCCTGGCTGCGGGAGTGCAGCGACCCCGTGCGGCGGCTCCGGCACAACCTGTAGCGGGCTGGCACCAGGATGCGCCGGAGTCCAGCCCACGGTGGGCTCTGTTCTGGTCCACGCCCCGGCCGGGAGGGACCAGCCCGGGGTCACCTGCACAGGCCCTGGCGGTCAGCGGCGCACCGTCTTCGCTGCGCCTTTTGGTGGCGGAGGGTCTCCGAGGGGCGCGCGTTCTCGGAAGCGCGACTCCTGGACCGGTCTCAGGCCGTGCCGCCGCCGGAATCCAGGATCCCACGGCCTCTGTGGACGTTAGCCAGGGGACAGTGTTATGTAACCATTTGTAATCTTCATTGTTTAATGTGTAACAAGTAGTAACTGCACCCAGATAAGCCCGTCCACTATCTCTTAGCCGAGTGGAGGGCAGTGGGTGTGGGAACCGCTGGGGAAACGAACAGATGGGGCTTCTGGGAGAACGGGACTTTTTTCTCTGCTGAAAATGGAATGCCAAGACCTGGCTGGACTTCTTTTTTTTTTTTTTTTTAACATCTTTATTGGAGTATAATTGCTTTACAATCGTGTGTTAGTTTCTGCTTTATAACAAAGTGAATCAGCTATATATATACATATATCCCCATATCCCCTCCCTCTTGCGTCTCCCTCCCTCCCTCCCTATCCCACCCCTCTAGGTGGTCACAAAGCACCCAGCTGATCTCCCTGTGCTATGTGGCTGCTTCCCACTAGCTATCTATTTTACGTTTGGTAGTGTATATATGTCCATGCCTGGCTGGAGTTCCTTTAACCTCGATGGCAAGTGTAATCTGGCATCAAAGCCTCGGATAAACACATCTGGTCATGTTGCGTCTTTGCTCGTGAGCCTACGCTCTCATTGGGGGACACCTCTTGGACCATTAAGGTCAAGTGAGGCAGATGTCGGGGAGATCTCACCCTCTTGATGGGGTCCAACTAATTGCCCCAAACACAGGTGGGACTTCCTTGCCCGCCCACTTCAGAAAACAATCTGATCACCTGTTAACACGTGGATTGTCCCTTTGATCAGCTGCCATTTGTCGGTTGGTGGCAGGAGTCCCTGCCAGGGTGTTGATAGAGGTCTCACTGGAGGCACCGCGCACAGCGCACAGGTGGCTATTGTCCTGCTGTCTGTACTGCCAAAGGTCTCCCTCCCAGTGAGTGAGCAGGAAGTGGGCGCCTTCGCTCTTTGGTCTCTGTAAGGATGAAAGGCCACCGGCGACCGATCAGGGATTTTGATGATGCCCTAAGGTGCTGAGCTTCAGGTGCAGTTAGAAGTGGCCCCCCGGGGATCAGGCCACTGCCTTGACTCTGGTGCATGTCTCTGCTCCTGGGCCTTCAGTGTCATCTGCGGGGCTGTCCCTGTGTGCAGAGGGAGCAGGTCATGACCCCTCTTCAGCCGGGACCTACGAGCTCCGTGTGTTGGGTGGGGATGCAGGTGGCTCGTGGGGATTTTGCTCTCCTTTGGTACTCCGGAGCATCGGGTGGCGAAGACCCACAGGAGAACACTTACCTAAAATTTGGGGTACTGTACGCTGAGGTACGGTCTCCTTGTGGGGTGCAGTGGGCGTCAGGGTGAAGCAGGGACCACGGGTACTGCCCTGGAGGGTTGCTCAGGATGTGTACTCGCTGCTGAAAAATGCACTCGATAGAATTAACAGCCTCCCACTATCTGTTCGTTTTCATTGGGGGTTCAAGGAATTCCTGAATGGAATTTCCTTGGCTGCGTCTGGGAGCTGGCTTCTCAGTGCGGTGCTGGTGGCACCTTGGCTGTTGGTCTGTTTGTCAATCACATTTGGCCCCTGTGGCCATGGAAGACCCAGTGGAGGGTCCGTGCTCAAGTTGGGGAAGGGTTTTGAAGACTGCTCCAGATGGCTGAGGACCTGCTGCATCCGTCCTTGGACAGATGCTGGAGGAGCCTGTCTGCCTCCTTCGTCTGGGCCCGCCCCACTTAGCCTGAAAGCGGGGCCTCCTCTGGAGGAAGGGGAACCGCAGCAGAGGGATGGCGTGCGTTCACCCAGCAATAAAGAAGTGACATAAATAAGCTTCAAGGATATATTGTACAGCGCAGGGAATATAGCCAATATTTTATAGTAAGTATAAGTGGAGAATAATCTATAAAAATGTTGATCACTGTGTTGTACACCTGAAACTAATAAAATATGGTAAATCAAGTATACCTCAATTAAAAAAAAAAGTGATGTGTGTTTTTCACTTATTTTCTTGGAGGGCACTGGCAAATCTCAGTATGGACACAGGTTAAATATTAACAGTGTCTGAAAACAGCACTTCTTAAACTTCAGTATACCCATGAATCTCCCAAGGATGCTGTTAAATGCAGGTTCCAGTTCAGTGAGGTGGGTGGGGCCTGACCACCTACGTCTCTGTCCAGCTCCCAGGCCGCACACCTGCTGCGGGTCAGGGCCTTGTTTTGTGTACTAAAGTCGATGCATTTCCTCTCCCTTTATCTTCAGGTTCTTTTTCTCTAGAAATTCTCTGAAAAGGACACTTTACCTTCCTTGTAAGAGCTGTTATCACTGATGCTATTACTTTAGTCTGAGAATTTTGCTGAGAATTTTTAGTGATTAGCCCTACGTTGTTATATGTGGCATTCTGTTTTGTTTTATTTATTTTGTGCCCTTTTTAAGATTAATTAAAAAAAAATTTAATATAATTTATAAAGGTTACGCTCCATTTACAATTATTACAAAGTATTGGCTATGTTCCCCATGTTGCAATACATCCTTAAGCCTATCTTACTACACCCAGTAGGTTGTACCTCCCCCTCTCCCCATCCCTGTATTGCCCCTCTTTCCCCCACAGGTAGCCACTAGTTTGTTCTCTGTATCTGTGAGTCTTCTTCTCTTGTTATATTCACTAGTTTGTTGTATTTGTTAGATTCCACAGATAAGTGATATCACACAGTATTTGTCTTTCTCTGTCTGACTCATTTCACTTAGCATAATACCCTCCAAGTCCATCCATGTTGCTGCAAATGCCACTGTATCCTTTTTTATGGCTGAGTAGTATTCCACTTATACGTGGCATTTGTAAATGTGCCCATACTTTATTCCATTTATAAATATGGGCACAGAGTCCTGCTTTGACATTCACTTGGGTTGCCGTGGGTTTTATTCAGTGGTTTCTCTTTTGTTTATGATGAGAGAGAACTTTGAGAAAGGTTTGCAGCCTTTTGCATGGTCTAGAAGCCCTGCCTGCTTTCATTTTAGGAATGTAGGGTTTGTGGCCCCATTGTGGCCTTACTGCTCTTGAGGCCCTGCCTAGCACCTTTACGTCTCAGCATCGGGTGAAAACCCGGGGTGACCTCAGGTTGTGGAGAGAGACAAGTTCTGTGTCCCTAGGAGACTCCCTGTCCATCTTCTGTCAGCCTGAGCTTTGCCCTCTACTGGATCCTGGGGCCGGGTGGTCTTTCCCATTAGGGGAGGTGGCCTTACAGCAGCTTTGGTCTTACTTGCATCTGTGAGCCTGTGTTCTCTGGGTCAGGCTCCTCTCTGCAGTGTCACCTCTTCTACCTTTTGAAGAATTCTGCCCCCAACATCCTTCCTTCTATAGCAAGCCCTTGGGAACTTTTGTGTTCTTGCCTCCTCGTTGGTCAACACGTGCATTGAAGGACCCCACGGGGCTTTGGACTTCGCTCCTTTGTCGTCTTTTATCAAGCATTGTGGTGATGTTGAACAACTTAGTGTTTCTTGAAGGTTAACATGTGCCACAAGGCAGACTCTTTTCCGCAGGGCCTGCACCATACTGCATTCCCATCAGCTGTGCACAAGTGTTTCAGTTTCTCCCAAATCCACACTAATACTTGGTAATGTCCAATTTTTCTTTGTCTTTTTCCTTTCTTCCTTCCTTCCTCCCTCCCTCCCTCCCTCCCTCCCTCCCTTCCATCCTTCCTTCCTTCCTTCCTTATAATACCTGTCCTAATAGGTATGAAGTGGTATCTCACTGTGGTCTAGATTTTCTTCTTCAGTTGTTGGCACTCTCCATCTATCCTGGATATTAATCCCCTATCAGATATATGACTTGTAACTATTTTGTCCCTTTCTGTGGGTTATCTTTTCACTCTCTTGTCTTATAGTACACAAAAGTTTGTAATTTTGATGAGGTCCAATTTATCTATTTTTTTTTATTAATTATTTTTGGAGTAGAGTTGATTTACAATGTTGTGTTAGTTTCTGCTGTACAGCAAAGTGAATCATTTATACATATGCATATATCCACTCTTTTTTAGACTCTGTTCTCAGATAGGTCACTACAGAGTATTGAGTAGAGTTCCCTGTGCTCTACAGTAACTTCTTATTAGTTATCTATTTTATATATGTGTGTGTATGTCAATCCCAACCTCCCAATTTATTCCTCCCTCCCTCCCCCCTTGGTAACTATACATTTGTTTTCTACATCTGTGACTCTATTTCTGTTTTGTGGATAGGTTCATTTGTACCATTTTTTTAGATTCCACATATAAGCGATGACATAAGATATTTATCTTTGTCTGACTGACTTCACTCATTATGACAATCTTTAGGTCCATCCATGTCACTGCAAATGGCATTATTTCATTCTTTTTAATGGCTGAGTAATATTCCATTGTATATAGGTGCCACATCTTCTTTATCCATTCATCTGCTGATGGACACTTAGGTTGCTTCCATGTCCTGGCTGTTGTAAATAGAGCTGCAGTGAATGTTGGAGTACACGTATCTTTTTGAATTACGATTTTCTCTGGATATGTGCCCAGGAGTGGGATCATATGGTACCTCTGTTTTTAGTTTTTTAAGGAACCTCCATACAGTTCTCCATAGTGGCTGTACCAGTTTACATTCCCACCAACAGTGTAGGAGGGTTCCCTTTTCTCCACACCCTCTCCGGCATTTGTTTGTAGATTTTTTTGATGATGGCCATTCTGACCGGTGTGAGGTGATACCTCATTGTAGTTTTTTTATTTTTTAATTCATTTATTTTTTTATTATTTTTGGCTGTGTTGGGTCTTCGTTGCTGCGCGTGGGCTTTCTCTAGTTGCTGCGAGCGGGGGCTACTGTTCGTTGCGGTGCGTATGCTTCTCATTGCGGTGGCTTCTCTTGTTGCGGAGCATGGGTTCTAGGCACACGGGCTTCAGTAGTTGTGGCATGCAGGCTTCAGTAATTGTGGCTCACTGGCTCTAGAGAGCAGGTTCAGTAGTTGTGGAGCATGGGCTTAGCTGCTCCACGGCATGTGGGATCTTCCCAGACCGGGGCACGAACCCGTGTCCCTTGCATTGGCAGGCGGATTCTTAACCACTGTGCCACCAGGGAAGTCCCTCATTGTAGTTTTGATTTGCATTTCTCTAATAATTAGTGACAATCATCTCTTCATGTGCTTTTCAGCCATCTGTATGTCGTCTTTGGAGAAATGTCTATCTAGATCTTCTGCCCATTTTTTTGACTGGGCTGTTTGTTTCTTTGATATTGAGCTGCATGAGCTGCTTGTATATTATGGAGGTTAATCCCTTGTTGGTTGATTCGTTGGCAAATATTTTCTCCCATTCTGTGGGTTGCCTTTTCATTTTGTTTATGGTTTCCTTTGCTTTGCAAAAGCTTTTAAATTTAATGAGGTCTCATTTGTTTATTTTTGTTTTTATTTCCATTACTCTAGGAGATGGATCAAAAAAGATCTTGCTGCGATTTCTGTCAGAGAGTGTTCTTCCTGTTGTGTCCTTTACTTTTGGTGTCGTATCCATGAAGTCATTTCTAAATCCAGTGTCACGAAGATATTCCCCTCTGTGTTCTAAGAGTTCTAGTTTTAGCTCTTATGTTTAGGTCTTTGATCCATTTTGAGTTAGTTTTTGTTTATGGGTAATGTAAGGGTTCACTTCATTTTCTTGCATGTGGATATCCAGTTTCCCCAGAATCATTTGTTGAAAATACTGTCCTTTCCCCATTGAATGGTTTTGGCATCTTGTTGAAAATTTACCCACCATATGTGTGAGGGTTTATTTCTGGGCTCTCTGTTCTATTCCATTAGTCTATGTTTGTTCTCATGCCAATACTACACTGTCTTGATTACTTTGTAGTAAGTTCTGAAATCAGGAAATGTGAGTTTTCCAACTTTGTTCTTCTTTTTCAAGATTGTTTTGGCTATTCAGGGTCCCTTGAGAACCCGTATAAATTTTAGGATGGCTTTTTCTATTTCTGTAAAAATGCCAGTGGGATTTTGATAGGGATTGCATTGAGTCTGTAGATTGTTTTAACATTTGATATTTGATATTAAGTTTTCCAGTCCGTGATTTAGAGATGTCTCTTCTTATTTATGTCTTCTTTATATTCATATAGAAATGTTTTATAGTTTTTCAGTGCACAAGTGTTTTGCCTCTTGGTTTAAATTTACTCTTAATTATTCGATTATTCTTGATGCTGTTGTAAATGAAATTGTTTTCTTAATTTCCTTTTCAGATTGCTCATTGTTGGGACATAGAAACACAACTGATTTTTGCATGTTGATTTTCTATTCTGTAACTCTGATACATTTATTAACTCTAATACTTTCTTGTGAGTATGTGTGATTTTTAAGGTTTTCGACATATAAGATTATGTCATCTGCAAACAAATAATTTTAGTTCTTCCTTTCCATTTTGGATACCTTTTATTTCTTTTTCTTACCTGCTCTAGCTAGAACCTCTAACACTATGTTAAATAGAAGTGTTGAATGTGGACATCCTTGTCTTGTTCCTGATCTTAGAAGAAAACTTGCACTCTTTCACCACTGAGTTATGGTGTTGGCCGTGGGTTTTCATATATGAAAAGCTTCCTCTGTGGCTGAACATACGGTCTATCCTTGAGGAGGTTCCATGTACGCTTCGGAAAAATGTGTATTCTCCTGTGGTTCGGGGGGAGTGTTCCATGTGCGTCTGTGATGTTCAGTTGGTTTACAGTTTTTCAGGTTCTCTGTTTCTTACTGACCTTCTGTCTGGTTGTTCCCTCCATTACTGAGAGTGGAGTGTCACAGTCTCCACCTAGTAGTATCGTCCATCAGTCTGTCTCTCCCTTCAGTTGTGTCAGTGTTTACTTCATATATTTTGAGGCTCTTTTCTCAATATATCATGTCCTTCTTTGTCTTCTGTAATAGTTTTGACTTACAGTACGTTTTGTCTGATGTCGGTATAGTGACCCCAGGTTTCTCTCTCTCTCTCTCTCTTTTTTAATATTAACATGCAGTATCTTTTCCCATCTTTTTACTTTCAACCTGATTGTGTCTTTGGATCTAAAGTGAGTCTCAGCATATGCTTGGATTATGTGGGTTTTTTTTTTTTTTTCTTTCTCCATTCTATCAACATCTGCCTTTTGACTGGAGGGTTTAATCTATTTACATTTAAAGTAATTACTGATAAGGAAGAACATCTGCCATTTTTCTGTTTTTTTGGTTTGTGCATCTCTTCTAGCTTTCTGTCCTTTATTTCTCTAGAGTCCTTTCTTCTTAGAATGACCCTTACGTTTTAAGAAAGACTGCTAAGGTGTGAACAGTCACAGAGTAAATTACATTTAGGAGAACGTTTTACAAGACACCCAAACTTAAGTTGGTTTTTATGGGGCCCTTGCTATCTGGTCCCACTGCCGCTGGGCTGGGGTGATGGAGAGCTGTCTGCAGAACTCCAGAACTGCTGGGACGAGATCCCGTGCTGCTGTTTGGGAAGGAACAGAACAAGAACTTGACTGGGTGGGGGTGGATTCCTTCCGCGTAGCTCTGAGTTTACAGGGTTGCATGTGTTCCTCAGGACAACGTTGCAAGAGAGAGAGCCTTCCTCCTGCAGATGGGGAAATGGGAGCCCTCACAGTCAGATGCCTTGTTCAGGGTCAAGTGGGCATTAGTGGGAGAGTTAGAATTGCCCTCTCAGGTCTTTGGACGCCAACTCCATCATTCTCTGTATCCCTGGATGCCACCACGGAAGGAGGAGGTCGTGTGTTTCCACCAACGAATGCATAAGGATGTGTGTGGCAGTGTAACCTAGCAGGACCCCATGGGGCCTTCCCGGGACAGGCCTTCCCCGTATCCTCTGCTTTAGCTCCTCTCTGAATTACCTAGATAATAGTGTTTGATGCACATTTCCTGAGCTTTGCAGATGTGAAAACTGTCCCCACCAAATGGAAGAACTACCTGATGACCATGAGCCCATAGCCCCGGGTCTCCTGGAGCCTAAGGGCTGATAAAGTGAACTCCCATAACACCGTCCTGTAGCCTCACCATCAGCCAATCAGAGAATTATGCGCGGGCTGATCACATACCCTACGACCCGCCCTCTCGCTTGGCCAGGCTTTTCAGGGCGTGAGCCCACCACACCTCCTTGCATGGCCCTGCAGTAAACCTTGCTCTGCTCCAGACTCCCGACGGTTCAGTTGTTTGGCCTCACTGTGAGTCGGGCACACAGACTTGCATTAACAGTGAGAGGAAGGACCTTGTCCAAGATGTGTATTCTTTGCTCTCAGCATGTGTAAACATTAAAGGAAAAGGTAAGTAAATTCATGGCACGGTGCCTGACACACAGCAGGTCTTCATCCATTTCCCTTTCCCTGGGGGAATTTTTCAGGAAAGATTCTGTGTTCTTGACAGTCCCGGGACTCTTGGGTTCAGGACGGTCTAGGAGCTGTTAAATCTAGAGGCAGGGGTGCGTTTTGCCCTGTACTGTGATGTAACATCATTTCACCTTTGTTTCCAGGCCAGGTGGCCACCTTGTAGCTTTGCGTGTTGCAGCAGAGGCCTTGGGTTTTGAGGCCTTATGGAGGCTGGAACCCCTCTTGCCCCACTACGCTCACAGTTCTGTCCTTTCTTTATTTCTCACAACACTGGCGATCGTTGGGGGTGATTGCCAGGGTGAAGGAGGCCTCCTGCATGGATCTCCATCCCCCGAGGCAATCTCACTTAGGCTCCGGTACGTTACTGCCGGCTTTCAGGGCACACAGATGCCATTTGAGTTCACTGGACTTTTTTTTTTTTTTTTTTTTGCGGCACAGGCGCCGGACGCGCAGGCTCAGCGGCCACGGCTCACGGGCCCAGCCGCTCCGCGGCATGTGGGATCTTCCCGGACCGGGGCACAAACCCGTGTCCCCTGCGTCGGCAGGTGGACTCTCAACCACTGCGCCACCAGGGAAGTCCTCACTGGACTTCTTAAAGCCGGGCAGGGTCACGTGGGGCCTTCCCGAGGTGAGGACGTGCGCGCAGGCACTGGTCCTCTTGGGTCTGCAGGGTAGGACTCCTGAGGCTGGAGATAACAGGTATTACAGAGGCTCTTGCCCTATTTAGAAGAGTCAATCTCATGTTCTCAGGTCAGCAATAGATCCTCTTTCCCCTTCTTAAGCGGGGTGCAGCCCCGGGATTGGTAATCCTCCCGCGGGAGCCCGGAGCGGGGAGACACCGTGGTCCCAGGGCCGTGGGCTCCCTGGTTGGGGGAAGGAGGCGCCCCCGGGATCAGCGCTGTTGGGGGCAGGGGTGTATTGTCGCTGTTGCCTTCGGAGCTGCCCTGCCCTCTGGGTCTGCACTCGGCTACCCGGGTGGCCTGCCCGGCCTGCGGCTATTCTAGAACTCTGCTTGAAAACTGGAAATACTGGACGTGTGACATTTCCCTCTGCTGCAGCCCATTTGGTGGCTTATTTGGGGGGGGGGGGGGCGGCGAGAGGGGAGGGAAGAAGGTGCTGAGTGACTCAGAGCCTTGCATCTTGCCAGAATCAGCAAGGGACCAGCCACAGTCAGAGGGGACGAGCTGGGTCCGCCTGTGCACCTGGAGGAGAGTGCCCTCCACGTGGGCTCTGGCTAGCGACTCTTTACAGGGCCACGTCTGGGGTGCGGAGTTCTGAAGTTCAGTCTCATTTTGAAGAAAATGGGAAGGGAGGAAGAAGTCTCTGTGGGTCTTGTCCCAGGAGAGACAGGAGAGCTGGGGGCCTCAGCATTGGGGCTGGGACTGTCCCCCTGTGGGCAGGGCCTGGCCTGGGCGCGGTGGCTGCTTTCAGGAACGCTTGACGCTCTTACAGGTGACAGAAGACCTCGAAGAGCTTCTGTTCACGTGGCCCTGTGTATTGCTATTTATCATTTTAGAAATGAAGATAGAAATTTAAAAAATACTGTTCTGTAAAAAGAATAATAAACTCACTATATGTAAACCTAAGCAACATCTTTTAAGAAAAAATATATTTTTCAAAACAACAGAAGTTTAATGAGACTTGACAGCATTTTACATTTTGTAAATCCCTTTCCCGTCTGGCAGGGGGTCCTGGGCTCAGCTCTGCATCAGTCACGTGTCATGTGGCCTCCAGGAAGCTCTGGGATGCAGTCGGGAGGGACCAAGAGGGAAGGGACGGGTCACATCGTGGTGTCTTGCAGGAGGTTTTGGAACAGGGGCTCAAGATGCTGGGGTCCCCGCCCCCTGGGGAAGCTGGAGGAGTGCCCGGCAGGGGCACCAGCAGTCCCTTTGATTGGTTGCTTGTTTCTGTTGTGTCACCTATAGCTCAGAGAGGCCTGAAGCCTCCAGGTCCAGAGTTATTGAGGCCACATAAAGGGGAGCCTGGGTCTTCAGTCTCCTGGCATTCTCAGGCTCTTTGGGGGGTTAAATTAAGTATGGAAGCCAAGTGGAAATGATGGTGCCAGGAGCCACGTGTCAGCTGAGGTGATCTGCGCTGCTCAGATGGGTCTGGGGAGTGGGTGCGGGTGTCAGCCTCCACAGGGTGGCAGGAAGCTGTGCACGACCGTCCAGGCTGCGAAGTGCGGGCGGTTCCGATGTCAGGTCCAGCTGCGTTTGCTGAGCGCATCCTGCCCGTGTGTCACCCGGTGTGGGCTGCCCTGTCCTAGATCACGGTTACAGGCGGGGAGTCTAAAGAGTCTCAGGTGCCTCCAGGAGCACCTTGGAGCCAAGGAAATTTCACCAGCGGAGACCAGGAAGGCAGAGGGAGGTGGCGCTTTTTATCGGATGCGGAAAGCGCGAGCTGTGATGAAGCATAAGGACCAGCGTTCTCTTCCTTCTGCCCTCTTCCTGCTGGGGCATCGGAAGGCCCGGGATGCCCGCAGCCTGGGGGGCACGAAGGGCCCCAGTGTGCTGCTTGGAGACCTCAGAACCCGCGGGGTGAGGGTGGGAGCTGCAGACCAGGGCCTGAGTGCCTGCAGGGTGGGGGGCCGGGCAGTCTTGGCCACGGGGCCTGTTTTTCCTCTGTTGGGTTGAGCTGTTTTTACTCACAACACTTCTGACACCAAATGTCAGGTTTTGTCCTCCCGACGTCAGTTCTCCGACTGTCTGGGCACCAGTTGGGTGTCCTACAACTCAGCTCAGCCCTGACACCGTCTGCCTGGAGGGAGAATCGGATCTCATAGGTTAAAGGGCCTGAAACTACCCCGAGGGATTGTAAGGGACACAGCTCGGGAAAAGCCAGACGGGAGCAATGCATGAGGTGAGGCATGGGGGTGGAGTGCACCCCTCCCAGCCCCCCAGAGTGTTCACCAACTGGGAATCTCCCTGAACCCTGTCCTTGAGGGGTTTTTGTGGAGGTTCCAGTCGGCAGGTACGATTGATTTACTCATTGGCCGTTGAATTAATTGGGTTCATTGAGACTAAGATGAATTCAGTCTCCAGCCCCTCTCCCCCACTGGAGGCCATAGGATGAGGCTGCAAGTTCCAACCCTCTAACTATGCCTCCGCCTTTTGGTGACCAGCCCCGATCCGATCCTGAAGCTGTTTAGGGGCCCCCAGCTGCCTGTCACCTTATCAGCGTACAAAAGACACCCCTGTGGAGATCCCCGGAGTTAGGGGCTGTGCCCCAGGAACTGGGATGAGACCAGATACTCATTTATTCCTTTAGCATCCAGGTAATGAGTGAGAGCCTCAGAGCACATCCTTGGGGTGTCGACAGCCAGTGAGCTTGGGAAGCGTGGAGGGCCAGGGCCGGGAGGAACATGGGATCAATATTTGCACAGAAGCCTGTTCCAGTCGCTAACGCAAGTGGTTTTGGTCACAATGAAAGATTCCTTCTTGAGTCTTGATACTGTCTTTCCTCCCATGAAGCCCCCTGTGTGGAGTGATGGCTGACCTTTTCTGAGCATTTCGCATCACAGCCATGGCAGACAATAGAATTCTAACAAGGTTTAGTAATCTTTATAGGAGACCATTTGAAGTTAGTCTGTTGTGACTATTTTCACAGTTCACATCGCTGGGACAAGGAGAATGAGATGCAAAGTGTGAATTTTGATGCTGGAACTGAAGTCGGAATTAGCTTTGCAGTGGGAGAGGCGGCGTCGGCCCTCAGACTCTGTCCACGTGAGGAACAGTAAATATTCTGAGGTGCACTCACTGAACGCAGAGGTGGGCTTCAGAGTGATGTGCTTGGGACGCCAGGCCCCCAGTCGCCATCTCACTGGTGAATAAGCTCCCCCTTTTCCCTTTCCTTTGCCTCTGTTCCGAGGGGCAAACTTTCCCAGGTGGGAGGGGGGACCTGATCTTCGGTCAGTGATGTGTGAACGGCTAGGATTCCTAGAGAAGTTAGCGCTTGTTTAGGGCTGGTCCCTGTGGGGATTATCAACAGCTGAGGGTCCCCTGCTGGATACCTGAGAACAAGTTCATTGCGAAGGTGTTTCAGCCCGTGAGTGCCGATTTTGCAGAATCGATAAAAGCAACGATCGGGCATGCGTGCCGTGCCGCAAGCTGTTTCTCTTCCCACATTATCGTTCCAGGGTCTTGACAGTGATTTGGCCACACACCTGTATCTTGCATGGATCGCCCTAAAAACAAGGTTAGGGACCATGTTCTGATGGTTCTGTAACTCTCAGTGCTAAGGTTGAGAACATGGTGCGCACTCCGTACGTGTTGGGGGAGTTGGATTCAGGAGAATTCAGGAGAAAAATCACGAATTTCAGGGCCCAGGTGAGCATGTGAAAGGGTGGTCAAGGAAGGGGGCACCAAGCATTCGGCGGTCGGCTGTGAACTCCTGGGTTGCTGATAGACTCGGGGTGGTGCGCCGTCTTCAGCGACAGGACTGGCATAGAAAGAACACGCTCTTCCTTCAGGGGAGTCGATTCTAAACTGAGATTTATTTGGGGCTCGAGGTAGCAGTGTGAGTTTTCACCCTTTCTACACAAATGACTGCAGCCGGGTAAAAACAGAATTGACTGCCTAGCCCCCCACATTGGCTTTTCATACGACAGACCGCTCGTACTATTGCAGGTTGTCTCCTTCACTTACGTGAAGGAGAAGGGCCCCAGCTTCACCCCGTGCCTGCGTTGTCCTGGCACAGCCATTCCTAAGTCGCTGGGAGCAAGTGCTGGGCCAGGAGAGGATGCAGGCTGGGCGCGTGTGATGTGGCCGCTGTGTCTGCAGTTTGGAGAACCCAGCACTTTTTTACCCAAGTAAACCCTCCCTCCGCAGGTGCGTGTCTGAGGCCCTCCTCACACAGAGCGGGAGCCTGAGGTTCAGAATGCCCCAGGGATTCTGCTGCCCACGGGGCCGTCTCTCCAGTCCCAGGCACACGGAACCGGGTCACTGGTACATGACAAGGGCGCAGTGGGTGGATGGGCCAGGATGGAAAGGTGCAGTGAGGGCCAGGAGGGTCTGCTCTGCCCGGTACCCGCGTTGGTCAAGGCTCCAGCCCCGCCGCAGGCTACACTGTGAACAGGTTGATGAGCTGATGACCGGGCCGGAGCAGGGTGATCAGGCCCCATCGGGGTGAGCTCACTGGTAGGTAGGATCTGGGAGATGACTTTGATAGAACCGTGCACGAGCTGTTCCTGGGGGCCTGAGCCGTGCCTGCGGCGTGGCCGAGGGCTGTGGGATCAGCGGGAGGGGCTGCTCGTGGTGGCTGCCACGCCGTGACATCCACGGGACCCGTGGACGTGGACCCAGGAGACCGGAGGCCGGCTCACGTGCCAGACCAGAGCATTCTGCTTGCCGGGGAGCGGCCCGAGTGTCCCGAGTGAGGGGCCCCATGGGAGAGGAGAGCCTGTCGCCCGTGGGCGGTGCCTGGGGTAGCCTGGGCCAGGGTGTGGGGTTGGGGAGCAACAGATGAGCCTTCCTGTCCCTCCTGAGCAGCTGTGCTGGGGGGCGTGGGCAGGGTGTGTCCCCTGCCTAGTCTTGGGGGGCTGCTGTCGCACAACTGGGGCGTAGACAACACACACTCCCCTCCCACAGCGTTGGAGGACGGACGGCCTAGGTCAAGGCACCGGCAGACTCAGTGTCTGGCGAGGGCCTCTTTCTGGTTTGCGGACGCCGTCTTTTCCGTCTCCTCCCATGGTGGACGTACAGTACACGCTGGCTCTCTGGTCTCTTCTTTGCTTCCTTCCGGTTTTACTGAGAGGTAATCGACATGCAGCACCCTAGACGCGGAAGGTGTAGAGCGTAATGGACGACGGCCATCGTGAAATGACCACGCTATGTTTAGTGAACATCCAATTGTCTCATACAGAGACAAAGTAAAAGGGAAGAAAAAGTACTTTTCCCTTATCATGAGAACTCTTAGGGTTTACTCTGTCAACTTTGTACATAACATGAGCAATGCTGATTATGTTAACCGTGTTGTACGTTACATCTGGGCTCTTCCTCCAAGGGTCCTAATCCCATTATGGAGACCCCACCCTCATGACCTCATCTCACCCAGTGAACTCCCAAAGGCCCCACCTCCTAACACCATCACATTGGAGGTTCGGGGTTCAACATGTGGACTTGGGGGCACACAGCGATGCAACCAATAACAGCCTTTCGGGGGTCCCATTCCTGCCTGTACCATCCCTTCAGGATTCAGGTGTCCTTGTGGCTGGAGCATTGGGAGCTGGCTGGGCTGCTCTGCTTTCTGGCCACTGGGAGGGCTGACTGGCCAGCGGGAAGCTGCTGACAGGGCTGAGCAGACACGGAAGAGGACTCATCACACAGAGACAATGAGAAGTCATTAAGGATCCATGCTGTTAGATTTTATAAAAGTAATAGCAGTAGATGCAATTGTTAAACATGGTAGTTTCGAATATGCCTACAACTGGGTCAGTGTTCAGCCCCACCGGATCTGCCCACCACGTGTAATAGTGCATTTCAGAGCCGCTGGTCATCGTATTCCGAGCATTAATGCTTTGGGTAAATCCTAGGTGTCTGTGATCCTTCCTCAGATCTCGACTTCTGAGCTGAGGGACCAGCTTGTAATACCTTATCCTGGAAACCTAGAACCCACAGTCATGACTTAACTGCATGTACTGAACGATCCAGAGGAAGAAAAGCTGTTTCTCTTTGAAAATAGAAAGTCTCAAGCTGGGGGCTGGACTTTGGGGCACCCTGTGACTTGGCGAATGTTGATAACGGGCTGTCTGCAGAGTGGCGATAAAGCTTCCGAACCAGATTGACTCTGTTTGACTCTGTTTCCTGTTAACTTATTCAGTGAGGAGGGGAGAAATCCTAACCGGCTGTTGGCCGAGCCTTCTTCGTGTAAAACCATTGCTTACCTGAACAATAAATCCTGTGCTTTCTCCGCAAGCTATAGCGTTTTCACTTACTTTCCTGTTATCCTGTTTTTTCTTTAACCTCTTGAGGGAAGAAAGAAAGTGCAAAAGAAAGAAAAAGAAAAGAAAATAGAGGCAAATACTTCGCATTTCTAGAAACAGCATGTACAAAGGACCCGCGGAAGCACTTAATGGCCTCATTGTTGGAGGGAGAGGGCAGGAATCCTCTGGAATTCCTAGAATGGGCGGGAGAGGCTGCTGCCAGAGCAGAGGGAGGGAGACCCCTAGGAGAGCCGGGGTGCGGGGCAGGGAGCGAGGAGGAGCAGGCAGGACCACTGGTCTGAACCTTGACTACAGTTCTTCCGAGAAAGATAAATGTTAATTCTGCATAAGGAATTCGCATTCCTCATTGTGAAAACTCCAACCCAGAAGTGTGCAGAGCAGAGTTTCTCTCGCTCTCTGTTCATCCTGGTGGCCTCCCGCCGGTCAGAGTTGTTCTGGGTCTTTTTCTGTCAAATTCCTGGACAGGCCCATGCATGTTACTTTCCTCCTTTTGACATGAGCATTGCCTTAGCTCTTAGCCCTTTCCCTCATCCATCCGCTAGTCACCCTTTGTCAAGTGCCACCTCTGCCTTGTGAGGAGCACTTGTGGGAGTTGCATCGTTCAGTCCTCGAGTGAGCTTGGGACTGTTTCATTCTCATCACAGGGTTGAGAAGTTGAGGCCCTGGAGGAGGGAGGCTGCTCCCCGGGGCTGAGCCAGGCCCTCGCTTTGTGGGGTTCGCCTACCAGCCCAGAGAATCCCTGCCCTGGAAGACTGTCACCAGGCTCCCACTGGGATGTGTTTTCATGTGCTCAACAAAGCTTTGAACCCTTGGCCTTTGCTGAGAGCTGAGGATGTTACAGTGTCCAGGACAGATGTGGTCCCCGACTGCAGAGTGGCTCCTTGGTGGGGACACAGACACAGTGTCAGCAGCGGGAAAGCAGCCCCAGCACGCCTGGATGTGTTTGCAGGACCACTGGGGTCCCAGGGCCGGGACAGGGTGGAGAGGATGTGGGGAGGGTGTTACCAAACTGAACACAGGCCCGCTCCATCAACAGACAGTGGGTTGTGGTGAAGGAAAGGACAGCGTTTATATCGCAGGCGCCAAGTTAGGAGAATGGGCAGCTCGCACTCAAAAGACCCCAACTCCCGGATGGCTTTCGGGGAAGGGGTTTTCAAGGGCAACATTTGGGGTGAGGGTTGCAGCTTCTGATTCGTTGGTGGTGAGGTGACAGGACTCTTCAGCACCAGCCTTCTGGTTCCAGCCAGTCTGGGGTCTGTGCATTTGCTCAGCATGTAGTCACCATCCTCCACCTGGGGTGTGAGGGAGGGTCTTAGTTTCTGCAGAGCAACTCAAAGATATACGTCAGATTGTTACGCTTATCTCTTGAGAAGGAGCTAGGACTCTGTTTTATTGATAAACTATTGTCATTACTTTTCTTGCTGGACTGCTTTTCCTTTGTTTCTGTATCTCCTCCCTTCCCTAATTAGTAACTGCTTGAGTCTGCTCTTTGGAACTCTGGGAAGCCCTAGGAGACTAAAGCCTTTTTCTACAAACAAGGAACGGGGACATAGAGGGGCTTTTGTACCCGGGAGGTCCCCGAAGGGTCCTGCTCGGTTTCAGTTCCCCCTTTTCTTTGTTAACTCTTCAATCCTGAGGGGAACAGGTGCACAACAAGAAAAGGAATAACGTTTTGGATAGAGAGGTTAATCAAAAACTTGGCAGGGGAATTTGGTTTTATTGGGACTCAGTTTCAAGGGGAGGAGGAAGAAAGGTGGGGTCATCCCTGAGAGAGGACACAGAACCTGCAAGGGCCACAAGGAGGGAAGCGGCAGGACTTGGGGGAGGCCGGTGGGCAGAGTGGATCTTGGGTCAGCACTCCCTGGGAGCCTGAAGGGGACGCAGGGCCCCCGGGTCTGGGCTGGTGGCTGTTGGTGGGTGGTGGGGTGTGTCTGAAGCCCACTGCTGGCTTGAGAGGGGGTGAAGATGCAGCGGGTGTTGGGAGCCGGGTCCAGGTGAGATGGGAGTGGTGGCCTGGTGTAGGAAGGCAGTGGGTGGATTTCAGATGCTTCTGACAAAATTAAGTGGCCTGGTGGGCTGCATGGGTGGGAGGTGTGAGAGGCAGGAAGGCCAGAGGCACCCCGGGTTCTGCGTGCGTGCCTGGTGGGAGCCGATGCTGGGAGCTGCAGCGGGTGGTATTGAGCAGGTGTGTCTGGGTTGTTTCCAGCTCTCCCGTCGCACACGCGCGGGTGAGGATCAGTTATGAGAAGTGGGATTCCCACTCCTAAGACTGAAGTTTAGGGGATGTTGCCCAGTTGTCCCCCCAGAGCCTGTTCAGGGAACCCCACCTACGACTCAGGAGAGCCTCCCTGCTCCCAGGCCATCCCCAGCTCTCGGGGATCATCCCAGTTTTTAAATTTTTCAGCAATCAGATGCATCAACATTTGTGGCTATTATAATTTACGTTTCCATGGTTACTTGTGAAGCTGAGTGTGTTTCACGTGTGTATGTGGCGACTTGTTTGTTTCTGTCCTCTCCCTGCTCTTACGTTGGGCTGCTCATCCTGTGTTATTTTAATAAACGAGAGACTTACTGAGTGCCGGTTGCTGCCTGCATTGATGGTAGTTTCTCCTGAGGCTTTGTGCGCGTCTTTGGACTTTGCACAGAGGGTCTTCTGCTGTAAAGGAGCTGATTTCTCCTTCCTGGCCTCCCGGTGAAGAATCTGGCTTAAAAGCTCTTCCTCGGGCTTCCCTGGTGGCGCAGTGGTTGAGAGTCCACCTGCCGATGCAGGGGACGCGGGTTTGTGCCCCGGTCCGGGAAGATCCCACATGCCGCGGAGCTGCTGGGCCCGTGAGCCATGGCCGCTGAGCCTGCGCATCCGGAGCCTGTGCTCTGCAACAGGAGAGGCCCGCGTACCGCAAAAAAAAAAAAAAAAGCTCTTCCTCACCCAGATTTTGTAGCATTCTTCCAGATTTCGTCTTAGGCGGTTTTATCCTGCTTGCCATTGATCCATCAGGATTGGTGGCAGGTGAGGACTCCTTTGGGGCTTGTTGGGCATGAATGGTGCTAGATCTCAATCTTATGTCGTCATTCGCCTCATCCAGACTCCTTCCTGGGCTCTGGACCTGTGTCTGCTGCTGCCTGTGGGTCAGTGGGCGGGGCCTCCGGCCAACTGGGGTGTTCATTAGGTTGGGGGGGGGCGGTCCTGGTGTGCTGTTCACTGGCGGGGGAGTGGGCTTCCCTCCCCAGAAAGTGGTGCATCTCTACCTTTGTGTCCTCCTGCAGGTGTCTCTCAGGTTCCCCACTCAATCAACCTTTTGCTTTCTTCCAAGGGTCTGGTGTGTATTTTTTCTTTTCTTTTTGTTTTAAAATTTTTATTTTAGATTGGAGTCTAGTTGATTAACAATGTTGTGGTAGTTTCAGGTGTACAGCAAAGTGACTCAGTTATACGTATACATGTACCTATTCTTTTTCAAGTTGTTCTCCCATTTAGGTTGTTACACAGAGTATTGAGCAGAGTTCCCTGTGTTCCCCGGGCTTTGTTGGTTATCCATTTTAAATACAGCAGCGTGCACACGTCAGTCCTAAACTCCCAGTATATCCCCCCCATCCTTCCCCCACCCCCGACCCCATAACCATGAGTTCGTTCTCTGTTTCTGTTTTGTAAGTTCATTTGTATCATTTTTTTTAAGACTCTGCATGTAAGTGATACCATATGACATTTGTCTTTCTCTGTCTGACTTACTTCACTTAGTAGGTTAATCTCTGGGTCCATCCACATGGCTGCAAATGGCATTATTTCATTATTTTTTATGACTAATATTGCACTGTGTATATATGTATACTACATCTTCTTTATCCATTTCTCTGTTGATGGGCATTTAGGTTGCTTCCATGTCTTGGCTATTGTAAACAGCACTGCAGTGAGCATTGGGGTGCATGTATCCTTTCGGACCGTGACTTTTTCCGGACGACACATATTTCTTAAGTAGGTGACTTCTGTTGCGTCTGTGGATAACACTATTCTCCCATTAGAAGTTCTCATCGTCCTGGAGCCTCATCCAGAAGAGCCGTGGATGTGTGGGCTCTGGGATAGCCACCTTATTAGATGCTTATGTGAGCGCTAACATTTTTCAGCCAATTGTCCAACATTTTGTCTGTAAATAATGCCAGGCTTATTATCCTTTTCCAGTCAACGTTTACACCGCATTTCTGTTCCTTATCTCACTGTATTGTCTAGAACCTCAAAAGAGTTGTGGCTAATACTGTAACCGTGGGCTTCCTGCCCTAATTTATTGGGGAGGGTGTTGGTGCCTCTTCCTCGTGTTGGCCACCTGCCCGCAGGAGGTGGCTGTTATCAGGTTAAAAGGGCTTCTTATTTTATGCCTCATCACTGAAATCTCGGTTACCTGCAAGCAGGGTATCCCCTCCACAGCCTACGCCCTCCCCCTCCAGTTATCCTCTGTGCTTTGAATTTCCGGCTCTTCCTTTTGGCTGTTTTTTTCTCTAAAAGAAAAAAAAAACCAACTGTGCTGCAAACAATGGAATTGAAAGACACAAAAATGAAGAGCAGCCTTACAAATAAGTGCAAAAGGTGTCTATTCTCTTTTCTTATCACACAAATGATATTTTATCCACAAGATAAAGCAGGTGGGGTGGATTCAAACATCTGTGGATATAAATCTCGGCTCTTCCGTGTGACCTAGGTGGGTACTGCGTTGTCTCCTGGGCTTGGTTTCTCCATCTGTCAAATGGGGTCATAATTCCACCTCAAAGAATTGACAATATTTAGTGACTCTTAGTTAAGAGCCACTCATTTATGTGTGTCTCGTTATGTGTCCTGCATGTATTTACTCCTAATCTTTGGGAACCTCTGACATGGGAGGTCGTAGAGCATTTGGTGAGGTATCTGATGTGTATGAGGTGGTAGGTCAAGGGTCATGGCCATCTCTGCGGTCATCACGGTGTTAACCTTCATCTTGGGTGACCTCGTCAGAGGAGTCAGGGAACAGGGGGAGCCCAGGGATTCCAGTGCCACGGGTCCTGTGTGTGCCAGTAGTGGAAGCTTGGTGATTCGGACTCAGTCTCCGGTTAGGATAGCATGTGCTGCTTTAATGAAATTGTAACACTCATATTCATAAGCCCAGCCCTTTGTGATGGATGCTAGCACGGATTTCTATGCCAGCACTGCACTGTTTTAATTACTTGTGCTTTAGAGTGTCTTTCTCTGGGATGGGAGTAATTCTCCCTTAATGCTCTGTAATGGTCAGTCTTACCATTTATTTTATTTTGTCAGTTTTCATGACTTCAGATGGATACTGCCTTTCATTGACAAAATTAATTTTAATTTTTAAATTAATTACTTGGAAGAGAATCAAAATCTTTGTGATGCTTTTTATCTTCCCATTTAGGAACTTAGTATGTTTCCATTCACCCAGGCCTTTTCTCTCACGGAGGGGTGGTGATATTCTTTAGTTGATGTTGTAGGGCTGTTCGAATGACCAAACTAATGCATGCATGTATACATGTCAGCTATGGAGAGTGGGTATTTTCCGTCTGTCATCTGGTCAGTTGCCATGTGTGTGTGTGTCTGTGTGTGTCTGTGTGTGTCCTGCCCCTCACTGCCCTGCGACTCTGGGCTAGTTTTGGGGAGAAGTGTCCTGCCTTTTCCAGGGAGGCAGTCCCTTCATCCAGCTGCATTTCCGTCCTGTGTGGCCTTGGACAGGCTTCCTCTGGATAGCCTATCTTTGGGCTTGCTTGGCGTCCCCTGGAAGCCCCATGGTGAGGACTCGTAGGCCCCTTGCTTCTGCTTGACCCTGGACTTGAGCACCGGGTGGGGTCTGGGCCCATTCATATGTTTTGGATAAGTATTGTCGGTTTTCGTGGTGGCGTCCAGTTGGGAAGCTCTTTCTGAGACCTGAGTGCTCCGTCCTGGGCCACGCTCTCCATCCTCTGGGGCCCCGAGGGTCTGCTGGTGGACAGGCTACTGCGGGAGATGCCTTCCTGGCTGGGGCCAGGGTGTCACTGCTGAGTTGTTGCCAGACCTTTGCTGTGTGTCTGTGGTTTGAAAGCATGATGTCGGCATTTGGGTGGGAACGTCCCTCTGTTTTAACTTCCTTGTGTTGCCAGCATCCTTCATCCTCAACGTTCTGTCATCTCTGCCCGGGAAGCAGGTGTGGCATCGCTGGGATACAGGTCCCGTCTAGGTGCACCTGACAGCACTGAGCAACAGTGCAGATCCTCAGCTTTAACTGTGATCCTCCTTTAAGCTGACCACAGGGTCTGGCAACAACATTCTGAAACTTTATAATTACTTTAAAAACTTGGCCTTTTCTTCGATTCCCTTTCATTCATGTATTTCTCAGTTTGTCTTCATAAGCGCCTTCTTACTCTGTGAAAACAGAGTGGCCTATGAGATCAGTAAAATACTGAAATTAAGTTTTTTGATGAAAGGTATTCTGTCCCCTTTTGAGAGGCCCCAGACTTCATTCCAAACAGGCCGAATAGCCTCATCATGAAACTTGGGATTTGTTGAGTGTCTAAATAGTCACTGTTATGACTCTAAATATTTAGTGTGAGAAAGCTAGACAGAAGGAAAACTTTATATTAACTCAGGAATTTCTGGAAGATATCAGAGCCACTCAGCAGACATCAAGAGGTCCTTTGTTCCTGAAATATTTTCAAAGTAAGTTAAGATATTTTTTTGCCCAAGTTCCTATATTCTTTAAGATTTCAAGTTTATGTCATGTCTGCCTGTGAAACTGCGTGAGAAGCGCTGTTTTGCCAGATCAGCGATCAGTGCCCAGAGAGTTCCATCACTTCTGTGGGCGTGGGTGCAGCCGGTCAGGTCCCCGCAGGACGCCTTTGGGGCTGTGCTTGGCGGGGTGTGGGAGGTGGAGGTCCCAGCTGTGTGTGTGCCGGATGGGGCCATGGAAACAGCCCCTACAGGTTTGTTCCTGATGAGGTGCTATATCTTAGTAACTCTTTTCAGTTCATCAGGTTCAAGAAACATGTTGTCTTGTTTTTGTCTGCTGTAAAGTACAACATCCACTTTCTTAAAAATAGACAAAAATGGTTGAAGTGGTGAGCAGCTTGGCAGGCGACTATATGTCATTTTTCTTTAATCGTGGATTAACTTACGTTGCCCATTATAAAAAGTAAATCTCCCAAACGTATGTTGTCAGTTGGAAGGCGTAGGCCTGAAAGATGCATTTGGGAGGTGGTCCTGGGGTATTTGGATGGGCCTACAGACAAAGGCTAGTCCTCTGGAGACGAGGGAGACCTCTCAGAATGAGATGGTTAGAGGTGATGACAGGCGTATATGATACACTGTCGTTATGTGACCTGGTAACCTTGCCGGACACACCAACTCGTTGTCGTTCAAAGACCCTCATGCCTCTGTGACCATGTGCCTTTTTTTTTTTTTTTTTTTTTTGTAAAACTTGTGGTCAACTTAGCTACTCGAATTTAGAGATGTTCCACTCGACATAAACATTATAACACTTTCCAGACTGACAGATTCTTGGAGGACCTTTCCTTCAATGCCTTTGCTTGTACGCAGTCAAATAATCTTGTGTCAGGTGTCTCCCCTTTTGACCCTGAAAGGTCAGCATCACCTCTAAACATCAGCAGCCTTTACAGCTTGCAGGTAGCTGACGTGTTCAGCACCTGACAGTGGGAGCCTTGTGTGCCATGTCCTAGTCACAGTAACTAGCATTTGTCTCACATTTACCGTGTGTTGGATCCTAAGTCTTTACATGCATGCCCTCATCCTCATAAAAGCCCTGGAGGGAGATACTATCTTGGTGTGGATTTTGTAGCGGGGGACCCTGAGGCTTGGGGAGTTGGTGATCCACCCACAGGTCACCTGCTGAGACGGGGTGAGGTCAGGAGGCGGCCCGGGCTCTCTGGCTCCCACGCCTGATTCTTAGCCGGTGTACCCAGCAGGACCTTCTGCAGTGGTTTTCTACTTTCTGGACCCGTGACGTCTTCCATGTCAGGTCGGAGGCAGGGCAGGTTTTGCTTCCACTTGTTGAATGATCAGGGTAAGTTAGTTTAACTTCCCTGAGTGATGTGTTCTCCACCCAAGGACACCATGTCACAAGCAGTGACCATCTCAGATAAACGGGCACAGCGGTGCTCAGGACTCCCGTCCACGGAGCATTTGCTCTGTGCCCATTTCCCTGCTAAGTCCTCGAGTGAGCGTGTTTCATTTGGACTTGGGGAGGCTCAGCGGTGTTCCAGGGCCGTGCGCTAAAATCCTCTGGGTGGTGGGCTGTCTCCCCTCTGCCCTGTGGCGGTGCCTAGGTGAGCAGACACTCCCCTGCAGCAGGGCGAGCTTTCATCTTGGTCCCCACCGTCTCCTTCACCCCTAGAACACTGCCTCGGCCCCCAGAAATAGCGGTTGGATCCTTGGATCGAAGGAAATAGACAGGATTCAAACTCCCTCCCTTGGAACATGCAGGGGCCACGTGCAGAGCCTTCCAGAACCGTGGGCCGGAACCTGGTCTGAGATGAGGATGGTCCCTGTGGGGTGGTGTGAGGGCTGCAGCCTGGGAGGACCTGGGAAGGACGTGGGCTGTGATCTGGGCCCCAAGCATGCCTGACAGGTAAACTTGGCCTTGCAAGTGGGTGGAGGCCTGCCCGTTCCTTACCCGCATGCCTTGGGGGGTAAGGGGGGGTGGGAGGGGAAGCTCGAGGGCAGTGACCTGGGACCAGTGGCTTCGCGTGGCTCTTCTGGCATCTGTGGGCGTTTGTCCCTGCAGTCAGTTGACGGGGCATCTAAGAAACCTGCCTCTTGTGGACTTCTTTCAAAAAGAGTCTGTCTTTTAGACGGTCTTCTTGAGAAAAACAGCTTCTGGAGGCCTTCTTAAGAACTTGTATTCCTGGGCGCAGGGCATACAGTTCACATTTGTGCAACTTCAGCGCGTTCAGTGACGGCCTCTTTGCCTTTCAGCTTCGGAGTTGGGCACCATGCTGAGCCCGAGGAGGGGGCTACGGGGAGCGACGACCCCGTGACCGTGACGGTGACCGGCTGCCGCTTCTCACTTGGGTCCTCTCGGTCCAGCCGGGCGGCCACCAGACACCCAGAGCCCCAGAAAACCCCCGACAGGTAAGGTCTGTTTGGTTTCTTTGCAGGGGACAGGTCTGTTCACTGTTGATCGAGGGGAGGTCGGTACATGCATCTTATTGCATCAGTAAATGCAGACAGGGGTATCTCACTAGGTGCTTCCTTTCAGGGTTTCTGCAGGGAGCCTCCACCTGCTCTGTGGCTTCCCCCCTTTCCCATCTTTGAGCTGAGGTGGGTGTGGGTGGGAGATTTCGAGAGGGTGGGTCCGGGCCCTGCAGACCCCCCTCTTTGCTGCCTGCCGTGCTGCTCACTCACTCCAGCCCCCTTGCTTTCCGTAAAGTGGGTGGTGGTCTGCTCCCAGGTTATTCTGAGATGAGCCCTCAAGAGTTGGCAGCTGGTAGTTTTAGAGCTGGGCCAGAACAGAGCCAGGGTAGAGGGCCATACTCAGACTGTTTTCCAGCCCTGTGTTTGGGGGTCTTCCTACTTTTAGCACTGCAACTGGGAGCACATACATCATGAAGGTCTAGGGCAGGTGCTGGCCCCTCCTGCCTCACTGCTTCCTGAGGTGGCCGCTCTGGGAATGGACCTTCTCCCTCATCCCAGCCGGCCGGGGGCTGGATTCTTCTGTTGCTATTCGTGGGTCTGAGATGGTAGTTAGAGAACTGAGGCTGGAATAGTCTTCCAGCAAAGGCGCCTGCGGGGGAGCCTTTGCTCCTACTGGAGAGTGTATCAGTCAGCTCGGCCGCCGTAACAAATACCACATTCTGGCTCACAATCCTGGAGGCCGGAAGTCCAAACTCCAGGTGTGGGCAGGGCTGGTTTCTTCTGAGTTCTCTATCCTGGGTGTGTGGATGGCCGTCTTCCCCCTGTGTGCTCACATGATGTGTTTCTGTGTCCTCTTCTTATAAGGACGCCAGTCATATATGGGATCAGGGCCCCTGTGAAGACCTCATTTTACCTTAATTCCGTCTTTAAAGATCCCGTCTTCAAGCACAGTCGCATTCTGAGGTCCCGGATGTTAGGGCTTTAACACGGTGCTGCTCGAGTTTACCCCCTAACAGAGGGGAACCGCAGACCACGTGGCTGACAGGGCTGGGGAATCGGGGCCCGCGGTGCTGGTGTGAAGGCTGCGGCTCTGTCCACGTCCATCTTGCCTCCCTCTCCCTTTCGCATCTCATTTCTCCACCTCTTCCTTTCTGTTGCCTACGTGCTGACCTATTACTCCCCTCGGGGTTTCCTTTACTGTCCACAGAGCAGAAAAGAAGGGTTGTTAATCCTTTGTGTTCACTGGGTTCGTTCAGCAGATGCTTCCTGAGGAGTCAGCCTTATCTTAGAGGCTGAATAACATTGTACATAACCTGTTCCAAGTTCAAAAAGTGCACGTGTGAACTTTCCGTGTTTCTCTCCAGATGGCGGTCAGGACAGTTGATTTTTTCCTGGGGTGTGACATTCTGAGTCAGTGAGGCTTCTCGAACTTTCTCGAACTCTCATGGCCCTCATGGTGAACAGCTTGTGCCTTCAGACAGGCTGCTTTTTGTGAAACAGGGGGCTTTACCCTCTTCTCCCGGCAGAGGTGAACAGAGGTCACAGAAGCGCTCAGTCTCCCAGGAGAATGAATTATAGTGAACACACGTGCTTCGTGGCTGATTGCAGCGCCACCTCTTTGGTGTCCGAGGCCCGGAGCGCAGGTGCTGGCCACCGGGGGCTTTGTCTTGTCTCTGCGTGGACTGCATGGTGCGCAGGGAAGACCCCTGTGGCGTGGGGTCTGGGTGATGCTATCCTGCTGGCTCTCTGCTCCTTTGTGCTACTTTCCCTTCATCTGTGGCCCTGAGCCCTTCCGAGTGGCCCTGAGATGCCTGGAGGGTGGGGACTGTGTGTGTTTCTGGCGAGCCTTCACAGTGTCAGAGAGACACATCTGAAAAAGGCAAGAAACACCCCTGAGCACCCTGAGACCCCGCTTCTTGGAGCACCTGACCAGCCTACACCTCCTGTCCTTCTTCTGGTCAGATGAGTCAGATGCAAAGACGTGAACCTGTGGGTTCTGACGGCCTGGCCAGGCACCTCTCGGCATGGACACGACATTGAAATGAAGCCTCGTTTCACAGTTAATCCTGTTTGGGGCTTGAAATCTAATTATCGACGCAGTTTAAGCAGTGGGGTCTGCTGGTGTGGAAGGCTTCGCGCGGGGCTTCTCTCGCTGACCTCCGAGGGTGGGAGCTGCGTCTGTGGCTGCCCCGGTCCCCAGAGGGATCAACAGGTGTAGTGACTAAAGGGTGGCCCCAAAGACTGCCCTGGGGTGGGGAGTGGATTTCCAAAACTTTTTCAGCCCCAGAACCCTTCCTTGATCTGGACTCTCTCCCTGCATGAGTGTGCCCCTGTTTCTTCCCTGTGTCACCATGACACCTCTTGTGATGGGGCTTCCCCAGGGATGAGAAAGTCTTCAACTTTTTAAAGCCAGTTTGTATTATTCTGTGGCTGTACACTGCACCCTTAGACCTGGCCAGACAGAGTTGGGGGGCAGGGTGGGCTCCACACTCAGGCCATTGCCATTGGCCATCTGAAATGTGCATCTCCTCCAAGGCAGTGCCAGCCTCTAGGGGGCAGGGTGGAGCCCCTTTGCACCCTTGATGAGCCCCTGCAGTAAAGGGAACACATTGGACGGAAGTTAGACTCTGCTTACCTGAGCACATTAAATAATGTGTTTGAGTGAAACCATTAGTAGATTTGTTCTCACTTCCCTGACTTTGTTTTACTCATTCTGTAAGTTCCTTGTTAGCCCCCATGTGGTTGGAACCAGGTCTGACTAGGCGCTGGGGCCACCTTGGTCTGCAGACACAGAACACACCTTAGTAGCAAGGCTCCATTAAGAACTCATGTTCTGGGGGCTTCCCTGGTGGTGCAGTGGTTAAGAATCCGCCTGCCAATACCGGGGACACAGGTTCTTCCCCTGGTCTGGGAAGATCCCACATGCCACGGAGCAACTAAGCCTGCGTGCCACAACTACTGAAGCCTGCGAGCCACAGCTACTGAAGCCCGCGCGCCTAGAGCCCGTGCTCCGCAACAAGAGAAGCCACCGCAGTGAGAAGCCCGCACACCGCAACGAAGCGTAGCCCCTGCTCGCCGCAACTGGCGAAAGCCGCGTGCAGCAACGCAGACCCAACGCAGCCAAAAATAAAATAAATAAAAATAAATAAATTGGTTAAAACAAAACAAAACCCATGTTCTATTGGATCTGTGAGTTGGGTGGAACCTGGTCCCCTGGAGTGTCAGAAAGATGCTGCATCACAAAATAGGAGGGTCCAAGAGGGACCATTTGGAGGCTAATTAGAGAAGTGGTTACTGTCACCACAGGCTTGTTACACAGTGTCCGGCCAGGGCGCCCAGCGCCTGGACGTAGGTGAGCCCACCATGGGAATCACGGATCCGGGGGCGGTGAAATGGGAAGGGGGATCAGATGGCAGCAGGGTTCACAGCACGTCAAGAGGCGCTTGATTTGGGGTCATGGGGTCCGATTTCCGTTTTCCCACTCCTTGTCCCAAAGAGGCTTCTGAGTGTTTCCCTCAGGGCTGCAGCCCCCCTGGGACCCCAGCTTCGCCGTCCTCTGGCCCCATGTTTTGGTTGCTTGTTCTGTTCTCACTGGAGAACTTCTAGGGTTTGACTTGGGTCAGAGCATTGCATCTCCAAGCTTGGCATCCCTGCAGCGGCCCCGCCAAGGGCCCAGCCTCTGGTGAGCGCCCTCCCGCCATGGCCAGCAGAGGTGGTCCTGCCCCCAGCAGTGTGGACAACAGGAGGGCGCCACTCTCAGTGGCCCCATTGCCCTTGAGATGCAGTCAGAGGAGGGCTAGTTGTTGTTGCAGTTATTTTTTTTTGTTTTTATTTTTTTTTGCGGTACGCGGGCCTCTCACTGTTGTAGCCTCTCCCGTTGTGGAGCACAGGCCCCAACCGCGCAGGCTCAGCGGCCATGGCTCACGGGCCCAGCCGCTCCGCGGCACGTGGGATCTTCCCGGACCGGGGCACGAACCCGCGTCCCCTGCATCGGCAGGCGGATTCTCAACCACGGCGCCACCGGGGAAGCCCTGTTGCAGTTATTTTGACTGATTTAGCAAGGCAGGGTTTGGCCAAGGGTAGAAACCAGTTCTCTGCCCAGTCGCATTGATCAGTCATTCCTTCCCATTTACAGCATCGTTTAAGCCAAAGCATTCTCAGAATCTAACTAAATATGGAATGGCCTCTGCCGACCTCTTTTCAAGGACAGAAAATCACAGTGTACCGCACCGCTGTCCGGTCCTTGCGTCAGCTCACCATGAACAGATCTTTAAGAGACTCGAGCACTTTGGCGTCGTGCTTGCTTTCCTTCCTTTCTCGGCATCCTCTTGTATTTTGGCTTCTGAATCAACACGCTCCCCTGACACTTCTATTTCTGCTTCTCTGTTTCCCCTCCCTCATCTCCCCCTGTTCACTGTGTGTCTGCTATCTACACCGTACTGAGGGCACCCTCGCGTTCTTTGGAGCACACATACTGTTTTATTTCTGTCTCATTTTGGGTGTTTAACCCCTCTTGCCCTGAGCTGGTGATGTTGCCTGTGCCTCTCCGCATCGCTGGGTTGAACCAGAGAGCAAGGCTCGTGAGGCGTCGCCGTGACCCTGCTCAGCCAGTGCGACCTCACACGTGGCAGGATCCCAATAAATGTCTGATTTGCTCTGTTGGGTCCAGATATGTTGGGATCTTATCTTAGCACATTATTCTCTGATGGAAAGAATCTAAAAGTCACTAAGATTGAAGGAAGAGAAATAATCAGTTTCTCCCTGCTTTGGAGTCACGGGGAGATGTAGCTCTTCAGCTTGCTTTTTTTTTTCGAGAGTGTTTGTGATTCTTGTGGAAGCATGTTTATGACAGCTGCTCTGAGGTCCTCCCAGGGCTGCGTCTCTCGACTGTCTTTTCTCATGAGTTGCAGTTATCCTTGTTCTTGGTACGACAGGTGGGTTTCACTTGTGTCCTGGGCATCCTGGGTTTGCACTGGGTGACTGGATCCTGTGTAACCTTCTTGGTGGGGAGCTTCCCTGTTGATGTGCAGACACGGGCCTTGCAGGGTGGATGTCTGCCGCCTCAGGGCCCTAGATGCCCCCTGGTGACCACACCCCTCACCACTCATGGGTGTGAGTCCAGCTCCTTAGCCCCACTGACGCCTTCCCAGAGCACTGCGCCCCTGGGCCCCCGAGAGCAGGTGCAGGTGCTCAGCCTTCTCACTGTGGGGTGGAACGCAGTTCCCACCGGACCCTGATGACCCGGAAGATGGGGGAGGGGGAAGAAATGCCAGTTGGCCCCTCCTCTCACCTCCCGTTCCCCTCCTGACGCGGGCAGGGCTGGAGGCAAAGCTGGCACTGCCCCTGCAGGGGAGTGGGTGTCTGCTTCCTCCAGGTGGGAGGTAGAAGATCAACCCCTGCCCGGCCGGCTGGCATTAGGCAGAGGATCTGAGTATGGCCGCCTGCTTCCTCCAAGCCGGGGCGGGGAGGGGAGGGCAGTTGGCTCCTGCCTGCTTCCTGCTGAAACGGGGGTGGGTGGGAGCAGTTCTCCTCTGGCCTGTGGTTGCAGTAGTGTGGGTGTCATTGAAAAGGTTCTGGTCTGGGGCTTCCCTGGTGGCGCAGTGGTTGAGAGTCCCCCTGCCGATGCAGGGGACGCGGGTTCCTGCCCCGGTCTGGGAAGATCCCACATGCCGCGGAGTGGCTGGGCCCGCTTAGCCTGCGCGTCCGGAGCCTGTGCTCTGCAACGGGAGAGGCCACAGCAGTGAGAGGCCCGTGTACCGCAAAAAAAAAAGAAAAGAAAAGGTTCTGGTTCTGTTGGGCATCCTTTTCTAGGTTCTTTAGTGGTGGGAACAGGCTTTCTTGGAGCTTTTCTTTTTTAAAAAATATACATATAAATATAGTCTTTTTCATATTCTTTTCCATTATGGTTTTTTAAAAATAAATTTATTTATTTATTCGTTTATTTTCGGCTGCGTTGGGTCTTCGTTGCTGCGCACAGGCTTTCTCTAGTTGCGGCGAGTGGGGGCTGCTCTCCGTTGCGGTGCGGGGGCTTCTCATTGCCGTGGCTTCTCTTGTTGTGGAGCACGGCTCTAGGCGCGCAGGCTCAGTAGTTGTGACTCACGGGCTCTAGAGCGCAGGCTCCGTAGTTGTGGCGCACGGGCTTACGTGCTCCGCGGCCTGTGGGCTCTTCCCGGACCAGGGCTCGAACCTGTGTCTCCTGCACTGGCAGGTGGATTCTTAACCATTGTGCCACCAGGGAAGCCCTCCATTATGGCTTGTTCCAGGATATTGAATAGAGTTCCCTGTACTATACCGTAGGACCTTGTTGTTTATGCATCCTATATGTAATAGTTTGCATCTGCTAATCCCAAACTTCCAATCCTTCCTTCCCCCACCCCCTCTCCCTCTCGGCAACCACAAGTCTGTTCTCTATGTCTGTGGGGTCTGTTTCTGTTTCATGGGTAAGTTCATTTGTATCATATTTTCGATTCCACATATAAGCGATATCTTATGATATTTGTGTTTTTCTGACGTACTTCACTTAGTATGACAATCTCTAGGTCCATCCATGTTGCTGCAAATGGCATTATTTCATTCTGTTTTATGGCTGAGTAATATTCCATTGTATGTATGTGCCACATCTTCTTTATCCATTCACCTGTTGAGGGACATTTAGGTTGTTTCCATGTCTTGGCTATTGTAAATAGTGCTGCTGTGAACATCGGGGTGGATGTATCTTTTTGAATTAGAGTTTTGTCTTGGCGCTGTTGTTGTCTGAGCCTGTGAGTGGTTCCTGGCTGGAGACTCCTGCCACGTGCTGTCCTGGGGGTGATAAAGAAGCCCAGGCCCTTACCGCTGGGCTCTTCCTCGTGTCCTGAGGCCCCCCAGGCTGCCGTTCTCTCCGCCCCTTGCAGACTTCCTCTGCTGGTAGAAGTGCTGTGTCCATCCTTTCTGGGACTGGATCTCCCGACTTTGGCTTTCAGGGTTTCCTCATCAGTATCTCTTATCCCCACACAGTAGTTGAGTTTCAGGAGGAGGGTCAGAGATGAATCTTTGGCTCCTTGGGAGGTTCAGCCGAAAGATGAAGCTGAATGTCAGAATTCTGCCAATACCCGTTGGAAGCCCAGTGTTTGTAAAGTGGGCGGTTTTTAATCTTGAGGACTCAGACTGGAAGGATTACGACTCAACCGTCATGTAACGGCTGGTAACTAACCAGGCTCCCATTTGTTTTCGAGTTGCAAGTTCATCTCTGCCATCGCTCCCCGACTCAAAACCAGAAGCTGTTTCTTGCCATTGTTTCCGTTCGTTAGAGTTGGGAGAAGATCTGACAGCCACTCAGGAAATCTTGGCGCCCTTATTTTGGTGACGACCAGTATATCTACAAGGCGAGAGCTTCTCAAGACAACTCAACTTGTCCTCTAAGATATTAAGTATTGATAAATTGCTATGAATGCTGGCTCTTGGACTATTTAAGTGTAAGGTAACAGGCATTATTTCTTGAAGCTTCGTGCCTTTAAGCAGTGACAATCAATGTCGAAGTTAAATTTGGACAAAGTGCACTACAGGCACAAAGCAGTCGGTGTGTTATTTGAGATAGGTAATAGGGATCTAAACCCAGTGTTCTCAGCTCAGGTCCAGTCTCTCTAGGACGCCCCTGATGTCACAGGACGTGGTGGAGTCATGCCTGGCCTGGTCCTCGCACTGTCCACAGATAGGGGGAGCTGCGGGCAGTAGATAGCCATGCAGAGCATGTGCTCTATGGAGAGAGGAGGTGCAGAGACCAGATGACGGTGACACGAAGGACGGCGACAGTAATAAAGTACACCGTGCACATGTGTGTCAGGGGCTCTTGCTGGTGGTTCTGTAGATTAACTCGTGGCATCTTCACAACAGCCTTTGAAGTGGGTATAAACTCTACCCATTTTATAGAGGAGGACACCGAGGCACCAATAAACTAGATACAGCCCATCCCCACTCTTCACTGATCTCATGTTGCTAAAATTTATTTGTAACCCAAAACTGATACAATAGATGAGTTGGCATTTTCTAGAGTGTTACATAAAGGCGGCTGATCTATTTTGTCTGGCCTCTCCGACTCCGCATCGTTATTTTGAGATGCGTCTGTGTTGTAGCAAGAACTTGTTCCTTTTTACTGCTGGGTAGTCCTTTGTGTGACTCCGTCACAGTGGCTTTATCCATCCACCTATCAGTAGACGTCTGCACTGTTTCCAGGTTTTCTGCAGTTTCGACGCAGCTGCATTCTTCACTGCGCGGGTCTTTCTTTCTAGGCTCGTAGGAATGCCCTGCCCTCCTTCCATCCTCCTGTCTGGACCTCATCTCCTTCTGCCGAAGTCTGGGGTGTCCGGTTTGGGGCATGGCTGTGGGTCTGCCGGCTAGGTCATCTGCGTTCTGGTCTGGGAGAGAGCAGGGGTAGGACTGGTCAGGAAGACAATGTCCAAGGCCAGCTGAGGCAGTGACGAGGCACCAAGACAGAGAGGTCCCCCACCTTACAGCTCTAGACGTGTGTGGACCTCCACCTCTAATTCTTGCCGAGTCTGACTGTAGTGTTAGGGGTCAAAGTGCTGTGGATGCCCTGAATCCACCCTTATTTTGTCGACTTTACTCATGTTTCAGATGGTTAGAGATGATTCCTGGGAGCATAGAGAACTTATTTTAGCTTTCTTCTCAGACAGCCCAGACTGCGGTCTGGGAGGCCCCGTCCCCATCTCAGCAGCAAGTTATCATGGGACGGGACGCAGAGGTCCGTGCAGGCAGAATCTGCGGCCTGGAGAGATCCGTCATCTCGGGTGTCTGCTGTCTTTGTCCTCCTAGGAAAGCGGCCAGCAACGTTAGACTGGGGACTCGTGGGTCTCTGTGGTATAAAAACTTAGCCCAGGGCTTCCTTGGTGGCGCAGTGGTTGAGAGCCTGCCTGCCGATGCAGGGGACACGGGTTCGTGCCCCAGTCCGGGAAGATCCCACATGCCGCGGAGCGGCTGGGCCCGTGAGCCATGGCCACTGAGCCTGCGCGTCCGGAGCCTGCGCTCTGCGACGGGAGAGGCCACAACAGTGAGAGGCCCGCGTACCACAAAAAAAAAAAAACAAAACAAAACAACAAAAAACTTAGCCCTTCTGGCCTTGACAGTGGGCTTGACTTGGCTCTACATGTTGAGGAGTAGACAGACCCTAAGCCTGAGAACTACCTGTGTATTTCTGCCTGCGGTTGGTTATTTGGAATTAAGGCTAGCGTACCCTAGCCCTGCTCGATGTCTCAAGCTGTTTGTAACCTTGGAAGCTTCTGCTGAACAGGGCTGCCCGGCAGTGGAGGCTTGAAGGAGAATGGCAGTGGGAACCTTACGTGTGCACCTGCTCAGGTAGAAACGAGGAGAGATGCAGTAAGGAATCCTCCTGTTTTTGATCTTTGGTCCTTATCCAGTGATGGTAGTGCATTCAGCTTTCCAAATAGTTTGACATATGAATGGTCAGAGCCACATTTCCCAAGATGTTGTTCATGGTCACCTTTGAAGTTTTGCAGTGGGCTTTCTGCTGTGGTACCTCCTGGGGGAGCTTGGCTCTCTGGGTAGCAGAGGGGGCTCCCTTCTAGGGAGCTTCCTCATGGAGAGCTGCCACCGGGCTCCCGGGTAGTCTGCAGGCCAGACAGTCCAGCTGTTTTCCAGAAACAGATTTTCCTTTTTTTCTTCCTGCGAGTGGGGGCAGCTGGGTGGCAATATTAGTCACAAGTCCCGGGACCCACAGGCCTTTAGAGTCCATTCTTAGTTGAAAGGAGGATTGGTTTATTTCAAGTTAGAGTCTCAATTACAGGAAGATGGAGGAATGTAATAACATGCAATGAGGTTTATGATAAGTACAAACTGATAAAAGAGCTCCATTTAAAGGCATTTCATGCTTTCAGAAGTAACAGCACTGTGGTCCGAAGACGGGATGGAGCAGGGAAGAGGGAACATTCCAAAGGTGCTGTTTCTTTGCACCGTTGAGGGTTATTTGGACGAATTACTCCCCAGACACGCGAGTTGGTGTGTGAGGCCCAGAGGGTATACGATGGATTCGGGTGACTTCACCACGAGAGAATTACTTTCTTAGCTATTGCAGTTCTTAGAACCAGTGGAGGAAAATATTGCCTTGAAAATGACAGATCCTGCGAATTACGCAAACTCCAGAAGAAAAACTCCTTGTGCCTATTTTTAGTGACTCTGATGATGTGGGGGTGGCATGGCCAGAGTAGATACAAATCTTTTTCTGTTTTGAAACAAAACAATTTAAAATTCCATTTCGTAATTATACAATAAAGGATTTTGTAATCCAAAGCCAAATTTCATACAAAATAGATTAATATGTTTGTAAATATCTAGAACTTTGGAGTTTGAAGAATTTTTAGCTTCATCTAGATTTGTGGAGTGTGAACCCATTCAACCTATTTTGAGGGAGAAAACAAGAGGTTTTTCAAATATGTATTTTAATTTAGCACTACTTCCTAAAGCAGAGGTTGTGATTTTGCAGGATGTTTTTGAAAGAAATGCCACAGTAGCTTTTCCCCTTTTGCCTTGTCCATGAAAGCAGAACTGTTTGACCTCAGAGCCTGTGGCTGGAATGGATGCCGTTGTGTTTTCCCTGGACCGGCCTCAGCCGTCGGTGCTCTATCCGCTGCCTGTGTCTACATCTCCCCAGTTGCTTCCGCTTTCCCAAGCTCAACCCGCATACCCACCAGGCAGCCTTCCCTGCACACCGCAGTCCTTATTCGTGTCCATCGCGACCTCGTGGGATGATGTACAGGTCGGTGTGTACTGTCCAGTGTCGCACCGCTGCCCGGGGCGTGCAGGGCTCAGGTGCCGGGAAGCGTGTGATGTCAGGTGTGTCCCCATCTCCCTGTGAGACCACGCCTGTGCCCGGGTGTCAGTCCTGCCGAGTGAGTCTGGGCAGGGGTCTGGGCAGGCTTCCTGGACCCCTCGGGTGTCCCCTCCTGGTTGTGCACCCCCCCCGTCCCCCAGACTCTGTGCTACTCTAGGCAGCCTCACCTGCCACCCACCCACCTGCCTACCTGGGACTTCATTAATTACCCAGCTCCCCGGGACCTCCAAGGATGGTGAGGGCGATGTGTTTGTTATTAATGGGGGTCTGCTTCTGCCCTGCCCCCCTCCCCCCTGCCCCCCAGGTAGCAGGTTATTCACATCTGCCCACAGAGGCCAGAGGACCTCTCCCGGGTCCTGTTTTCTGTAAGTTGGGTACATATATTTAGCTCATCTCTTGCAGATTAAACCCTTCGGATAAATTTTCCTCTTAACGTTTGGGGCTAGTTTGTATCTAAACTGGGAAGACTTTACCTGGGGTAAATATAGGCTGCATTTTAAAATAGCTGGAAATGGTTTAAGGAAGCAGTGAGTGATCCGGTCTTTCACGTGGATTTGAAGCGCAGGGCAGCGGTGGTGACAACCCCGCCCCGTGTCAGCAGTCAGTCACTCGGGGTGGCACCACGGTGAGCGGGGCCGGAATCTCCTCCGGGTCATGGGCGTTGGACACGAGTCTGCACTGGCCTTAACTCTGCCCAGCTGTCTTTGCTCTTCACAGGGCAGCATGCCTGCTGCCCATGTCCCTTTACTGTGAAAAGACCTCACAGTGGAATCTGGGTTTTATGTGAAGCCAAGTGGTTTTCTTTTCCTCCTGTACTTCTCTGAGGCTTTGATCCAGCAGAGCTGTTGTCTTGAGTAGAAGTGGGATGGCATACTTTTCAGACCTGGCCTGACCTCCTCTGTGGTCCTCGGGTCAGAGCTTCTTCCCTTCCTCCGTGTCTTCCCCTCGTTCCCTCCCACGTCATCCCAGCAGAGGCTGGTGGGGATGCAGAGCCTAATTTGAGGACATTACTCTAACTCAGAGAGGGATGCGGGTCCCCGGAAGCGTGCCGAGAAACCCGGCAGCAGGATGGCGTGTTTGGACCCGACGCAGTCGGGGGAAGCGGTTGGAGTCTGGATCCGTTGCAGGGGTTTGTGGAAGAAGGTGGAACCAGGGTGGCATCCCAGTCTGGCCGAGCAAGCACACGGAAGCTTGTTTCTGCTGGGATGCAGAAGTGGTGACTGCAGGAGGGCTGGGACTTTGACTTTGGACACTTGGGTTTGAGAGGCCGGGGCACAGCTGAGTGGTGGGGGGGGCAGGGCAGTTGTGTGTGTGGCTGTAGAATTCAGGGCGAGTTGGCAGTGAAGGCCTGGCGAGAGCGCCCGTGGCTTCCCATGGATTTACAGTGATGAAGATGGGTGAGCCCAGGGAGGGAGGGAGGGAGGAGGTCTGAGCCGTGGGTGCTGGGACCCCCGCTATTTAGAGGACTTGGAGTTGGGAAGTCACCCGCTGCGGAGACTGGGGGCGGGGGGCCGGTGGGGGCGGAGGGCAGCAGTGGACGTGGCCTCCTGGGGTCCCAGGGGGCAGGGGGTGCGGTGATGTGGGTGGGACCGGGGGCTGACCTGTTTCCCTGGCCCGGGCAGAGCCCGTTCAGGAGCAGAGGCGTGGCAAGTGGATTTGGGGAGAGCAAGGAGGAGAACTGGCTTGCAGGATAGAAAGGATAGCCCTGGGGGTTAGGGATTTCCCCACAGAGTAGAAACTTCCAAGCAGCATCCTGTTCGTGGCCACCACCCTGTGTACATCAACTCCCTCGGGTACCCCGAAGGCGTGTGCGCACGTATGTGGGGTCCATGTACTTACACGCACACGTACTGACCTGCGCACATGTCCCTAGAGCCAGGCATTTAGGTTGTTTCCAGCCGTATTGGAATAAAAAAGCGCCTGTGTTCCCAGTTAAGGTCGTTGGATTAAGAACACTCCGACACAGCTCGAGGGCAGGTACCCGGAGAGCTCCGGGCTGTGGGGAGTTTTCAGCCGGATCCACCACCTTTCACTCTGACCACACCTCACGGGTCACCTGGACAGTTCTTTAGGTAAAGTACCTGTGCCCAGGTCTGGCTGCAGGCAAGTTCGAGGGACTGGGGTGTGGGGCTTGGAGCGGGATTTGGAAAGGTCTCCTGGGATTCTAGTGTGAGACCAGAGTTAAGAATCAGGGTCCTGCGGGATGATCCCGGGGTACTGAGAATGGCCAGCGGGGCAGAGGAGGGAGGGGCTAGACTCTGCAGAGGTCTGTAGAGTGGAGGAGGGGGAGGGGGGCACTTAATGACCCATCAACCAGGGTGGGACCCTGCAGGAGGGGCAGGTGTACTGGGGCGTCACTCAGCTGTTGGCGAGTTGGGACCCGTATGGGGACGGTTCTGGGCCGTGGGAGCTGCGGTAGGTGCTCCCTAGAGGGCAGGGCAGGGAGAGGACACTTAAGCTACGTCCCTGCGGAGCTAGAAGCTGGGAGTGGTTGGCTGGGTGCAGTGACATCACTCGGAAAACGCGACTCGTGTAGGATGGTGTCGGGCTGGAGAGCCCACAGAAGCACCTGTGATTGGCAGGAAGAGTTTCTTCTTATTTT
Organism: Phocoena phocoena; assembly: GCF_963924675.1. Classification (NCBI taxonomy): domain Eukaryota; kingdom Metazoa; phylum Chordata; class Mammalia; order Artiodactyla; family Phocoenidae; genus Phocoena; species Phocoena phocoena. The sequence continues at coordinate 2,646,499 of NC_089227.1, read as the reverse complement.
TGAGATTTAAAAAATAAATAAATAAATTTATTTGTTTATTTTTGGTTGTGTTGAGTCTTCATTGCTGCACAAGGGCTCTCTAGTTGCGGCGAGCGGGGGCTACTCTTCATTGCGTTGCGCGGGCTTCTCATTTTGGTGGCTTCTCTTGTTGCGGATCATGGGCTCTAGGCGTGTGGGCTTCAGTGGTTATGGCTCGTGGGCTCAGTAGCTGTGGCTCGCGGGCTCTAGAGCACAGGCTCAGTAGCTGTGGCACACGGGCTTAGTTGCTCCGTGGCACGTGGGATCCTCCCGGACCAGAGCTCGAGCCCGTGTCCCCTGCATTGGCAGGCGGATTCTTAACCACTGTGCCACCAGGAAAGCCCCTGAAGACTTTATTTTTTAATTAAAACTGATGTATTTAAAGTGAATTTGTTTGGGTTATTTTGAAGCTATGGACACTTCCTGTAACTAAACTAGATATAATAAACCCAATCTTATCCCCTGCCCCGGGGCCCTTAAGGCAACAAAAAGGAGCACATCTTCAAGAAGCTTAAAATTCCAAGGCTGCTGTTACTAAATCCAGCCTTAGGCAGTCAGAGCCCTGGAATTAGAGGGTCTCCTAGCAGCGTGACATTAGGTTAACCTCGATGGCGGTCACTGTTCAGTTGTGTGGTCCTGTAGCCTGGTCACCTTTCACCTTGTGCTACTGGCCAAGAGTAACGTGAGCAGGTTTGCAGCCCTGACTGTGTTCATCACAGGCGCTGTGGGCAGAAGATTACCTGAAGCTCCAGCCCTGGTCCCAGGGGAGGGATGCACAGTGGCCTCCTGGAGCATCTCCTCTTTTCCAGCCCCCGTGGCCTGATGGTCACTGTTAGATGAACCCGTGTCATCTCCCATGGGAACTGAGAGCTCCCCCGAGACATTTCTAGGCCAAGACGACATCTCCCCGGCAAGAGCTTAGAAGGGCTTCACATGTCAGGGCTTTTTGCTAAGTGTGAATTGATGAAACACTGAATTAAAAGACTTAAAAATAAGATTATTTGTTTGCCCCCAAATTGTCAAGGTGGTGGACAAGGCAGGGCTTGGGGGTTAGGGTTAGATTGATGTACTGAAAGGGCCGTGAAATCTAAGAGTAACTCCAGCGTCTGTGCTGGTCAGAACTGGCGGAAACATCCCAACACAGGACATGCTGCCAGTTGGCAGCGTTACAGCTGTTGTCCCCAGTGTCACTCGGGGTGGCCTTGTGTGCTGTGACCGGATTCCAGGCCCCTCTCTGAAATGCACTTCAGATCCTGAATTCTGCTCCTTTCTGCTCTGTAGACCAAGCAGAAGCAAGGCTTGCTCTTCTGACCCATAGTTTATATGAATCTGATGCTATGACAGTCAAAAAAAAAAAAAATGATATACTTTGCTGGATTCACTAACAATCATGGCAAAGTTTCAGAAGCTCGGGCTGCATCAGTTCTTCTAAGAATTAAAATACAGCTGTCGAGCTCACTTTTGGGGGGTAGGTGATTCAGGGACTTAGTGCAACATTTTACGGGTCCAAAGGGTCTTGCGGGGGAAAGTAAGCCCCTGCCCCCAAGGGCTGCCCTGCTGCTGGCTGTCAGTACTCTCCTGAGAGGTCTCTGCTACCCCAGTGGCAGGAGTGCTGACCCTCTGTTTTCTCTTCTCTGCTCCGCGTCGCCCCTGATACCTTGGGGCACCTGCCTAGGGAACCATCTTGTTTATTTGTTTGTTTATTTTTTTTTTTTTTTTTTTTTTGTTTGTTTGTTTTTTTGCGGTACGTGGGCCTCTCACTGTTGGGGCCTCTCCCGTTGCGGAGCACAGGCTCCGGACGCGCAGGCTCAGCGGTCATGGCTCACGGGCCCAGCCGCTCCGCCGCACGTGGGATCCCCCCGGACCAGGGCACGAACCCGTGTCCCCTGCATCGGCAGGCAGACCCTCAACCACTGCGCCACCGGGGAAGCCCTGTTTGTTTATTTTTAATTTTAGTATAGTTGATTTACAATCTTGTGTTAGTTTCAGGTGTATAGCAGAGTAATTCAGTTTTTTATATATATATATATATTCTTTTTCAGATTTTTTCATTATAGTTAATTATAAGATATTGAATATAGTTCCCTGTGCTATACAGTAGGTCCTTGTTGTTTATCTTTTATATATAGTAGTATGTATCTGTTAATCCCAAACTCCTAATTTATCCCTCCCCGCCTCTCTTCCCCATTGGTAACCATAGTTTGTTTTCTATGTCTGTGAGTCTCTTCCTGTTTTGTAAATAAGTTCATTTTTACCTTCTTTCATATTCCACATATAAGCAATATCATATGATGTTTGTCTTTCTCTGCCTGACTCACTTTACTCAGTATGACAATCTCTATATCCATCCATGTTGCTGCAAAGGGCATTATTTCATTCTTTTTAATGGCTAATATTCCATTATTTATATGTACCACATCTTCTTTATCCATTCGTCTGTCGATGGACATTTAGGTTGCTTCCATGTTTCGGCTATTGTGAATAGCGCTGCAGTGAACATTGGGGTGCACGTATCTTTCCGAAGTATGGTTTTCACCAGATAAATGCCCAGAAGTAGTATTGCTGGATCATATGGTAGCTCTATTTTTAGTTTTTTGAGGAACCTCCATTCTGTTCTCCATAGTGGCTGCACCAACTTACATTCCTACCAACAGTGTAGGAGGGTTCCCTTTTCTCCACACCCTCTCCAGAATTTATCGTTTGTAGATTTTTTGATAATGGCCATTCTGACCTGTATGCGGTGATATCTCGTTGTAGCTTTGATTTGCATTTCTCTAATAATGAGTGATGTTGAACATCTTTTCATGAGCCTTTGGCCATCTGTATGTCTTCTTTGGAAAAATGTCTCTTTAGATCTTCTGCCCGTTCTTTGATTGGGTTGTTGTTTTTTGGTACTGAGCTGTATGACTTGTTTGTATATTTTGGAGATTAATCCCTTGTAAGTCTCATCTTTGACGGACGTTTTCTCCCGGTCCGTAGGCTGTCTTTTCGTTTTGTTTATAGCTTCCTTTGCTGTGCAGAAGCTTTTAAGTGCAGAGCACTTTTTACCGCACCTTGTTTTTTGTTGCCACATCAGTATCTGTAATCCAAGCAGCTTGGTGTTTTTAGGCTGCGAGGTTGTTTCCAGCATTTTGCCATCACGGGCAGCTCTGCGGTGCAGCCGCTCGTTTGCTCCCATTGGGCCTGTGGGTGCAGGTGCCCCCGTCCGTCCTCAAGGCACCTGACGCTCTCCCAGTTCCAGCACTGGGCTCGGGGCTGGCCGGGAAGAGAGGGAAGCTCAGGCCTTTTATGAGATTCACTTTCTGAAAGAATGAAATTAAGAAGCTCTGATGCCACCATCTTCAGTATTTTGTAATTTAACGAGAGACCTCAGTCCAGAATCTGGGAAGTGTGATTTAGATATAACCTCTGGGGGCTTTTCTTCAAGTTTTCTTTAGGAGAAAAGAAGTCTGTAGTCAGTGGTCCGTGTTTTATTATACTGACAGTGCTTTCCTCTTAGGTGTTGATTGGAAGGATTTTGGTGTATATACATTTTGGAAAGTACTTAAAACCAAGGGCTGTTTTATAGAGCATCCTGGGTTTTTCTGATGAAGTTTGAACCACTTTCTCAAGAATTACGCAGTCAGGTTTGTAGGCAGCAGGGACACATCTGAGTGTTCTGTTTCCCACTGGTGGTAACGTCACTTATTCCCACGTGAAGGTTGTGCTTCTGGGACGGTGGGTGGTGTGGCTGGCAATGGGGGTGGCATCTTGCTTGTCCCCCCTTCTTTTTTTCCGGCTGCACTGCGAGGCTTGCAGGGTCTTAGTTCCCCGACCAGGGATTGAACCTGGGGCCACGGCAGTGAAAAGCGCTGAGTCCTAACCACTGGACTGCCGGGGAAGTCCTTCCCCTTTTTGACTTAATTGATTTAGTCTCTTAATTTCTGTTTCTTGTTTTATAATTTTAATATGCAAAGATCTGTCCCTTGGAAGTTACCCAGAGGCAGTCAGTAATTTATAGTGATTCGTGAACCTCAAGAATCAGGGATTATAAGTGATGATGTCAATAGTGAAAACAAAACATTAATTAATTAAAAAAAATATATATATAAGAGAAGATAAGTTCTTTTCAAAGGACCCCAATTTTAGATCTGTATGTAAGTTATCTACATTTTTAAAAATTAAAAAAAATTTTTTAAACTTTTTATTTTATATTGGAGTATAGTTGATTAACAATGTTGTGGTAGTTTCAGGTGTACAGCAAAGTGATTCAGTTATACACATACATGTATCTATTCTTTTTCAGATTATTTCCCCATTTAGGTTGTTACATAATACTGAGCAGAGCTCCCTGTGCTATACAGTAGGTCCTTGTTGGTTATTCCTTTTAAATATAGCAGTGTGTACATGTCATTCCCAAACTATCTGCAGAAAAACGTGGTCCGAAAGGATACACGCACCCCCGTGTTCATTGCAGCACTATTTACGATAGCCAGGACGTGGAAGCAACCTAAATGTCCATCGACAGAGGAATGGATAAAGAAGATGTGGTACATATATATATATATATATATATATATATATATATATATATATATAGTATGCAGTGGAGTATTACTCAGCCATTAAAAAGAATGAAATGATGCCATTTGCAGCAACATGGATGGACCTAGAGATTGCCATACTGAGTGAAGTAAGTCAGACAGAGATAGTTAGGGAGTAATCCACATTTTAAATTATAATGGCTTTTCTTCTTGCCCCATCCTCCCTCCTCCAAGGTCCCCTGGTCGTGCACGGGCAGGATCCCGTAATGCTGGGGGGCACCCCATCCGTCCTTTGCTCTGACTCTCAGGCCCGCAGTGGTTCCCCGTCCGTGAGGTCCTGTGTCGCTGTGTGGCCCTGGGCAGGTCACCCAGCATCTCAGAGCCTGTGCCCTCATCTGCGACACTGGGATGGCCACGCTCACAGGTGTCAGAGTGGTCTACGTTTCACTGCGCCCGTGTGGGTTTCACCTTGTCCAGGGCACACATTTACCCAAGGTGGGCGGGTGTCCTCCTTGTCTCTGCAGACGTGGGCGTGAGCAGGACAGTGTGTGGTGTGCGTGCAGGTCCCTGTGATTCTGTGTCCAGTGCTGTCCCCAGGTCTTCTGCCCCGTGCAGCCTGCCCATCCTCTGTGGCTGTCCTCCCTCCCTCGTCTCCTGACGTCATCCAGTGGTGCCACCTCGTCTGAGCATCGGCTTAGCGATCCCGTCTTGTGCCCGACACACAACCTCCATGCCCGCACGCCCCTGCCGCAGAGGTGGGGACGTGTCTCAAAAGTCCAGTGCCCTGGTCGAGGGTATGTATTGGCTTTATTCCCCGTGTGGTACAATGCATCCTTGTAGCTTATTTATTTTATACTCAGTAGCTTGTGTCTCTTAATCCCCTACCCCTACCTTGCCCCCTGACCCCACTGGTAACCACTAGTTTGTTCCCTGAATCTGTGAGTCTCCTTCTGTTTTGTTATAGTCACTAGCTTGTTGTGTTTTTTAGAGTCTAGGTGTAAGTGAGATCATACAGTTCAAATAGCATATTTCGAACAAGTCTCTCCAAGCGCCGAGATGTGCAGTCCTAGGTCCTGCTCGCACACGCGGTCAGAGTTAGACCCTGGTCCCTAAGGACACACGGTTTGCAATGATGGGGTCATTCTTTGCTGCAGGTCGTTCTGATGGCTGTTTAAGATGCACCCTCCCCCTGCCCTTCCACCAGTGCCTGATGGAGAAAGGTGAAAACCGGCCTTCTAAAAGGGATTCTTTATATTTGCGTAGGAAAAAATAATAGATTTTTCAAAGGCAAAAACAGACGGGGCACAAGCTTCCAGTTGGGAATCTAGCCCTTAGCGTTCAGTTACGGCCATTTTGAAAGCTGAGTGTATTTTTCACTTCAAACAGCTTTGTAGTTGTAGGGTCCCCCCAACCCAGCCCCCAGAAAGAGAGGCGTGATCCTTCAAAGCTTTGTTGCAGTTTTCTCCCATTTTTTTCCCCTTGCCAACATCATAAAAAAAAGGAATAATAATTGTAAAAGAAAAAGATGAGAGCGGTGGTTCTCAACATCAGAAACGCCCGAGGAGCTTAAAACAACGCCCCTTCTCCCAATTCGAGATCTTGTTTTCACTGGTCTGGGGTCCAGCCCAGGTAACTGGAGTTTTAAAAACTCCCGGGATGGATTTGCTGTGCCGCCCAGTGGTGGGCGCCGGGTCGGCCCGAGTGTATCGCCTGACAGTCCTGAAAGGCATGTTGCTTTGCAGGCCTCATCCCCAAAGTCTCTGATGTAGTAGGCCCAGGTCTGGGCTGAGATTTGTATTTTAACAAGTTCCCAGGTGATACCTGTGCTGTCTGTTCATAATCTGAAAACCACAGGACTGTTGGGTTCTGGTTAAGGGAGTGGACTTCTGGCCTGAGCTCTCCTACCTTCCTCAGTCCTTCCCATCACTAGCCCTGGGACCTTGACCATCCTGCCTCATTTCCTCTTGTAAACAGTGGGAATCATACACACACAAATCCATAGACACAGTTAGCCCAGGGCCTGGTCTAAACAAGTACATGGTTTTCTTTATATTGGAAATATATAGGTGGAAGGAGGGTGGGTTGTTTTTTTTTTTTTTTTTTTTTTTTGCGGTACGCGGGCCTCTCACTGTTGTGGCCTCTCCCGTTGCGGAGCGCAGGCTCAGCAGCCATGGCCCACGGGCCCAGCCGCTCCGCGGCATGTGGGATCTTCCCGGACTGGGACACGAACCTGTGTCCCCTGCATCGGCAGGCGGACTCTCAACCACTGCACCACCAGGGAAGCCCAGGAGGGTGGGTTTTACTCAAGTTGATCGTAAGATTTATTTTTTAGTTTATTCTGATTTTGGTATATATTTCTAATGAAAGTTATAATTTCATTGAAATTACCAGATTTCTTTCTTTACTAAGGCCCATAAAATTACCATATGATGAAAAAAACTCATTACATTCCTTTTCTTAATTAAAATTTTGTGTATTGGTGGGTTTTTAAAGTGTATTTTTAAGAATTTTGTCTTTTATTTTCTTTCTTGGATTTTCATAAACTTTGTTATGTTTTGCTTTCTGGTTTGTTTTTGACCAGATTTCCTTCCTTCTGGTTCAAGGCTGGGTTCACATTGTTTATATAATTTCTTTTCCCCTTTGTAGACGGTGCAGGAGTCGTGGCCTTATTCGTTCTCCTGTCATTTCTCTTGCTTTGTGTTACCTCTCGCCATAAGGGACGGTGCTCATTGACCTCGCTGTCCAGAGACGGTTATTGTATTAATTTTCTCCTTGGACCAGCTATTTAGGCCAGTGCTTGTTTTTAATTTTCAAGTGGCTGACTTGTTGCTTTTTACACAGATGTTTTTAATTTCTAGCTGTGTTGTGTTTGGCTGTCGCTCAGGGCGGGTTGGCACAGTGGCCGGCTGTCCCTGTGTCCACCCTGGCACCCGTGAAATCGGGTCTGTGCCTTCATGTCACAGGGGGGAGGGGGCTCAACACAGGTGTTTCTTAGCTCAGAGATCTTTATGTGTTAGCAAGATGCACTGATATTCTTTGTGGCTTAGTATTTTTTAAAATCATTTCGCAGGTGTTTGTAAATATTTGCACGTGTGCGCTTTTCATGCATATTCATTAATTCTGTCTCGTCATTGCAGGGTGTTGTGCGTTCTTTTGATCCCAGAGTGATTCCTCCCTTTGCCCTCAGTGATGAGCACAAGTGTCCAACGACAAACGCTTTTTCTCACTTTCTCCTTGGAGGTCTTAGGGTTTGGGTTGGTTTGTTTGCTTTTAGTGTAAACTTTTTACTGAAGCATAGCATCCATTTTTATAATTGAAGATTCGTTTATAGTGTTGATTTGTTATTTGGAGGGTGAAGACCTAACACTGCTTTTGCTCATTACTAATTACACTTTTATCTGTGTGGATTAGTGTTTCTTTGTTTTAATGATACTTTTCTATCATTGCCGACACTGTTATTGTTGTGTTTGAGTGTGTGTTCTGTCTCTGTCTCTCCCTTTTCTAGCTCTCTTTTTAAAGCTTTTCTATTTCACTTTGCTTTGGGTATTTTGTTTTACATCGGCATTTTTTTTTTTTTCTGCGGTACGCGGGCCTCTCGCTGTTGTGGCCTCTCCCGTTGTGGAGCACAGGCTCCGGACGTGCAGGCTCAGTGGCCATGGCTCACGGGCCCAGCCGCTCCGCGGCACGTGGGATCTTCCCAGACCAGGGCACGAACCCGTGTGCCCTGCATCGGCAGTCGGACTCTCAACCACTTGCGCCACCAGGGAAGCCCATCGGCATATTTTTGAATATTATTTTCAGAAGAAGGGAATTAGACAGTTGCCATTTATTGCTCCATATGTCATCCATCTTCTGAACCAGTTTTTTCTGCTTTGAATGCTTCTTCATCTGCCTGTTTTCTATTTTCCCTTTGATGTTTCAAGTATTACTAGTTTATTTTTATCCTCTTATTATGATTGAAAAGACAAGTATTCTGCTTTCAATTCTGCAAGTGATTATCTTAAAATATCGTGAACATTGCAGTTATGTTTTCCCTAGTAAAGGGGCAGGATCTCTGCCTTTTATGAAAGGCACAGGTTTCTTTTTAACAAATCCTACAGGGATTCATTTTAAGATTTGAAACTTCTCTTTTAATTTTTTTGTTTTTTCTTTTAAAAATTTTTTGTTAATTTTTTCCAGTTTTATTGAGATATAATTGACATACAAAACTGTGTAAGTTTAAGTTGTACAGTGTAATTATTTAAGTTTATTATGAAATGACCACAGTATTTAATTTTTAAACTAAATTTTATTCTTTAACCTGTCCACCAACAATTGTACTGTTTCATTTTATGCTGTTATACGTTATATGTTATACATTATTTATTACACATTGTTTATTATACTGTGATACCGTTTAGCCTTATTAGTTGGCAGATGCTTCTTGAGGCCCTACTACGTGCTGTCTGGGTGTGGCAGGCATCAAAAGGTGGGCAGCGTTTGCGGGGAGAGAAGAGAAAGAATGAAACAGACGCTCTGAGGAGCACAAAGAACATTTCCTGAGGAAGTGGAGCGGAGTTTCTCAGCAGTATTAAATGCACATTCTGGATATGTGGTTACCTAAAAACAGAAAGGGCCCATTCACACCGTCTGGGATTCAGGGGGTCTTGGGCATGGCTGGTTGCCTTAAGCAGAGGCGTCGCGTTTTCCTAGAGTGGGTCAGAGATGGAGGTGGGCACAGGGACCAGTCTGGAGCAGGTGCCTGGAAAGCAGGGGGCAGTGTGGGGATGGACAGGCCAGTGGGCAGCAGCCTCCAGGCTGCAGGAGGACAGCCCATAAACCTGGAGGTGGGCGCGGACTGCAGGCCCCAGCCTGACCCTGTTTTCACACTGTGGGTTGCAACCCATTGTTGTTCCTGGAAATCAAGTCCGTAGGTCACGAAAACACTAACGAGGAGAACAGAGCAGAAGGGGATGGATTGGGGCAGGCTGCGTGTAGTCTTCGCACTCGCTGCGCCGGGGTCACGGGGAGGCTGCAGGATCCACCCGGGCACCCGCTGCGTCCACCACAGTCAGCCTTCTCATCAGAGTCACCCTCACGGCGGGCGGGGTGCTGAACAGCTGAAATCCACCGTGAGTGTCATCTGTAGCTGGTCGTGATGTGAAAGGCATGAATAAGCACGTCATCTGCGTCAGCCTGAGTCTGCAGGGTTCCAGGGAGGAACGCCCCACGTACTTTTCAGAAAAAGGGTTGTTGAGTGCAGCACTTTTCAAGTTTATGACAATTGTACCGTTTTAATTTAGTACACATTGCCCTTAAAGTGAAAAAAAAAGAAAACCACATAAACATGAAAAGAACAAAGGCATGTTCAAGTTCAGCTGCTGGGTCCAGAAGTGTAAATATTGACAGTGTTAAGAAAAATGTTGACTCTAGAATCAGCAAACTTTTGACTTTGCCTGAACTGTGTTTCTGAACTACAGTCCAATAAGGAGAACAGGGCAGAATTTATGAGGAAGATTATTTAAATTTTTATCACAAGTTCAAAACTCAGTTGAAATGGGACATACATTATTTAGATTGGAATTCACGCGCAGGAGGACTGAACTTTCAGAAGTAAAGGGACGTATGGAAATAAGACAGCAAGCGGAACTTAGCGATGAGTCCCTTGAATCAAAGGAATGAAAGAGACAGTAGTGATTGGTACAATTTCTTCGTCATTCTACGCGTGTTAATGAGAATCCCTTTTATCACCGTAGATAGAAAGTTGCAATATTGACCTGCTTTGGAAACTGTTCCTCAGTATCTGTATGGAGCACACCATTTTTGTTAAATCCACGGATGATTTAGAATTTAACCTCTTTAAAGTAGCACAGTGTATCAGTACCTCTGTACTGTTGTAGGGCATTTAGAAGTAAGGTTTCCTCAGACTCACAGACAGAGAACAGACTGGTGGTTGCTACAGGGGAGGGGGCTGGGAGAGGGAATGGGTTGGGAGTTTGGGGTTAGCAGATGCCAACTGTTACACAGATAAACAACAAGGTCCTGCTGTACAGCACAGGGAAGTATGTTCAATATCCTGTGATAAACCCTAATGGAAAAGAATATGAAAAAGAATGTATATATGTATATAACTGAGTCACTTTGCTGTACAGCAGAAATTAACACAAGATTGTAAATCAGCTATATTTCAACTAAAAAAAAGAAGTGAGGTTTTCTGTCCAGAGTGGGTACAGGTTTTTTAGTCTCCACGAGAACAGGATAATGATAGAGCTTTTAGTCTTTGTCAGGTATGGGTGACAAATTATGAGATAATTTTTATGCCGGACTTGATGGATGGGTTCAGTTTCACCTCCTAGACAAGTGGGTTACACAGAGTCACAGAACTGAGAAAGGGTCAAGATACATCAAAATGGAAAAGCTTGAATAAGCAAAAGCTATATTTGGAACCACTTCTTTATATGTCTCTGAGCGTTAGCATCGAAACTCTGCCTGCTCTCATGGTTGTGTTATAAAAATTAGCGAAAGTTGTTAATTTTATTAAAGGAAGCTCACTGAATAGCCAACTTATAATTTTTTTAAACATGGGGATAAAATATACAAAACATAAAATTTGCCATTTTAACCATTTTAGCAGCTCAGTGGAATTATGTTCATAAAGCTGTGTAAACATCACTGCTATTTATTTCCAGAACGGCTTCATCATCCCAAACGGAAATTCTGTGCCCATTAAACAAACCCCCCACCTCCCAGACCCTGGTAACCGTTATTCTACTTTTTGTCTCTAAACTAGGTACCTCATACAAGTAAGATCGTACAGTATTTGTCCTTTTGTGATTGGTTTATTTCACTTAGCATTGTTTGTCTTTAAGGTCCATCCATGTGGTGGCGTGTATCAAAATTCCACTTCTTTTCAAGGCTGAATAACAGTCCATTGTTTGTTTGTAGTACATGTTGCTCATCCATTCATCTGGCAACGGACACTGGGTTTAGTTCCACCTTTTGGCTGTTGTAAACAGTGCTGCTATGAACATGCGTGTACAGGTACTTGTTTGAGTTCTTGCTTCCGATTCTTTTGGGTGTATACCTAGAAATAGAATTGCTGGAACTTGCGTTAATTCTGTGTTTAATTCTTTGAGGAATTGTCATGCCAGTTTTTATAGAGGCTGCACCTTACATCCTCACCAGCAATGCAGAAGGGTTCCAATTTCTCTGCATCCTCACCATACTTATTATTTTCCTGGTGTCTCATTGTGATTCGATCTGCATTTCCCTAATGACTAGTGATATTGAGAGTCTTTTCATGCTTGTGGATCATCTGTGTATCTTCTTTGGAGAAGTGTCAAGTCCTTTGCCCATTTCTGAATTTGGTGTTTTGCTTTTTTGTTGTTGAGTTGCAGGAGTTCTTTATTTATTCTGGCTATTAAGCCCTTATCAGATATATGATTTGTAACTATTTTGTCCCTTTCTGTGGGTCTTTTCACTCTCTTGAGAGTGTCCTTTGATGCACACATCTTTTAAGTTGGATGAAGTTCAGTTTATATGTTTTTCTCTTTTGTTGCCTGTGTTTTTGGTGTCGTATCCTCGAAATCATTGTCAAATCCAGTATCATGAAAAATTTTCCATATGTTTTATAGTTTTAACTCTCCATTTAGGTCTTTAATCCATTTTTAATTAATTTTTGTTTGTAGGGTAAAGTAAGAGTCCAGCTTTATTCTTTTGCATGTGGATATCCAGTTTCCCAGAACCACTTGTCGAAAAGACTGTCCTGTTGCCCAGTGAATGGTCTCGGGACCTTTGTTAAAAATCAGTCCACCATGTGTCAGGGTTTATTTCTGGGCTGTCTGTTCTGTTCCATTAGTCTATGTCTGTCCTTATGCCAGTATCACACTGTCTTGATTACCATAGTCTTGTAGTAAGTTCTGAAATCAAGAGATGTGAGTCCTCCAACTTTGCTTTTCTTTTTCAAGATGTTTTTGGCTATTTGGGGTCCCATGAGAATCCTTATGAATTTTAGAAACAATATAGCGATTTCTGCAAAAAATGCCAGTGGGTCTTTGATAGGGATTACATGGAATCTATAAATTGCTTTGGATAGTATTAATTATCTTAACAATATTAAATATTTCAACCCACGAATACATGATGTTTGCCTTATAGCTGTGTGTTTGTGGTGGGGAGGCCTACGGGGCATCGTGGCGTGATCCTGGGATCTTACAGCTAGTGGTTGGGGTGTTAATGTGTGTGTGTATTCGGAGATTTATTTTAAGGAATCGACTCCAGTGAGGGTGAGGCCGGCAAGTCTGGGATCCGTGGGGCAGGAGTTTGCTACAGCCTCGAGGCCGGATTCCTTCTTCTCCAGGAAACCTCCATCTTTGCTCTTAAGGCCTCCAGCTGATGGCACGAGGCCCACCCCCACCGTGGAGGGGACTCGCTTCAAGTCCCGTGTCTGCAGATGTTTCCACTTCTACAGAATGCCTTCGGAGCAACCCCCCACTGGTGTCTGGTTAAAGGGCTGGGTGGTAGAGTGTGGACAGACAGACACAGGAGACTAAACTGCCACGGGGGCGAGTGGCCTCAGGGCTGGAGGAGCCTGAAGGCCTGGGGGCTGCCGGTCCTGCGGAGGCTGCAGGGAGGCCACCAGCCTCACCCGTCCTGCCGTGGGGACAAAGCACCTCCGCCATCTTGTTACCATTGCCAGGTCTCTCCAGCCCAGCGGCCTCTCGCGGGCCGTCCTCGTGTTTCTGTGCGGGTGACTTAAAGAGTCCCAGAGACCTCACAGAAGACATAACTGGGTGACAGTAAATGCTTCTGCTCCTTTTAGCTGTGAGGACAGTTTGGTAGTGTTTTAATAATTTGGGGTCTGTATTAGTTTTCTAGGACCCCCATAATAAAGTATCATAGACTGGGTGGCTTAAACAACAGAAATTTATTTTCCCATAGCTCTGGAGGCCAGAAGTCTGAGGTCAAGGTGTGGGCAGGGCTGGTCCCTCCTGAGGCCTCTCTCCTGGGCGTGTGGATGGCTGTCTTCTCCCCGGGTCCTCACGTGGTCGTCCCTCTGTGTGTGTCTGTGTCCTCATCTCTTACGTTCGATCAGGACCCATGGTAATGTCTCATTTTGCCTTGATTACTGCTTTGAAGACCCCACCTTCAAATATGGCCACATTCTGAGGTCCTGGAGGTTAGGGCTTCAACATATGAGTTTGGGGCGGGGTGAAGGGGACACAGTTCAGCCCATAACCGGATCTGACCTTGATTATTTTTGCAATCATCTTTGGTGGAATTAGTATCCCCAATTTTATGCCCTACCTAAGTCTTTCAGTTTTCCTCTGAGAAGCTTCTGTGAGTCTTTTATTTCTGAGTTCTAGAAAACTGAGCCTGTGATGTGAGTTGAGGGAGAAATCTGAAATGTGAGGAGCCCTGTCCCGTGACGATTTCTGGTCTTTCCCGGTCTGTCCTCTGCGTCCTGCATGTCACATTGTGCCATTGTGCTTTAGCTCATCCTCTCTGTGGGCTGTTTGCGGTGCTTCTGGAATTTCTCTCCCGTGGATTTAGTTCCCTGCAGTGTTGGTTCTGCTGGCACCAGCATCGGTTCGTCTTGTCCTGAGCAGGTCCTTGTCTGTAGTGTTTCTTCCAGTCCCATCTTTCCTGGGTTTTCTATTCTTTCATTGAGAGAAGTGAACCATTTTCTCAATTTCTCTTATTTTTCTCATAGTAAAGCTACTTCAGGGAAATAAGCCTTTACAGGCCCCGGAGGGTAAGATTGGGAAACACCTTCTCAGCTCTGTTTCCCGGTTCACGCATCATCGAGGCTCTGGTTACTGTTCACTGAAATGCAGCCTCAGGGGTGAGCCGTCCCCTTGGAGGGGACACTGGACACCCACCTGTCCCCGTAGGGGCGGAGGGTGTCCCTCCAGGTAGCCCTGGACGTGGCAGGTGGCCCTTGTTGCTGTCTGGTTTTCTCCCCTCTGACAGGGTGATGCTGAGGGCCCCCTGAGCCCCCTTTGTGAACCCTGCCTGCGTGGACACAGGCCCTGAAGAGCCAGGCGGTGTCTTTCCGCCGGTGCTTCCTGAGAGTGAGGCTGGGGGCTGCCACGGAGAGAGTTCTGTTACCAAGGAGCACAAGGTTCATCTGTGGGGAGTGAGACCAGGAAGGGGCATCTGCAGCTCAGTGTGGCAGATGGAGCCCAGAGTGGACACTGACTGAGCTATCGTGGGTGGTGGTGATTGGTGAGGGGCAATTCAGGGGGGCTTCCTGGAGGAGGTGATCCCTGAGCTCATTTCTACAGGGTAGCAGGACTTAGCTGCTGATGGAGTTGAGAACAAAGCCTATGGGTGCAGAGTGTGTGTGTGTGTGTGTGTAGCAGACAAGGGGGCTCTTCTCTTGGAGAAGGTCACATCATAGGTGGTCTCTTGTCTGTGAGTGTCAGGCGTGGCGTTTTTTGTGTCCAGAAACAAAGGGGTGATGGGTCCCCAGTCCGGACCAGGGTGCTGTGCCGCCCACCCCTGCCCCAGTCCTCTGCATTTTGCGGGAGGTGGGGTTTGTTGGGGTCGGCTCCGAAACTCTCACTGACTGTCTCGTACAGATCAGGTGTGTGGTTGTACCCCAGGAGATTCAGGAGGAAGACAGGACCTCCCTTCCCTGCCTGTCGGGGGCTCCTTGCAGGAGCCGAGTGTGCGTCTTCACGGAGCTGATGTCGCTCCAGCCCTCCCGGGAGCCGGAGGCGGGTCTTAAGGTCCATTCCAGAGGCCCCGCCCATGAGCGTTGTTCCCAGCATGGCGCCTGCAGGGAGCACCTGGACCCTGTAGGTGGTGGTGCGACGTCCACTGACAGTGGTTCCTTCTAGGCTGTGGCTGGTGGGGGCAGCATTTACACGGGTGGTGCTCAGAGGACGCCGGCAACACCCCACCACCCCACAGTGCTTCTTTGGACTCAGGTGGTCTGTGTTGCCCAAAGTCTCAGAAAGTCTTCAGGATGTTAATAACTGTGGATGGCCGCCCCCTCACCCCTCTGAGTGCCTCTGCCCCACGGGCCCTGTGACCACAGGTGGCTGCTCGAGGTTATGGAGTTGGTGCCAGCCCCCTGGCGCCCCCAAGATCTGAGTGGCGTCCGGCGTCACCTGTGCAGGCGCGTTGCCCGTGAGCCGCCGGTGAGCGGCGGGCTTTCCCTCTGGCCGGGCTTCTCACGGTCTGTCTTCGTTCCAGGTGCCGCGGCCCAGTCCACGCGATTTGAAGACGGCGGGAAGGAACCGATGGCTTTAGCGGGCGGCCCAGATTCCTTTCTGCACCATCCATACTACCAGGTATGAGTGAGTGTGGCAGTGGAGTCTGGCAGTGGTCTGGCCCAGGGCCGGGGCACAAATGTAGCTCATAACCTGACCATCCACCACTAGCAGGTCAAGGAGGAAGTGCTGAGTGGGGCTGTGGACGCGCCCTTCAGCGCAAAGACCAGGCACTTTCGCGTGGCCTTCCTTGCTTTGCTTGGAAGAGCTCATCATCACTGTGACCGCAGCATCCTTTTCTACAAGACTTGCATTGTAGTGCACACTTCCCTGCAATGAAGCGGGCCCTGTGTTGTCTCCTGCAGGGCCCTGAAACTCCAGATGGTGAGTGGGAAGGGTGGCGAATGTTGGGATTTCAAGCAGAGGCATGAGCTTCTGGGACGAGGAAGTAGGAAGGAGAAGGTCCTCGGCCCAGCAGTGACCTGCCTGTCACAGGTGGAGCCCTTCCCACCCCGATAGCGTCAGGTAGGCTTTGTGGGACCGCAGGTTCACCTCCAGCCCTTCTGCCTGGGCCGTTGGACGAGTTTCATCTGTAAGTGTCCTTTATCTCCTGTGGCAGGTTTTTGTGTGAACTTTTGCTTTATGGTGTAGACAGATACGTTTGATCCTTAGGCCTTTGGATTTGACAAGGGAATCTTGGTTTCTCCTCCTCAGACCTGCAGCATGTGAAGAAGCACTTGCGCCACCTCTCTCTCGGCCTCTGTTTTTCCAGCAGGAGTCTTACGTTTTGAAGTCCCTTGATGTGATATTTGCACTCCTCTGAGCTTGCTTTTCTCTCCCTCCATCTGTGAAGTCTGTGCTTAGCTGCAGTGATGATAATTTGCCCGTAGCATAGGGGCTGCAGAGAGGTATCTTTTT
This sequence comes from Phocoena phocoena, assembly GCF_963924675.1. Classification (NCBI taxonomy): domain Eukaryota; kingdom Metazoa; phylum Chordata; class Mammalia; order Artiodactyla; family Phocoenidae; genus Phocoena; species Phocoena phocoena. The sequence goes on along the minus strand of NC_089227.1, from coordinate 2,629,842 downwards.
AATTTTTTTGGTGTCAGAGAGAAAGAGGTCTTGGAAGAAAGACTGGAGATTAGGAGTAGCATTCACTGTGATTTCTGGATTTGAGACAAAGCCACAGTCAGTTTCAAGCGAGACAAGGGGGCTGAAACCTTCGCAGAGCCATGAAGTTTGCTGGGGACACCCAGCCTGTTCAGTGGGTGAGCGTTTTCCACGTCCTGCCCTCTGCCTCCCGTGTGATCATTCCCTGGGTCTTAAAGAGGCCGTGGTTGCCTCACCCTGTCGATCGAAACTCCGTGATGCCGCTATGGGTCATGGGTTCAGCTCTCACTTGACCGTTTAGCTTTGGCTGGTTGTCACCCCAGCCTGCCAGCCTCACACTTGGCACCAGCGCTCCCAGGGAAATGGGATCAGTGAGCTGCAGGGAAAACCTTCCCCGGGGAAGTGTGTCTGCAAGTTAGCTGAGCAATGTCCTCTTTGCTGGTCACAGAGTGAACCGTAAGGGCCAGATAGGACGTAGGGAAGGTTCCACCCCAAAGCCCTCTTAGCTCAACCCACTGGCATCTCAGATTTCCCCTGGTCCGGGCAGGGATGGCAGGAGTGCCAGCTGTAGCCAGAGCCTGGCTTCGCGGACGTGTTAGGTGTTTGTAGTCGCCGTCCCAGTTGCCCAAGGCTCTTCCCAGGAGCCGGGAGGCCGCGGACACACGGTGGGCCCTGCCAGCGGAGCCTGTCACCCCGGGAGGAAGGGCTCCGTCATGCCGTGCCGCGGCTTTTGCAGGCACTGTTGCACTCCTGCGAGAGTCCAGCAGGCGGGCTTGGCAGCTCTTACCCTCTGTTCCTGGAAAAATCAGCCGACAGTTCCAGAATTTCTCAGAACATGGGATGATTTACAATGCGTTCGGTCTTGAGTAATCTGCAGTTACAGCAAATAGATACATCTCCAAGTTTTTAGCGAGAAGAATTTCTTTGTAAGATCGTCAGCGTACAAATAATGTTCTCATTCTAGCTGCTCACTCATCGCTGTGGCTTGGATTAGGGTTCAGTCAATGAGTCGCTGCTCAGTCGAGTTTGTTCTGGACATAGAAGCACCAGAAGGATTTTGTGCATTTAATCACCCTGCTTCCTGCTTCAGGGACAGAGGCAGCAGGTTGGTGGGGGGCATGGGATGGGGGGCTGGTGGAGGGGGGGTGAACTACTTCACTGTTTGACTTAGGCTGTTCCTTTAAACTGTGATATTGTCATGGTTCTGTGGCCTTGGGGGAAACCATGGGATGCCTCAGTGCCCCTGCTGGTGAACAGGGGTGCATGGTGTTGTCAGGGTGCCGCAGGGATTGGGAGAAGGGTGTGGAAGTTACCCGGCACCGGGCCAGCCTGGTCTCAATCGCCCACCCAGGGTCGTTCCCTGTAATTCCTGGGTTTTTTTTGTTGTTTGTTTGTTTTGTTTTGCTTTTTTTCTTTTTGGCTGTGCGGTGCAGCTTGTGGGATCTTAGTTCTCTGACCAGGGATTGAACCCAGGCCCTCAGCAGTGAAAGTGCAGAGTCCTAACCACTGGACCGCCAGGGAGTTCCTCCTGAATTCCTTGGATGTTGACTGAACACCAGCCAGGTGCCACCTGCAGTGTGAGCGCTGGGTGGCAGCTCTTCTCCAGAAGCTGCTTTCCTGGGGCTCCTGACTCCTAGTCGGGGAGAGGGTCACGGGGAAACTGGCAAATGAGATAATTGTGAGTAATGATAATGATTCTCAAGCAAAGAAAATCTGACAGTGGGAGAGAGAGAGGCCAGGAAGTCAGGGAGACCCCCCTGGAGGGAGTGCCCAGAGCTGGGGGGCAGCACCCGGGCCGGGCTGGGGCAGAGCCTTTTCAGGGGCCAGAGGCCAGCACACCTGGCCTAAAGAGCCAGGGAGGGGTCTGGATTTCAGTCACTTAGGAAGGAGAGGTCTTTGGGGATTTATAAATAGAGGCCTACAGCCCACTGTCTGCAGTTCTAAAATCCCCAAAGCTGTGAACCAAGAAGTTTCTTCATGGCTCACATCTTGCAGAATCTGACTCGACCTGTCGGAACTGGGTCCCTCAAGTACACGGGGGGGTGGGCTCGGTGACCGGGCCGCCCTGGACCCTGGGTCATCTTTCTCAAGTCCAGAAAATTTTTATTTCCTAGCCATATCCTCCAGGGTTCTGATTATGTACCTATTATGAGGTACATTTTGTTTCTTTATTATACATAAAATAACATTCGCTATCCTTCAGAAACACATACACACACACAGAAAATAAAAATGAGTTCAGGTACAGACATTTGAGTGAAGTGTTGAACTGTGATGTAGAAACGAGATGCTTGAACTTACGTTTGAGATTCAAACCTGTAGGTTTGAAATTTGAGATAGGTTTTTAAGGTTCCTGTCAGTCCTTAAAGATCTTGGGGGAGAAGGTGTCCGAGATCCCACTGACAAGAGACAGTGGGTCTGAGATCCCGCGCGGCCCCTCATGGCGTATGGAGAGGAGACAGCCCTCGGTGACGGCCTGCACACCCAGCCTTTTCAGGCCTAGCCACCCCGAGAGAAGGCTGCTGTCCTGGCCTTCCTTGTGCATGAGTGCAGTGGCTCCACCCTCGGCATCGGTGAGATTGACAAGAGTCTGGCGAGTATGTCCCGCTACAGGAAAAACACGTGGATTGTTGAAGGCCGGCTCCGGAGACCAAAAACTGCTCTGGCCAAGCGAACCGGGCGACCTGAGGTAGAGCTCCGGGGCCAGAGGAAGGCCTGGGGTGGAGGCGTGGCCTTCCTCGGATCATGGAGGAGACCAGTGGCGTGGAAGAGGAGGAAAAGGAGGACGAGACTGCAGCTGCCGTCCGTGGTCGCAGGGGTCGAAGTGATGGAGAGCTTGATATCACGGCTTCTAGCATCCCAGAGCTGGAGCGCCAGAAAGGAAAACTCAGCGAGCGTCAACTCTTCTCTCACACGAAGCGAGCTGCTCGTCCCAGATGCTTCGGGCAGTCTCCCTGGGTTAGGACCACTGCAGACGCCGATCCTGGGTGTCGCGCTATTTGACTGGTATCTTTGTGGAAGGAACCGAGGGGAGCTTAGTTCCTGAGGATGTGATAATGCAGGAAGCGGATTCCTTGAAAGTGGCAACACCCAGCCCAGCCTCCTTCCCTCTGAAGGGTGAGTTAGCTGGCTCCAGCACCTTTGCCACTTCTCTTACCCAGGCCCGAGGCCAACCTCGGAAAACTAAGCCTGGGTCTATGCAGTCTAGGCACCTGGAATCTCCTGTCAAAGATCAAGGTTCAGAACAGCCTCAGGCCCATCCTCATCTTCAGGCTCATGAATGCAGTTTTTTGTGAATTAAAATTTATTTCTACCTATATTTTTAGGACCAGTCTCATTTTTAATAAGGTAAAAAAAGTCTACAGACAAAATCTCCTGTTTTTGCCGTGTGAAGTTCCACAAGTGCAGCTATAGAAAAGTGCTTGTCAGTTGAATAAAAGCCACATTTGATAGAGGGAAAAAAAGATTACTGGCGCATCTTCAGATATTTAATCCAAATTTTTATTTCTACTTTTATAATTTTTTTTCCTGCTTTCTGATTTGAAAACGCATCCGCTTGAATTAGAAGTCAAACGTCGTGGAGACTGTCCTCGTGATCTTGCCCTCCTGCAACTCCATTTGCCAGTACAGGGTGAGACAGCAGCCTTCCTGCGATAGCCCCTCCTCCCCTACATCCCCATCGGTAATTTCATAAATTCTGTCTCAGTCCCACGTCTCTGCAGGTTGCTTCCTTTGGCCCCATTTCAGTTGTGCATTCCTGAGCCTTCAGGCCAGGAGCCTCCCCTTGCAGGGCAGGGGTTGGCAAGCCACAGCCTGTGGGCCAAATCCGGCCTCTGCCTGCTTTTGTAAATAAAGTTTTATTGGAACACAGCCATGTTCCTTCAGTTAACATCCCGTCTGTGGCTGCTTTGGGGCCTCACCAGCAGAGTCGAGCAGCGGCTGGCCCTCTGCAGACCACCTCCTGCTTTAGGACATCTGTTAGTGCAGTGAGTCTTCTGGGTGGACAGAGGCCCAAGTGGGCCTCCTTGTGTCCGCCTCTCTCCTCCCTCATCGTGGGGACAGCAGGGACAAGACCCAGCCCACCCGTGAGACCTCGATTGCCAATCACACACAGCTTTGGGTCTTCCGTTGGGTTCACATCTGGCTCCTCCCTCTTTTGGCAGCATCTGAAGGAGCTGGATGCTCTCATCCCTTATGGTCTGGACTTGGGATCATTCCCTGGAATTGAATTCCATTCCCAGCGTTGGTCGCTGTCATTTATTTTTTAGCCAAAGAGTCGTCCTATGACTTCTCTGTTTCTCATCTTATTCACCCATACTTTGGCAAAGAGGCATTTTCATCGGACTTCGTTTTCTTCAAGAAATTTGTGGACAGTTCCTCCCACTTGTCATGGTAGGGGGAGATGGATGCCAAGAGCAGTTGAGACATCACTTTTTTATTTTTATCTTTTTATTGAAGTGTAGTTGACTTACAGTGTTGAGTTAATTTCTGCTGTACAGCAAAGTGACTCGGTTATACATATATATGCATTCTTCTTTTTCATATTCTTTCCCATTATGGTTCATCACAGGATATTGAATATAGTTCCCTGTGCCGTACAGTAGGACCTTGTTGTTTATCCATTCTATATGTAATAGTTTGCATCTGCTAACCCCAAACTCCCAGTCCATCCCTCCCCCACCCCCTTCCCCCTTGGCAGCCACGAGTCAGTTCCCTATGAGGCATCCCTTGCTTTTATGAGACTCTTCCAGTGGCTAGGATCTTCACCTGAAGCAGCTTCGCAGATCGTTCCAGATTATTTCTGAATTTAGTCCCAACCACTGTTTAACAGAGATGTCTCGCACAGCGAAGCCGGCAGCTGATGAATGCATCGACAATACGCTCTTCGTGACTGGACGCCTTTTGGGTTCTCTGTACGTGCCTTGCTTACCGTGTCACTGTGAGAATGAAAGTCAAAGTCACTTATTTAAGAGCCCCTGGCTTTGTCTTGGCACATAAACAGACCTCATTAAATGGGAACTGTTATTTTGATACACGACGTGAGCTGCTGATTTGTTAGAGTGTAGATTCTTTTTTTTTTTTTTTTTTTTTTTTTTTTGTGGTACGCGGGCCTCTCACTGTTGTGGCCTCTCCCGTCGCGGAGCACAGGCTCCAGACGCGCAGGCTCACGGGCCCAGCCGCTCTGCGGCATGTGGGATCTCCCCAGACCGGGGCACGAGCCCACGTCCCCTGCATCGGCAGGCAGACTCTCAACCACTGCGCCACCAGGGAAGCCCAGAGTGTAGATTCTTATTTAGCAGTAGAATTTGTAAGTGATTTTTTTTTGGTGATGCCTCTGTCACTTCAAGGTTATAATCTTTTCAAGTCTTTGAAATCACTGTAGAAAATTCACTTCAAAAGGAGGGCTTCCCTGGTGGCACAGGGGTTAAGAATCCGCCTGCCAGTGCAGGGGGCACGGGTTTAAACCCTGGCTTGGGAGGATCCCATGTTCCGCGGAACAACGAAGCCCATGCGCCACAACTACTGAGCCTGCACTCTAGAGCCTGCGAGCCACAACTGCTGAGCCTGTGTGCCACAACTGCTGAAGCCCACGTGCCTAGGGCCCGTGCTCCACAACAAGGGAAGCCACCGCAGTGAGAAGCCCGTGCACTGCAACGAAGAGTAGCCCCTGCTCACCGCAACGAGAGAAAGCCCACGCGCAGCAACGAAGAGCCAGCACAGCCAAAAATACATAATTAAAATTACAAAATAATAGGTGATACTTGGTTTGGGTAAACATTTTCTCCCTGATGTGACAAACTGTAGTCATTTGGTTTTATTTATTGGAATCCTGGGTGGTCAGTGACATGTTAGGAAACAGCACACGAGTTTACGTTTTCTGTCACTTGTGGAATCAGTTGAACGCCCTTTTCTTTCAACACTGGGAGTCACGTGGCAGATTGTTCATTCCCTTCGTGTTCTGGGAATGATGAGCCGACCGTGGCTGCGTGTTAGGATCAAGATGCAGCAGGAGGGAGCCCTGCCTTGGGAGACTCCCAGCCCTGGTGGGACAGACAAGCAGAGGAAACACAGACCATCATCCTCAGCCATGAGCTTGGTGGCGGAGGGGGGGGGGGACCAGCGGGGACCCTGCATCATTTCCTGATGGAACCCGTCGCTCACCGCTCAGTGGAGATCGGCTAGTGGGGAGAAGATTCAGCACTTCTGGATCCTCGACTTGGGTTCTCTGATTTTACCCTCCACCAACCCTCAGAGGTGGGACCTTCATACCTCTGTGATACCCATTTTACAGGTGAGAAAACCAAGCCGCTGACTGTGTGCTGGTTGGCATGCCAAGGACTTCACTTGGATTTTCCTGAGTAGGAATCTTCCCACAACCCCTCATGTCCTCCCCTTTTCAGATGAGACTAGCAAGGCAGACCAAGGCCATTTCCCCTACCGGGTAACAGGTGTGTTTTTCTTAACGTTTGTATCTGCGGAGGATGTGAGTGTTCACATTGTCGGGACCACACGGGTCCCGCTCTCCTCAGAGCCTTGCGATGAAGCGTTGTGTTTGTGTCCTGCGATTCTACACTCACTGAATTTCCTTGATCCTAAAGTGCCATGGGATAAAGAGTCAATTTTAATGACAGCTTTTCATTCAAAATAAAGATTATCACATATAATCCTTAACTGTGGATAGGTTGGAAAGTGTTTAAATTTCAAAACTGTTAAAATGGGGGAGTGTCTTAGAATCCGTGAAAAATGAAAATTTTAAGAGTATACATTTCTTATTAGAGAGGGACAGACTTGCTCTATCCTGAATGCTTTTGTTTGTATTGACTAAATACTTCTGGAAGAGTGTGGGCTTGAGGTCTTGGATTTCTTCTGAAGTATCACAGAGCTGTATTTATTGAGTACCTTCTATGTGTTCTGTTCTGCATCTGATACCATGGCAAGCACCGTGCGTAGGTTAGGCATCTGTTTCTTTTAGGGGGACCAAGGCTTGCAGGTGCTGGTAACTCCCAGGTCACGCGGCTGGTACCCGGTAGCTCGGGCTGGGGCCCGTGGGCCGGGTCTCCCCATCCTGTCTCTTGGCTTCTCCTGGGCGCCCTGTGCTTGGCTGGGCAGGTGTGTGATGCCGGCCGGCAGGCCGGTCAGTCGATTGAGGGGCCGGACTTAATTAATGCTCTGTCTAGTAAGGTTTCATTGCTGCAGCGGGGGCGGGGCTTGGGGCCAGCGGAGTGAGAGCGGGGGCGGCTTCTGTTGACAGCCACTCCCCTGACTCCTGTTTATTGCTGTCATGTGACAGGGCCTGCGGACCTGCACTTGCCCTTTCTGGTGTCAGCTGACTTCTGGCTGTCATCTGTGTCATCCCTTGGGGCCTGGGCGGTCCTGCTTGGTCGGGGCCCCTGTGCACCCTACTTTCTGCACATGTCCAGGCGGGCCCCTGGGTCTCAGGGTAATGCTCCCTCTTTGCAGGAAAGGTGGCTGGACCTTCTAAGGGAGGTGGACGGGGGTCGTGGTGTGCCCGTCACAGACCTGAACGCCACCTGCTGTGCTGTCCTCACTCACACTGCCGCCTTCTGCCCACGCGACCTCCATGCTCAGCCCTGAGTTGTGTCTCACCTGTGCCCGGCCCGCGTGGAGGCTCTGCCCCGTTTCCCAGAAGCAGGATGGCCCTGTTGGAAGCTGGGGTGCCCAGGGCTTGCCCGTGCCTTCGGCTCTGGGTTTGAAAGTGCATTCTGGCTGTTGCGGGGAGAGCCCGCTCCCCCTGTCTCCCCAGGGGTGTCCTTCCCGGGGCCGCAGATCAGAGGCCGTGCTTGTCTCCTGTCTGTGGGCCTGTTTGGTGGATGGCGGCTTGTGTGGGGGGCCAAGGCTGCAGCCGCAGAGCCTCTGGGGTGACTTCTGTGCTCTCTGAAGACGGGGTCACGGGCGGGGCCCTGTCACCGTATTGCAATATCTGATTATGGCCCGTCGTGCACGCGGTGGTCCTCTTAACGACTGGTTAGATTTGGAGATGAAGCAGGATGTGTCTTGGAGGTGATGGGGTGACGTGGCACTTTCTTGGCTGGTTTGGGCGCTGGAGAACTTCCTTTTCACTCGGCTGCAAAGGGATGAATAAGCTGGATCCTTTCTGCAGGTGCATTGGACGGGCAGCTGGAGGACAGGGGCAGGTCGTGATCACGCAGAAAACGTTTCGATGGACGGAAACTTCGCAGTTGCAACGGTTTTTCAAAAATGGTACATTTTTGGAAGGAGGAACCTGAAAATTACTCCTTTTATTAAAGCATGTGGAGTGATTTCAGCACGAGCTTCTTGACTCTAATTTCCTATGTAAGCGTTTGGTCTTTATAGTAGCAGCTAGGTTTCCATGATATTCGGTGCCGTGTTTAGCTGATACTGCATCTCACAGTGGCCTGCCTGGGTCCTTGTATTGTTCCTGGCTACTTTCTCCTCTTTGGGCAAAGTGTCCTCTACTCCCCGGGCCTCCCCTGCAGCTATTAACCCAGCAACGATCTTCAGATACAGTAAACGCTCACTTTGGCACTTTCCCCAGAACACGCTAAATATTTATGCATGTTCGAGGGAGACCATGAGAATGTAGCCACTGGTCCTTTAAAAATGATTATCATTTTTTTTTATTAACTAGGCAGAAGTCAAAAGAAAAGTGTTTGAAGTTCCTATAATTGAAGGCTACCATTATTATCAACATCTATGAGATTGTCCTCTAATTAATCTTTAAGGAAAGATCTTACTGAATTTTCTGTCACTGTGCTTTAGTTTTTCTGGAGAGGTGGTGGAAATCTGACATTTCTTTTTCTGGCCTTCAGCCTCTGGGGAGTTCTCCTGGGCTTGCTGAGATGTAGGAAGTTCTGTGAAGGTTTTCAGTCCTGCCCTGGCTGCTGGAGATGGGGAGGGGAAGGCTGTCTCCAACAGCTGCTTCCAGGTGCCGCGGAGCCCGCTCAGGAGAAAGGGACTGGGCTTAAATAATAAATTTTAAAAAACCGTAAAAGGAGCATAAGCTCGTAGGAAAAACATGTCATCATTATTGGTAGAAACTTCCAAAGTATGACGGAAACGTAAGAGGCTGCATGTGACATTTATTTCACAGGGAATGCGGCATCTACTGTGGTTGTTAAGGATGGTCACTATCAAGATGAAGATATCGAATGCACTTTGCCCAGGCTGCCACCGGTACCTGGGCAGAGGTCCTTGGTCCATATCGCCCTTGACACCTGGGCCTTCCGCCCTCCAGTCTTTGCTCGAGGCCCCTTTCCAGAAAGTGAGGTCCTCCCTCGAGTTTTATTTAAATCTAAATCGCAGTTTCCTCTCCTGCTTACCCTGCTGCAGGCTACTTTGTTATTATTCCATGGCCCCGCCCCCTTAAATTATAAATAAGTAAATTGAATAGTACGTTTAGTGCTTACTATCTGTTTTCTCCGGACAAAAGGACAGGATCTTTGCCGTAAGCACTCATGTGCTCGCCTTATTACTAGAAGCTTGGTGCGTTTATCTCTTTGAAGATCAGCTATATTTCTCTGATCCGTAGGTGACCCAGTGGTGGGGCACCCTCACCTCTGAAGCGCTGTGATTGCCGGCCTGGTCACTGTGTCACCCTGGGGAGGATTCTCTCGTCCCCCATGAGCTTAAAGCCATTGACCACTAATTGTAGGCTTCTTTCCTTTGGTTTGGCGAAGCTTTCTTGTACCGAGAGTAGTGAAAGGCAGTTTCTGTTTTCAGGGTTTCCAGGGCTGATCATCAGGGTCGGTGTGTTATGTTTCAGGGGTCTCAGTGAAGTGGGGGTTGATGCATTTACGAAACCTGCTTCTTTTTTTTTTTTTTTTTTTTTTTTTGCGGTATGTGGCCCTCTCACTGTTGTGGCCTCTCCTGTTGCGGAGCACAGCCTCCGGACACGCAGGCTCAGCGGCCATGGCTCACGGGCCCAGCCGCTCCGCGGCATGTGGGGTCTTCCTGGACCGGGGCACGAACCCGTGTCCCCTGCATCGGCAGGCGGACTCTCAACCACTGCGCCACCAGGGAAGCCCTACGAAACCTGCTTTCTCAGACTGAACTAGGGCCACAGTGCGAGGATTGAGGGCGCAGTCTTGGGGTCCCTGGGCTTGTCCTCTGTCTCCCATCCGGGGGGGTGATATGTGCAGGACTCACGTCTCGGCTTCTCCCCGAGCCAGCGGTTCAGGGTGAGCTGTGGCACGGCCTGGGTTCGTATGCTGCTGTGGCCACACGGAGAGTGTGGGTGGACGCGGGGCTAGGAGCCTGGTCTCCGGGCTGGGGGCTGGTTAGAGTGTAGATTAGGAAGGGTTTGAGGCTTCTTCTTGTGTCTGGCGTAGGCACCGAGCTGAAGGGTGGCTGGGTGGCCTTCACTGAAGTATTTCTGGGTTTCCATTGCTGTATCTTCATGGGGGCTCTGCTACCCCAGACCACCCCAACCCTCGGTGGGAGGGAGTTTCCCAGTGTGTCCTTGGAGATCAGACATCGGGATGGAGGGAGGGCGGGGAAGGGGTGCAGCATCTGATCTGCTGTTGATTCCACTGCTGTATTTTTCCTCTCCAGAGGTTGGGTTTGGTCATTGTATATCTTTCATTTTTTTTTTACTTATCAGGTCATGCTTTCCTTTCCTTTCCTGAACACGTGGAAAAAAAAAAAAAATATATATATATATATTTTAATAAATTTATTTATTTTTTGGCTGCATTGGGTCTTTGTTGCTGTGCACAGGCTGTCTCTAGTTGCAGCGAGCGGGGGCTACTCTTCGTTGCAGTGCGGGCTTCTCGTTGCGGTGGCTTCTCTTGTGGCGGAGCACAGGCTCTAGGCGCGCAGGCTTCAGTAGTTGTGGCGCGCAGGCTCAGTAGTTGTGGCGTGTGGGCGCGGGCTTAGTTGCTCTGCGGCATGTGGGATCTTCCAGGGCTAGGGCTTGAACCCGTGTCACCTGCATTGACAGGTAGATTCTTAACCACTGCGCCACCAGGGAAGCCCACGTGGAATATATTTATCCCAGTTGTTTTAACACACCTGTCTTCTCGTTTTATTGTCTTCGACATTTCTAGGTCTGTTTCTCTTGGTTGATTTCTCTTATCCATATGGGTCTGATTTTCGTTTCATGCCTGGCAGTTTTTGATTGGATACCAGACGTGAATTTTACGTGCTTGAAGGCTGGCTTTTTTTTTGTTTTTCTTTTTCTTTTTGTAGGTGTTCCTTTAAATATTTGGGAGATTTGTTACAGGAACAGTTAGGCTTCTTGGAAGCAGTTTGCTCCTTCTGAAGCCTGCGTTTAAACTTTGTGAGCTGGGCCTAGAATAACTTTAGGTCTAGGCCTAATTCGCTCTCACTATTAAGGCAAGACCCTTCTGAGGACTCGATTCAGCGTCTCGTGTGTAAGGAGGTTTCCCGTGTGGCTGCTATGAATGCAGACTTCGTCCTGCCCTGTGCGAGCTCTGGGGCTTGTTCTGCCTGCTTCTTTCTGGTGGTTCTTTCCTGGCCTTGGTAGCTTCCTCGAGTGCCTGCACTAGGGCACCCCCTGCATGTCTCTAAGGCCTTCCTCCATGCCACAACCTCCTCTCTGCCCCGGCCTCCCTGAACTTTGAATTCCACCTCCTTAGAAGGACGCCCAGACACTGCCTGAGACCCCTTCCTTGCACTGCAGATTGGAAACTCTCTGGAGCCCTCGAGGGGGGGTTGCCCTGGGAGATCTCCCCACATCTGTTCCCCTCTCTCTCGAGTGCTGTCTTGTGCTACCTGGTGTCCAGTGTATGAAAACCACTTCAATTTTTGGTTATTTAAGAAGAGAGGGTACGTGCAATCTCTGGTATTCTATCTTGGCTGGAAGCACAGAAGTCCCCATAATATTATTTCAACCATGATTCTAGGAATGAATTAGCCGCAGAACATTTGTATGTAATATATAGAATCAGCTTTGGAGCTGCAAAGAAGTACAGAGGTCATGTGGTGCAAAGACCTCACATCATAGATGAGGAAACAGGCACAGTGAGTGCAGTTATTTGGTCAGGATCAGAGAGTTTGTCACAGTGGCGATTTACGTGTTTGGCTCGTGTCACAATAAGGTTTTTCATACACGAAGGACGCGATGCGCAGCTTCATGGAGCCCGTGCCGAGGTTGGGACCCCGAAGTCCCACAGGGGCAAGCAGACCTTCGACGGAGAGCCGAGTGTGCTGTGCCCTGGGATCTGAGCTGCTGCTCTTCCCACGCCCCTTTTTTTTAAAAACTACAGTGTAGTTGATTTGCAATATTGTGTTCGTTTCAGTTGTACAGCAAAGTGGTTTAGTTACACATGCTTTCATATATATATGTGTGTGTGTGTGTATATATATATATATACTCTTTTTCAGATTCTTTTCCATTATAGATTATTACAAGATACTGAGTATAGTTCCCCGTGCCAAACAGTAGGTCCTTGTTGCTTTGTCTTGGCCACTTGCTTTGTACAAAGCTCCGAGGAAGATAGCCTCAAGGGAACATCACCTGACCTGTCAGCAGGGGTGGGGGGGGTGGGGGGGCCCTTCACCATGCTTCTGGAAGCTCTGCCCTGCCCCGCCCCGCCTCGCCTCATACCTGCCCTCTGAGGAGCCAGGTGCTGTGTGGGAACCCAGGTGGGATGCGCTGGGGACCCAGCTTCCCTCGTTCTGACTCCAGATTCTCGGCCGGGGGCTGCCGGTCACCCCTGGCCTCGTGCCCTCTGCTCGCCAGAGGGACGTGGAAACAAGGAAGAGCCACCCCAGGGTTACATCATATTAAGCCCTGGGGCCTTTTCCTAGTCCACCAGGGCAGTGAGAACCCTTTCCAAGTTCTGAGATGGTTGAGAAAGTCCAGGGAAGCGACGCCTGTCCTCACCCTGCTGACCGGGGGCAGGGAGTACGGGGTCGGCGCTCTGCTGGGAGGGTAGCCCCGCCGCCGATGATCCCTGAAGCACCCGGTGCCCGGTGCGTGCCTGCCGGGCTGGTAGACGCGGGGGTAGGGCGGGGGTGCCGCGGGAGCAAGCGGGGAGCTTTGTGCTGACAGATGCCGGCTCTCCTAACCGCGGTGCCCTGTGTGCCCCACCGGCGGCGGTATCTCAGGACTGGCTCCCCACTTTAGACGAGGAAGCTGAGGCTCGGGGTGTAAGGGGTTGTCGCCCGGCCAGTACGCCTGGATGTTGAACCCATCTCCCCGACTTCCACGCTGGGCTCTCACCAGCTTGTGCCTCTGCCTTGTCAGCCAGCTTCATTACTCGGCCCTTTTCATTTGAGGTCCTTGTGTAGCTGGGTGACCGGACTCCCTTCGCCTCCTGGAGGGATTCAGCCCGTGGCTGGCGTTGGGCCTGGTCCTTGAGGCTCCCTGAGACTCAGTGCGGGCAGTCATCTTCTGTGATGGGGGAGGGTCCAGGGAGGGGGGACCAAGATTCGCTTCCAGCAGGTGGAGTCCTGGTTGGCCAGAGTGCCCCGGGGACAGAGTCAGAACACCTTTGGAAGTGTGCTGTTTGTTTCTCAGATTGCTCTGATGCCCCGTGCTGCATTTTGTCCAGGGTGCTTTAGAGGGCGGACGTCCTCTCGCTTCCCAGACAAGTCCCTCTAGAGCCTAAAGCTGACCCAGGCGCTGTGTGCTGGCCCAGCTGACAAGTGGACATTGTATTAGTCCATTAGTCGTATTAGTGGATGTTTGGTCTGTATTCATTTTCCTTTTCTCGAGGGAGGAGGGTCCCAGGGAACAAACCGAGCGGGTGGTAGGACGAGTGGGCCCTCCTGTCCTGTCCTACGTCTGCTGCTCACGCGTTTGTTACGCTACCAGCACCCCCTCCCCGGCCGTCTTGTAGAGGGGCCGCGATGCAATGCCATGCCTACCCCGGCGGGATCGGCTGCAGTACATGCCCAGCCGGGGGGCGGGGCCTTCGGTACTTGATGGGTCGGGTCACGTCCACAGCCGTGCTCCGTCCGGAGTGAAGCCCTGCTCTCCTGTCACGTGGGCTGAGCGACCAGGTCATCAGGAAAGTGCTGCCTCGCTCTGACTCATTGGTCCCTCCCGAGGGGGTGATAGAGGAGGACAGGGTGCAGATGGCCGGGTGTTGCTGAGAACCAGTGACCCGGCCGAGGGAGAGAAGGCCATGAGGTATCTCACATGGTCTCTGGCTTCTAGTCGGCATCGAGAGAGTTCTGTGGGCCCCCGTGGGCAGCCAGGACACCCATGGCAGGGTTTATGACAGGACCCACCAGTTTTGCTTAAAATCAGTAAGTTAGTAACTTGGGAAAACCTTCAGCCTCGCAGGAAAGCAAGAATGGAAGTAGAGTGAGTGGCACAGGGACGCCTGTGCTGTCATTACTAAGCGGGCTGTTTGTGACGTCATGTTTCTGGTTAGTTACTATTTCACTGGCTTGAGATGTTTGGCTGCTTCTCTGAGCCACAATAATTGTTTTGGCAGGAATTCCCCGCCTTTCCCTAGCTCCTAAGACACAGACCCCTTGTAAAAGTGTACGGTCGTGAGGCTGTTGGTGTTTGCCAGCCACCGACCTCCCTGTCCCATCTCCGAGTGACAGCTGCCCCTTCTGTGAAGCAAAACCTGGTCTTTGCTATTAGTCACCCAGCCCTCGTTCTGAGTTTTACGCAGTGTACCTCCCCTTGTGTTCATTTACAGGTTAACTTATATCCATACTTAAGGACTAAGGTATAGTTAGAAGCCCTCAAATACTGTAAGAGTTGCTTTTTCCTTTGAGGGCTGGAGAGGAGATGGGCAGGGTCCTGGATCAGGGTGTAGTCAGGTGGGCAGAGACCCACTGTGACTGATGTGAGGAAGGGATTCATGGGGGGCATCTTCCTCTTTCGGAGAAAAGTTTTTTGAACTTAGAGATGGTCCATGTATTTGCAAGTCAGAGTCAGTAGCCTGTATTCATACAGCATAAGTAGAATGTATTCTTACCCTCACTCCTTGATTTGGGAAGGCTGGCGTGGTAAGTTTTCCTTTCCCTTGATGAGGTAAAATTCATATCTTACGGCAAGGGAAGAAAAATTTAAACATAAAACTTCCTTTGCCCGTTTGGTCCTCGTCGCCCAGGTTTAGTGTGGGTTGGGCATCTGCAGTAACCAGACCTCCTTAGGAGGTAACACTCCTTCATCTCATCAAGGGTCACTACTCCTTAGGAGATGACCTTCTTTCTTCATCTTGTGAGGGACCACGAAGACCCATGACCCACTACTCACTTTGTGTGTGTAGGTCTGGGTTGTGTACGCTGTCAGTAACACACCATTTGACGGGTAACCCTTTGTCCAAAAACTTATGTAACCTTGCTTTGACCTCTAACAGGCGGAACAGTCCTCAGGGCTTTACTGAAGGACCGTCTCCCGGGTTATAATCCTCAGGTGGGCTCAGATAAAATTTTCCATTTCTTTCTTAGATCGACTGTTGATTAATTTTTTGTGTGGATACTCTCATCACAGGTTCTTGGACCCAGGTGAAGCCAAGTGTGTGATTTGGTTTTAGGGTTAGTTTGATGAATACCTCTCGTTGTCTGTGCTCTTACATAGAATAAACAGGCTGAATGTCACCTGGGGCAAAAAATGGCTCTAGGTCATGTATTATGAGTGCTATTTCCATTGGGGGCAGGGGCTAATTTTGCAGACCTTGCACCTGGCAAAATGCGGAGTGCTGATACTGCAGATTTTGTCAAGTTCTCTGACGTTTCAGGACTTTGCGTGGTTGGTTAGTAGTGTAACAGCTTGTGTAGCACCCGTAGCTCAGTACTGGTGAGAATGCATTCTCCTATGGGTCACACAGTATCTAGCCATGGTGCTGGGGGCCAGTCTCCTTCCTCCTCGTCTGTAAGAATGGGGGTAAAACAGTACCTGTGAAAGAAAGGATGGAAATGAGAATTCATGTAATTGTCTAGCACCACGCCTGGTCCCCAGGATTGTAATAGAAACCTTCTGTTTCTGCATTTTTTTTACCCTTTGTTGGCCCCCTTCACCCATTTCTCCCAGCCCTCACCCCCGTCTCTGGCAACCAGCAATCTGTTCTTTGTATCTGTGAGCTTTATTTTAAAATTCTTTTTATGTTATTGAAGTGGAGTTGATTTAGAGTGTTGTGTTCATTTCTGCTGTACAGCACAGTGATTCAGTCATACATATACATACTCTTTTTTTATATTCTCTTCCATTACGGTTTACCACAGGATGTTGAACGTAGTTCCCTGTGCTATAGTATGTTTATCCATCCTATATATAATAGTTTACATCTGCTAATCTCAAACTCCCAATCTTTCTTGTTTTAATTTTTTAGATTCCACTTACACGGAGACCAAGAGATCATATAGTATTTATCTTTCTCTGTCTGACCTATTTCACTTAGCATAATGCCCTCAAGGTCTACCCTTGTTGTCACAAATGGCAAGATTTTATTCCTTTTTATGTCTGGATAATATTCTGTTTATATGCCATATCTTCTTTATCCATTCATCCATCAGTGGACATGTAGGTTGCTTCCGTATCTTGGTTATTGTAAATAATGCTGCAGTGAACATGGGGGTACATGTATCATTTCGAATTAGTGTTTTCGTTCTCTTTAGATATCCAGAAATAGAATTGCTGGATCACATGGTGGCTCTGTTTTTCATATTCTGAGGAACCTCCATCCTGTTTTCCATAGTAGCTACACCATTTTACATTTCTGTCAATGCATAGTTTCCTTTCACCACATCCTCTCCAACCCTTCTCATTTCTTTTCTTTTTGATAATACATCCTGACAGGTGTACAGTGATATCTCATTGTTTTGATTTGCATTTCCCTGATGATTAGTGATTCTGAGCATCTTTTCATGTGCCTGTTGGCCGTCTGTGTATCTTCTTTGGGAAAATGTCTATTCAGGTTTTCTGCCCATTTTTTAATAGGATTGTTTGGTTTCTTTTTGTTTTTTTTTTTAGTGTTGAGTTATATAAGTTCTTTATACATTTTGGCTGTTAGCCCCTTGTCATATATACAATTTGCAAATATTTTCTCCCATTCACTAGGGTGCCTTCTTACTTTGTTGATGGTTTCCTTTGCTGTGCAAAAGCTTTTTAATATGATATAGTCCTACTTTTTACTTTTGCTTTTGTGTCTTTTGCTTTGGTGTCAGATTGAAAAAATCATCACCAAGACATCCTTAACATAAGTCAAGGGGCTTACCACCTATGTTTTCTTCTAGGAGTTTTATGATTTCAAGTCTTATGTTCAAGTCTTTAATCCATTTTGAGTTAATTTTTTGGTATGGTAGAAGATAGTGGTTGAGTTTCATTCTTTTGCATGTAGCTCCAGTTTTCCCAACATCATTTATTGAAGAGAGTGTCTTTCCCCATTGTATATTCTTGGCTCCTTTGTCATAAATAATTGCCCATATATGTATGGTTTTATTTCTGGTCTCTCTGTTCTGTTCCTTTGATCTGTGTGTCTGTTTTTGTGCCATTATCGTATTGTTTTAATTACTATAGCTTTGTAATATACAGTTGTCCCTTGGTATCCACGGAGAATTGGTTCCAGGACCCCTCTCAGATACCAAAATCTGCAGATGCTTAAGTCCCTTATATAAAATGGTGTAGTATTTGTGTATAACCTGTGCACATCCTTCCATATACTTTAAATGATCTCTCAATCACTTATAATACCCAGTACCATGTAAACACTATCTAAAGCATTGGAAATACAACATAAATGTATTGCATTGCTGGTGTACAGCAATTCAAGTTTGCTGTTTGGAATTTCCTGGAATTTTTTTTTCAAATATTTTCAATCCGCAGTTGGTTGAATCCTCACATGTAGGACCCACGGATATGGAGAGCCAACTGTGGTTTGAAATCAGGGAACTTGAAGCCTCCAGCTTTGCTGTTCTTTCCCAAGACTGCTTTGGCTATTCGGGGTTTTCGTGGTTCCATACAAATTTTAAGACTATTTGTACTATTCCTTTGAAAAATGAAAAATTTTGATAGGGATTGCATTGAATCTGTAGATTGCTTTGGATAATATGGACAGTTTAACAATATTGGTTTCTCTAATCCATGAGCATGGAATATCTTCCATTCATGTGCCTCTTCAATTTCTTCCATTCATGTCTTATTGTTTTCAGTGTACAGGCCTTTCATCTCCTTGGTTAGATTTATTCTTAGGTACTTTATTCTTTTTGATGTAATTGTAAATGAGATTATTTTCTTTATTTCTCATTGTTGGTATATATAGGTGCAATTGATTTTGTATCCTGAAACTTTACTGAGTTCATTTGTTATTAGCTCTAACAGTCTTTTGATGGAGCCTGTAGGGTTTTCTATATACAATTTCATGGCATCTCCAAACAGTGAGTTTCACTTTTTGCTTTCCAATTTGGATAACTTTTGCTTCTTTTTCTTGCCTAATTGCTCTGGCTACTGCTTCCAATACTATGTCGAATAAGAGTGGCAGGAGTAGGCATCCTTGTCTTGTTCCTGATATTAGAGGAAATGCTTTCAGCTTTTCACCACTGAGTATGATGTTAGCTGTGGGCATATCATATACGACCTCTATTATGTTGAGGTATATTCCCTCTATACCCACTTTGTTGAAAGTTTTTATCAAAAATGATACTGAATTTTGTCAAATGCTTTTTCTGCATCTGTTGAGATCATGATTTTTTTAGCCTTCGTTTTGTTAATTTGGTGTATCATATTGACCGATCTGTACATGTTGAATCATACTTGCATCCCTGGAATAAATCCCACTTGATCATGGTATATGATCATTTTAATGTATTGTTGAATTTGGTTTGCTAATATTTTGTTGAGGATTTTTACATCCATGTCCATTAGGGATATTAGCTTATAATTTTCTTGTGGCATCTTTGTTTGGTATTAGGGTAATGCTGTCCTTATAAAATGAGTTTGGAAGCGTTCCCTCCTCTTCTGTTTTCTGGAGGAATTTGAGAAGGATTGGTATTGATTCTTCTTGGAAAGTTTGGTAGCATCCACCAGTGAAGCCATCTGATCCTGGACTTTCTTTTGTTGGGAGGATTTTTATTACTGATTAAATATCCTTACTAGTAATAAGTTTGTTCAGGTTTTCTGTTTCATCATCATTCAGTCTTAGTAGGTTGTATGTTTCTAGATATTTATCCATTTCTTCTAGGATGTCCAGTTTGTTGGTGTGTAATTGTTTGTGGTAGATTCTTATGTTTCTTTGTAAATTGTGATATCAGTTATTAAGTCTTCTTTTTCATTTCTGATTTTATTTATTTGTGTCCTCTTTTTGTCCTGCTGAGTCTAGCTAATGGTTTGTCAATGTTGTTTATTTCTTTCAAAGACCAGGATCTTAGTTTCATTGATCTTCTCTATCGCCTTTTTAGTCTCCATTTCATTTATTTCTGTCTTAAATTTTATTTCCTCACTTCTCCTATCTTTGGGCTTTGTTTGTTCTTCTTTATCTAGTTCCTTGAGGTGTAAAGTTAGGTTGTTTATTTGAGACTTTTCTTGTTTCTTGAAGTAGGCCTGTGTCACTGTGAGCTTTCCTCTTAGAACTGCTTTTGCTGTATCGCACAAATTTTGCGTTTGCTATAACTCCATTTTCATTTGTCTCAAGGTATTTTTTATTTTTTTATTTCTTCTTTGAACCATTGGCTGTTCAGTAGCATATTGTTTAATCTCCACTTACTTGCCAATTTTACAGTTTTCTTCATGTAATTGATTTCTAGTTTCATATTATCGTGATCAGAAAATAGCGCTTGATCTGATTTCTGTTGTAAATGTATTAAGACTTGTGTTATGGACTAACATAAGATCTAGCTTGGGAAATGTTCCATGGGTACTTGAGAAGATCGTGTATTCTGCTGCCTTCAGGTGGAATGCTCTGTATATATCTGTACAAGCCATGTATTCTAGTGTATCTTTTAAGGCTAATGTTTCCTTATTGATTTTCCGTCTGGGTGATCTAGCCATTGATGTAAGTGGGGTATTAAAGTCCCTACTATTACTGTATTGCTATCTATTTCTCCTTTTAGTTCTGGTAATAGTTGCTTTATATAGTTAGGCACTCCTGTTTGAGTGCACAGATATTTACAAATGTTACATCCTCTTGTTGGGTCGACCTCTTTATCATTATGTGATGTCCTTCTTTGTCTCTTATTGCAGTCTTTGTTTCCAGGTCTTTTGTCTGATATAAGTATAGTTACTCCAGCTTTCTTTTGGTTTCCATTTGTAGGAAATGTCTTTTTCCATCCCTTCACTTTCAGTCAGTGTGTGGTCTTATATGTGAATTAAGTCTCTTGTAGGCAGCCTATAGATTGGTCATATATATATATATATTTTTTTTTGGCGGTACACGGGCCTCTCACCACTGTGGCCTCTCCCGTTGCGGAGCACAGCCTTCGGACGGGCAGGCCCAGCGGCCATGGCTCACGGGCCCAGGCGCTCTGCGGCACGTGGGATCCTCCTGGACTGGGGCACAAACACGCCCCTGCATCGGCAGGCAGACCCCCAACCACTGCGCCACCAGAGAAGCCCTGGTCTTATATTTTTATCCATTCAGTCACCCCATGACTTCTGATAGAAGGGTTTAGTCCATTTATATTTAAATTAATTATCGATAGGTATGACTTTACCGCCATTTTCTTTTTCCGGGCTGTTTCTGTAGTTCCTCTCTGTTCTTTTGTTCTCTTCCTTTACGATTTATGACTTTCTTTAGTGCTTATATAATGCTTATATTCCTTTGTCTTTTTCTTTTGTATATTTTCTGTATAGGTTTTTGCTTTGTGGTTCCTGTGAGGCTTAATAAGTTACATCTATAACAGTCTATTTTAAGTGGATAAGAACTTAAGTTTGATCCCATTCTAAATAAAGCTCAGCATTTTTTCTCTCCCACTCCACCACGTTTTATGTTTTTGATGTCATATTTTGCATCTTTTTATCTTGTTATCCCTTAACTAATTATTTATAAGTGCCTAATTTATATC
Source organism: Phocoena phocoena (assembly GCF_963924675.1). NCBI lineage: Eukaryota > Metazoa > Chordata > Mammalia > Artiodactyla > Phocoenidae > Phocoena > Phocoena phocoena. The sequence continues at coordinate 2,608,896 of NC_089227.1, read as the reverse complement.
TATACTATATAATTACCTTTCAGTGAGATTTATTATTATTTCATACGTTTTCTTGTCAACCCTACCCCAGCTCTTGGTCATCAGTCAAACCTTTGTGCTTCTCTCGGAAGCCCATTGTATTTTTGATGTCTCCCAGTCATTGATTATGTACCACAACCTGTCAGTGTGTTTAAGGGGAGGATCTCAGCACCTCAGTACAGGCTGCTTGGAAGCCAGACCCTCAGGCATTAGCTTTCAAAAGTGTATAAATATATACAGTCGTGTGGGGCCCCAAAAGTAAGCCCCGTTGGACAGACTATCTGGTGGTGTCCCCTGGGTGGCCGTCACAAATATTGGGGCTCCATCTGCTCTCTGTGCAGTGCCGTAGGGTGCATCTTTGCACGAGCCGTCTCTCTGGTCGCCAGAGTCTTGTGAATCCCAGGAATGCAGACCCTCTGGCCTCCAGAGCCAGGTGACCAGGTGGCATCCCCTAACTGCTGAAACCAGGGCACTAGACCTGGAAACAAGGGTACGTGTAGCATGTAAAGCTCCCCTCCAGGAGATGCTGGAGCTCTGGAATGCAGCAGAGAGAGGTTGTGAAGATGGCACCGACCTCTGAGCTGGGCTCTTGGGCGGGTGAGTCCAAGCACGTGGGCCCTTCCAGATCACTGCAGTCCTGTGCATCTTGGGACATGAGCCCCTTCGGTTTTCAAAATGAGATGATTTTTCAGGCTTGCCTCTCAGGTGCAGACCCTACACACTGAGGTACTGACGTGGGGTTTGAAGCTTTGCTCCTCGGGAGAAGCTCCACATTTCGAGTTTTCTCCCAGTTGTGGGTCACTGAGCCAGGGGTGGGGTTTATGGCCAGGTCGTGTCCCAGCCCCTCCCTCCTGCCTTGATATGGTTTCCTTCTTGTTTGTCTGACGTGCGGGCATCACTCAGCCAGCCGTAGGTTTTTTAGGAGCAGATTGTTCCCTGGGTGGCTGTAAGGTCGGTGTGTCCGTAGGAACAGGTGAGTTCTGGATCTTCCTGTGTCACCATCTTGAGCCGGAATCTTCACACCCATTTTTAATAAAAATTAGTGATTGTCTGTGGCTCGGGGGAGGGTAACTATGAAATCTGGATCACACCTCCCCACCTGTATATGTTTGAAAGTTCTACACTAAGACATACATGCCGTGGACAGAAGCGGGCTTTGGGCCGTTTAGTTGCCTATTCTTCACTAGGACAGCCGTCTCATAGCTTAGTGGATTTCCATTTTGATTTGTTCCACGGCTTTAACTGCACCTTGTGTGAAATGATAGAAGCCATGACACTCGCATTTCCCACGTTGATTTTCAGAAGCGGTGGCCTGTTGTGCCTTAGCTGGGGTCAGCAGTTTCTCCAGGCAGCAAGGTCAGGGGGCAGGAGGGCTACCTGGTGGGAAAGACCTGGGGGAGGCCCAAGAGCTGCCGGGAGCTGGAGCGGGGATCCCTTGTCATTACGTCTTTTCCCTGCTCAGCAGAGGGCCAGCTGTCGGTAGGGCTGTGGGTGGCTGGGAGCCACTCTGGCTTTGTCTTAGCCGCCGCCTCGGGCTGCTGTCCTGGGACTGCCCGTTCCCCTACACCATTCTCGTGCACTGTTGGCTGGTTGGTTTTGGGTCCTCTAGTGTTTACGTTTATTCACGTTAGATTTCTGCTTGTAGATTCTGATTGAGCATTCTCGCTTGTCGAGTACATTTCAGTTCCTCTCGTTCTGTTTTCTGTGGTGTTGATCTTTGTTCAACTTAGCAGGGTAACTAAGGGCACCTACTGTGTCTTTATTCAGGTCCCTGAGAGATTATATACAGGCAGGTGTGAGGACAAATCCCTGGGACGCCCACTAGAGAGGGATCTTGTTTACGGACTTCTTGTCCCTGTTGCTTACTGACCATCACTGAACACCTGGTAGCTTTAGTCACTCAACAGACCCTTTGTTTACATCATTTTAATTTAATCATCCCAACCGACCTGGGAGGTCCCCATTCTTCCCCAAGGAAGCACAGAGATGCAGGAAGTTGCCCAATGTCACAGGACCAACCAGCAGGTTGGAAACTGGGATTTGACCCCAGAGTCTGGCCTTACCTGTTCATTCCCATTTGTTACCCGGCAGATGCTGTGCTGACTGTTACACCCCGGTCTCATCAAATTCTCCTAGCTGCTCTCCGAGGCATATGTGACCCCAGAACTGCTCACCTGCCCAGTGAACGTTTCTGGTCCCTGGAGCAGTGTTCTTCTTGAGCATCTTGTACTGTTCCACAGCAGCTTAGGCCAGGGTTTATTAGACGTGAGTGCCAGCTGACAGTTGGCCTCTTGCCTGTTCTGCACCCAGGCTGCATTGTCAAGGTCTTCGCTGAAACACAGGTCGTTCTGCTGGCCTCCAGCAGGGGGTTGTGTGTCCCAGGACAGCGTTCCGAGGCCTTGCTTCCATCCTGGGGCCTCTACCTTCACCGCCTCCCTGAGAAGCAGTCGGCAGTGAGGCTGGGGTCGGGCTGGGGGTGGGAGGAGGGGACAGAGTGGTCGGTGCTCTAGGGGAGGAGGGGTGCACCCTCCTTACTTCTCACTTTAATTGAAGCAGGGCAGCGGGGTGAGGGGTAAGTGACCACGGTCCTGTGGGCTGTCCCAGAAAGCTCCAGAAGGGGGTGCCTTTTGGGCTGGACCTGGAGGTTGAGCAGATGGTGTGTATGGAGGGCAGAGAATATTCCAGACAGTGAGGACTCCACAAAGAGCAGGGGGGGGGAGGCACACGACTGTGGCCCCTGGAATGTTCCAGTGAGTGAATCACCTAAGGTAAGGAGCTCAGACTCCAGCTCAGACTCAGGACTGAACAGGGCCCTGGAGTCTGCATTTCTCACTTCTTTCTCCAGGTGAGACTAGCGTGATGCTCTGGGAATGACAGGGAGGGGCCCAAGCCCTGTCGCCAGGCCCTGTGGAGTCCTGACCCCAGCTTGAGGCACTTCTTAGGTTTAATCTTTAAACCTGCAGGTGCCCCCCTGCAGCCCCTCCATGGGCAGAGGCCTCAGCAGTGGGCAGTGGGCGCTCCTGGGCGGCGAGGAGGACAGGTCCAGGATGGGACTGGAGGGTCCAGAGGAGCTGGCCAGGTTGGTGCCCCAGCCTGGAGCCAGCAAGAGGCCCGAAGGAGCAAGCCTGGGGGCGTTCATGCGGCCCCAGAAGTGGGGCTCACTAAGGAACTTTCTAGAGGAATCGCACGGCCGTGCTGGAGAATCAGTCCACGTCTGGCCTCTCCTGCCTGCCCCTTCGCACCCTGTGGCTCACCCCCTACCAGCTCCCAGGGCTCAGCGAGGCTTGGACGAGATCACTTAGCACGAGGTCATCCTGCAGGAGGAAGGTGTCTAGGCCTTGCTTGCTTCCGACTTTGGAAAATGTTTCTAAAGCACATGGGTTTGGGGATCCAGCACTAAATGGTGAAGTGACCCATGCAGCTTTAATGAAGGGGCTCCCAGCCGCCCACCTCTCCGAGGGGTAAACAGCACTATGACCAAGGACTGTGCTTCAGAGAAGCATCGTCGGCTAGTGGCCACCTTCAGAGAAGAACCCGCGCCTTCCTCTGCAGGCCATGGGCCTCGTGCAGACAAGGAGGCTGTGTCGTGCTGGCCCTGGGCCCCGGCCTGGCCACTCTGACCCCCTCACCAAGAGGGAGGCCCACCAACCTGGGACGGGAGAACCCCCCCAGACAGACCAAACTAGTCCTGGAGGAGACCAGGCCAGCCCAGCGAGAAGACTTTACCCTGGTCCCAGTTTGTATTATCGTGCACTTCTCTGCACTTGACCTTCCAGCACTGTGGGGAGTTTCTGTTCTGTGCCACGGTGGGCCTTCGTGCTCTGGCTTTAGTTTACAAACACCATCAGTTTCCATACTATTTCATTTCTCTTGGCTTTGCAAGATAATAGAGTTCTTGTCCGAAGCTTCTATATGCTGACTTCTGCTCTTTCGATCTGGGAGTTTTATACATGAACAAATGAGGCAATTGTCGAGATTTTGTTCTTACTGCTGTAATTTGTCAGGCAAGCCTGTCAGATTTCAAATGGTACTTTAGGTGTAGAGTTGCCAGATACACTAGAACCTGCCAAGTTAAATTCAGATAAACCACAACATTTTTTTTTAGGATAAGCCCCATGCAATATTTGGGACATACACCAGAAAAACTATTAGTTGTTTGTCTGAAATTCAAGTTTCACTGAACGTTCTGTATTTTTAGTTGCTAAATCTGGTCACGCTATTTAGACAAGTTTGCCTTAAATTAGGTTAGAAGGTTACTTGTTTTCTGAACAGAGGTCTCGGTGGGGTCTGCCGTGCACATCACTGAAAAGAGGTGTTCTCAGGAGGGCAGCGTGTTGCTGGGTGACTGGCTCTCAGAATGGCAGGTGCACGGGAAACACCGAGGTGTTTGTCTACCTGTCAGGCCACGCCCAACCCCAGAAACGCCTTGAGCAGGGCCTCGGGTCAGCTGGACCCCCAAACCCTTTGAAATATGTGGGGTATCACAGCTTCTTGGTTTATACTTTCGATGCTTGTGTGGTCTGATTTCAGTCAGATGGTCCACTCCCAACATTCGTGTTAGTAATGGGTAGTAGTTACTTAAATATAAGGAAATATTCCAGATGGAAGTTTAAATAATCCAAGCAGACTTCTGTTACCAAACGCAAGTCCATGTGCCTGATACACAGTGAGGCCAAACTATACTGAAGTATTGGAGTTTGGAGCAGAGAAAGGTTTATTGCAGGGCCATGCAAGGAGGTGGGTGGCTTATGCCCCAGAAAACCCCGAACTACCCCGAAGGGTTTCAGCAAAGCATTTGTAAAGGCCAGGTGAGGGGGCATGGTTGGTTGCTGCAGGCTTCTTGGTGTCACAATCCTTTGTTCTTACAGCTGTCCACGTATGTCAGTTCACAATGTTCCTGTAAGCCTTCAGCAAGAGGAATGTTACTCTCTGTTCTGCAACTTTTTATTTCTGTATGAATGGAAAAGTGTTATATCCTTAAGGGTCAGAGCCTTGAGAATGGGCTCTCCTGTGTATTTAACTCGAAGCAAAAGCAATAGAGGACAGAGGTTAAAGTAAAAGAAACAGATCCAATATGGAGTCAGATTCGTTCTTCCCTATGACACTTTGACACTGCTTGTTTAGAAGAAAGTGGCTGAGGAACTCCTGTAAAAGCAGCAAAGGGGGAAACATATGCTGATGATAAACGTGTCCAGCAGCAGTGAGCATGGGAACCTGGGAGCTAGCCCAGGAAGGAGCAGGTCTGTGGCACCAACGAGGACCACAGACCCCTGTGTGCGTGGATTGTAACGTGGGATGTGAAAGTGACCTTCCAGACCAGGCACGAGGGAAGATTGGGTGATAAATGGGCCTGCGTGGACTGGTCAGTTTTTGGCCTCACCTCTTCCTGCCCTCCAAAATAGATGGCAGAGGGATGAAAGAGAACGCACCCAGTCGGGGAAGAAACCAGGACAACACGTAAATGGATGCTTCAGGTGTAAAATAATGAGCCCCAAAGAAAAGTTCAATAAACTCGACTGCATTGACTTAAGCTCTGAGAATCAAAAAATGTAATTAAGTCTCAGACAAGGTGGGAAAAGTATTTGCTACAAAGAGGACCAGACTTTGTTTCTTAGCACATAAAGAGCTCATCCTGGGAGATTAAGAGACAGACCGACATATCTGGGGAGTCCAGGGCCTCAGGGCTGGTGTCCTCCCAGCCGTCCGGCAGGCGGTGTGCGGCCCATTCGACAGATTTTGCCAGCTGACTCAGCGAGTCCAGACGCTGGTCCCAAACCCTCAGCTGGGTGATGGGGGGCTGAGGTTCCTTCACAGAGGCTCGATTGGGAGCCCTTGCACTGGTCCAGCTGGCCTGTCAAAAAAAGGGTAGTCCAAAAGGAGAAACACAAAGGCCTGATAAGCATATGAAAAAAATGCCCAACTTCAGGATTTAAGACCTGCTTGTGAAAACCACGGGATTAGGCCACACTGCCTGCCTCTGGGACTGACTGGCAAGATAAAAATTCCGAAACGGTCACCATCACAGTGTCAGCTGCCTGGGATGTTGGGAAGTGGGCAGGTCTCTGTTTCAGGTGGAGGGGTAAGCTGAGTGAACGAGAGCTTGACAGTGTGTGTCTAGACTCAAAAAAAAGCACCTAACTTTCGACCTAGGCCTTCTACCTCTGGGGACCCTAAGCGAATGCTCAGAAATGTGGACAAGCTTTTATGCACAGAGGTATTTGCTTGATTGTACTTATGTTTATCTGAAGTTTGCAAATGGCCGGAAGTGTTTCTGAGACTAGTTTAGAATCTGAATAAATGATACTTACCAAGGTTTTAAAATAACCTCTTGTGATGTAAATTGGGGAAAAAACACAAAATTGTTTATACCATGTGATTTCCGCAGTGTCCAGCTACGCATAGTAAAGGTGCAAAGTCCAGGGGAATGCTACCTTACCCCACTGTCATGGGATTTAGGCTAATTTTTGTGTCTGTATTTGCAAAAATTTATATGGGTGGTTTTAAGATTTGGAAAAGAAGGAAAAAAATATTTCTCTCAGATGGTAAAGAGCCGATTGGATGGAGAGACACTGGGCTGTGGAGGTGCTGAAAATAGGTGGGGTGACCCCGGACGGGGAGACTGCTGAATCTCTTAGGCTGGGGGGACCACCCTGTACTCTAACCTTGACAGCCCAGCTCCACCTTCAGCACCTTGTGGGCGGGGGAGGGGGGCAGTCTTAGTGGCATCACTCTTGCCTCCCAGACACCATGTTCTCCAAACTAATCCCTCTCCTCTCTCCCAATCAAAACCTTACTTTCTTAACAAACTCTACGTTCGCCAGTTGGGTATTAATGAAAGAAATCGTGTTACACAGCTACTTAATGGGGTGTGCTAGAATTATGAAAGGGCTGATGGGGAATGTTTGTTGCCATGGAAAATTTCAGAAAGCTACGTTAACATATGACAGTAGGTGTCATGACTGTGATTCCATTTTTTATCAGAATCATTTGTAACCCCCATGTGATTCAAATATAACATATACGCTATCCATAAAAAATTCAAACATTGCATCTGTACACACTCTCTGTGTGTGCATTTTTTTTTTTTCTCTTTGAAAGAACTGCCCAGAAACTGCTGATAGGATAACATCCTTGTGTGACGGAAGAGAGGTTCATGTTCACTTTTGTCCCTATACTTTTCTTTAGCATCTAGATTTTCCTAACTAGCAAGCATTATGTCTGTGATTAAAAAAGCCAAAAGAGAGCTATTCCTTTTGAAGGGGGAGAGCAGAGAGAGAGAAACGCATGAAAACCTCTCCCTTACCAGAGGTCTTTGTTGAGTTTTCCCAGGTTTTCTGGAGGCAGGTGTGAAGGCGGCTGTGCTCCCCGGGTAGCAAGCATCTTCTCTCCCTTCTGGACTCTCTCCGTGCTGCTCCCTACTCTGCCCTCCCTCTCTTGGGAGTGGCCCCAGCGGAGTGTGGACCAGACCCACACCTGTGGACGCACAGTGGGGTTATCACCCATCCTCTTGGCCGGGCAGGCCAAGGCTCTGGATGCAGAAGCTACTGGCCAGGGGGTGGGGGGAGCATTCAGGCCATAAAGTGTCTTGTCAGAATAATGTGCTTTTTTGGAGTTTCTTGTGTGAGCAGCTTGGGCTGGAAGGCACTTGGGTTCTGGGGCCCAGCTGCCTGGGGTCCAGTCTCAGGGCTGCCCCTAACCACGGGGTGATAGCGGGTGGACGCTCCTTCCATGCCTCAGCTTCCTCATCTATGAAATGGGAGTTCGGCTGGTAGCATAAGCTCCACGCCATGCCAGCACCCAGGGGGTGGGGGAGGGGGACTTTCCATGTGCGGAGCTTTGTGGTACCAGGATGCTGAAGGTAGCTACTTGTACTTGTGTCAATTTTTATTAATATTAATAGATTTTCCATGTAGGTCTTATACTTTCTGACACAGTTCTAAAACCTTTCCAATTACAGAGGCAATATATGTGCATTTATAAAAATTACGAAAGCTTCTTAAATCTACCGGAGAAGTCTGTCATCTCTCCACCCCAAGTTAATCACTGCTAATACTTTATTTTAAGCATGTAAATATTGTACAGGCCCATTTTCTTTGTCCATGTTTTAATGTATCTTTCATTGGCTTGATTATAATCCCATGAAGATGTTTTTCTGGAGTTGTGGGCTTTTTTTTTTTTTGCGGTACGCGGGCCTCTCACTGTTGTGGCCTCTCCCATCGTGGAGCACAGGCTCCGGATGCGCAGGCTCGGCGGCCATGGCTCATGGGCCCAGCCGCTCCGCGGCATGTGGGATCTTCCCGGACCGGGGCACGAACCCGTGTCCCCTGCATCGGCAGGCGGACTCTCAACCAATGTACCACCAGGGAAGCCCTGGAGTTGTGGGCTTGATTTTAATGTTGCCGTTTTAACTTTTGCTGAAAAATTTTCTCTTCACCTGAGGTCTAAAAAATGCCACTGAATATACACACTACTATGTATAAAATAGATAACCAACAGAGACCTACTGTATAGCACAGGGAGCTCTACTCAGTATTCTGTAATAACCTACAAGGGGAAAGAATCTGAAAAATAATGAATGTATGTGTGTATATATATATATATATACTGAATCACTGTGCTGTACACCTGAAACTAACACAATATTGTAAATCAACTAGACTCCAATAAAATTAGAAAAAAAAAAGAGGAAAAAATACTGAAATAGAAACAAAATACAATAGGGTTAAAAAAGCTAAAAGATTATTCTTTGAAAATATCAATAAAATGTATTTCCCACTAATCAGTGAAACAAATCAAGAAAGATCCCACCAACAACCAGTAACAGGAAAATTATAGTGACATCTCTTCAGATAGTAAAATAAAATCAGAGGATGTTATGAATAATATGCCAATAAATTTGGAATTTTAGATTAGACAAGCGCCTATAAAAATATAATTTATTAAAACTGATGTAGGAAAAAATTTTAATCTGAATAAATCTATACTATTAGGAAAATTTCTTTTTGCAGTGCCACTGAGCTCTGGATGCTCTGTGGAGGGTCTAATTATAAAACAGTCGCTGGGCCTTTCCGTACCAGGTAACAGACCACCTAGGGCTTGATCACCAGTAATTGTTACAGAAGATGCCTGTACTCCATGGAATGCTAATTCTTTACATTTATGGCTTAAACCCTGCAGTTGACAGTAATTCTTTTTGAATTGCTATTCAGGGAAAGCAATTTAAGCCAAAAACAAGGAGTAACTTTTTCTTCCAACTCCCTAGCCAGCAGGCTATCCCTTTTTATGATTAACTTTCCTTTTACTGCGTATTTTAAACAACTGTCGTTCAAAACTAAAAAAGTATATAAATCGAAAAAGTAAGAAATGGGGGAAGAAAGAAAAGAAATGCTGGGGGGTGGTGGATGTGACCCCTGTGAAGTGCTTCTTTTGACCAGAGCCTTTCCGCACCTGTCTCTCCAGGACCAGGTGGAACAGACATCTCCTCGCCGTCCTGGCAATCTGGCAGGACCCGGCTTCCCAGCGCCGCCTGACCGGCTGGCGAATCACCAAGGTAAGGACGGAGTCACAAAAGCGCCCTGACACAGATGCCCTGACTCTCACTACAGCTTTGCAGCGATGCTAGGCTTTGTATTCTAAGAAACTGTTCCTGGCTCTGATATAAGAAGATGCTGACCTTAGCTCTTCTTTTCCCCTTCAAGGAAAATAAACTCTGTAAAAGAGAGAAATACTTGATTTATGACATCTTCCTATAGTTTCTTTCAATGAACCAACTTCAGTGAGCAAAACTTCCAAATAGATTTCATGTGAATTTTCCCAGGATTCAACTTCAAGGCAACCTTAGAGGCCCCTCCATGGTGGGACCCTCTTGATTTTGGCATTTTTATTTACACTTAAGCTGGTTTTGCGTGTATGTACTCTTGGCAGTTCTCTACTTTCCTAGGATTCCTTCTGTTTCTTCTGGTTAAATGGTTACGAGGTCTGGTAACTTAGGTCTAATAAACCCAAGCTTTCACGTAGGGCAGGACTTAGGAAGATAATAGGTCTGATCATGAGATGGGACAGGAAGAGCACACATGGCTGGTGGTTGAGATTATTAGAGAGTTTAAGTATCAGAAATTGTAGGGTTTAGAGCTGGTAGGAATTAGAATAATCAGATTTTCTTAATTGCCTAAGGAGAAAGAGGATGAAATTTAGCAAAAATAAAGTCTGAGAGCTAGCCATGAAGTCAAAAGGATGTTTTCTCGAGCATTAGAAGATTTGTAAAAGCTGTCGGGATTTCCTGTGTCAAGTGTAATTTTAGGGTGCCCTTCTCGAAAACTCTCACACAAAGTGATGCGAGAGGAGTACCAGTTTGATCACATCGGCTTTGAAACTCAGGGAAATCTTAGCTTATTACATCTCACTGCTTACACTGAGTGACCTGGAGTCTGCGTGTCTCAGCAGGTGCGGCTGGGCCTGGGGGAGTGAGTGGACGTGACTCCAGGCTGAACTCAGCTCCCCAGACAGTGCAGGCTTTTAAGCCATCATGACATTGACCACCTTTCCCTCCAGTCTTCAGTAATTCTGCACACACGGCACATAAAACAGGAAAATCAAAAGGACTCAGCCTGGCTCAGACACAGGACGGAGATGCCCCCAGAGCAGTGAGCAGTGCTGACATCCGTGCCCACCAGGCTGCAGGTCCCAAAGCCACCACCGACGGCAGCGGTTCAGGTCCCAGGGACTAGTAGGGGCCAAGTTCCTGCAGCTCGCTGGGAGCTGGGGTGGGGCACGCCCCCTCCTGAAAGACCCTGGAAAACAGTGCATGTGGACCTACGGCCAGGCAGCTGGCACGGCCCCGCAGCACTGCAGCCTCCCCTGAGGAGGTCCCTGAGCGTCCCAATACCCCAGCACACGGGAGGGTGGGCAGGGGACGCAGAAGCCCAGCCCAGCCCAGGTACCACTGCACGCCCGTGTTCCCAGCACGGGAAGCAGTCTGCTACGAGGCAGCGCAGCTCCCAGGATCGAGAGATTGCCTCTTAAACGTGCAGATAAATGTGTTTGTAATGCTCTGGAGGTGAAAGCAAGAATAACATCCACCAGAGAGGACAAGAAACTGTGAAACACAATGGGAAGAAATGAAGCAAGAACGGGGGGTGTGAGAGAGAGTCCCTGAGAAGCTTTGGAAATGAGATGAATAGCCATTGGCATTTCCAAAATGCTGGATTTGGTCTAAAGAGAATGGATGAGCCGGAGTCACCTCCCTCTAGCCCAGAGAGTCACGGGAAAACGTGGACGGGCCATTGGACGCGATCATGTAGACGCGCATGAGGACAGGAGAGTGGAGGGAATGGGGGTGGGATTTGAAGAGATGCTGGTCAAGAACGGGCCAGAAATGAGGAGACAGAGCCCCCCCACCGCACTCAGAGAACTAAGAGGAAAGATGACGGTTCTTCCTCATCTAAAAGCATTTAGCGTTATTCCAGAAAATGGAAGACAAGAGAAAATCCAAAGGGAAACAGATTTCACAACCCAGGAATGGCCATTGGATGGATGGCCGACTTGGGCCCAGGAGGAGCCAGAAGACAATGCAGGAGATTTTTAAGGTGTTGAGGGAAAAAGAACTGTCCATCTAAAATTTTATCCCAACATCTTGTGAAAGCAAAACAAAGCTTTCAGATGAAGGTTGAGACAGTTTATTACTGGCAGTCCTCACTAAAAGAATGATTACAAGTTGTACTTCCAGAAGAAGAAATGTGGATTGTGAGGAAGGCCTGGAAGCATGAAAACAGTAATGGGCCGAGAAGGAAATGCTGTGTCATAAGCTGAATTCTATGTGAATTGTTAAAACCAGGTTAAACTAAAACTTTGGTTAATTAGCCATTGGGAATGAGTGTTAAATGTGTGATGGAGTCATAGTAAGACCCTAGTTAGGATAAAAGGAATGTAAAATGACTTGAGACTACATTAGAAAAAAAGATAGTTAACGTATTTTAAAATATTAGGTGCAACTAAAATATTGACTGTAATTACTCAAAGAATATGTGTATAATCTGTAGTTTCTAACCTAGCAGAAAAAAATATGAGAATCTACAGTTTATAAAAACAACCAACATCAAGCAGAAAAGGGCGAAAAACCAGATGTGAACAAAAAAGGATGTCAGGGCTTCCCTGGTGGTGCAGTGGTTGAGAATCCGCCTGCCGATGCAGGGGACACGGGTTCGTGCCCCAGTCCGGGAAGATTGCACGTGCCGCGAAGCGGCTGGGCCCCTGAGCCATGGCCGCTGAGCCTGCGCGTCCGGAGCCTGTGCTCCACAACGGGAGAGGCCACAGCAGTAAGAGGCCCGCGTACCGCAAAAAAAAAAAAAAAAAAAGGCATGTACTACAGCTTGGAGATTATAAAATGCTGCAAAATGGTATTCAAGACCAAATTTCTAATCTTTAAAAGAAGGAAAAATTGAAATTAGAAGAATGAAAATAGTATAACTCTAAGGAATGTAGAAGGAAGTCATTATAAAAGTTAAGATCAGGGGCTTCCCTGGTGGCGCAAGGTTGAGAGTCCGCCTCCCGATGCAGGGGGCGTGGGTTCATGCCCCGCTCCGGGGGGATCCCACGTGCTGCTGGGCCCGTGACCGTCCGGAGCCTGTGCTCCGCAACGGGAGGGGCCGCAACAGTGAGAGGCCCACGTACCGCAAAAAAAAAAAAAAAAAGTTAAGATCAGAAATCATTGAAATGATGAAGAAAATATCAATAGACAGAAACAGAACTAAAGCCAGTGTTTCCTAAAATCTACCAAAATCACAGCCGCTCGGGAGGAAGAAGGACGTGCAAGAAAATCATATGAAGGCATGTCAGAGATAAAAAGTATCGTCAAACGAGAAAACCATGAACAGCTTTATGCCGATAAATGTGCACGTATGAGGGAAATGGATAATTAATGTATTGCAAAAATATACAGACAAAATTGCAACACCGAGTGCTGGGGAGACTGTGGAGCAACAGGAAGTCTAATCATTGCTGGTGGTGATACAAAGCGGTGCAGCCACTTTGGAAGACGGTTTTATAGTTTCTTGCAAAACTAGCCATCCTCTTACCATATGAGACAGCCATTCATGTTCCTTGGTATTTGCTCAAATGAGTTGAAAATTTATGTCCACCTGAAAACTTGCACACAGATATTTATAGTAGCTTCAGTCATAATTGCCAAAAGGTGGAAGGGACCAAGATGTCCTTCAGTAGGTGATGGGTGAATAAACTGTGGTGCAATGTTATTCAGTGTTAGAGAGAAATGAGCTATCAAGCCATGACAAGACACAGAAAATCTTAAATGCATATTACTAAGTAAAAGAACCAGTTTGAAAAGGCTACATACTGTATGATTCCAACTATATGACATTCTGGAAAAGGGAAAACTATGGAGACAGAGGCAACAGTGGGGAAGGATGAAGAGGCAGAACAGAGAGGATTTTGGGGCAGTGAAAATACCATGTGTGATGTTAGAATGCTCGACATCACCATGGATACATTTGTCCAAACCCATGGAATGTACCAAGGTTCACCAAAGGTGGACCCTAAAGTGCGCTGTGGAATTCGTGTGATTTTGATGTGTCAGTGTTGGTTCATCCTTGGTTAAAAAAAAAATGTACCATTCTGGTGAGTGATGGTGCTTTGGGGGCAGCTATGCATATGTAGGGAGTACAGGATAAATGGGAAACTCTGCATCCCCCTCTCAATTTTGTTGTATACCTAAAACTGCTCTAAAAAGAAGGCTTAAAAAAAAAACAAAAACAAAAACCTGATTGCATCTGAAAGAAGAACTAGCTTAGAGATTACCTAAGAAAACCAAGAATGTTTCTTCTGTGCCATGTGAATTAAACATTATGTGACCTGATGGAAAATATAGCTCTGTGAGTACAGACAGCACTCAAAAGTTTTAGGTGGAGAATCCTGAAGGAATAAAGAAGAATAGTTGAAAGGGAGAAACAAAACAGAGTTGACACTTGGAGAAATATCAGATTTTAATAAAGAACTCTGGCAGAGAGGAGTCAGAAAATAATACCACCTCCTCAGAGATGCTCAGGGAATTCTGCAAATGAGTGTCATGGAGCCTTCAAAAAACAAATAATTTCTCTTTTTATGCCAGTGGCTGGAGAGAGAGAGGAGAAGAGCTTTCCCACTCATTTTATAACGTTCTGTAGTTTTGTAAGAGACAGTCCAAGAAATCCAAGTACGGGCCTATTTCACATTTTAACATACAACCAAAAAGTCTGTGGAAAGCATTGAGGAATCATGTTTAACAGTTTATCTTGAATAAAACACAGAACAAACAAATGTTATGACCAAATTGGATTTATTATAATAATGCAAGGATGCTTTCCCATCATTAGACTGTGAACACATTTAACATGTGAAAAGATTAAAGGAAAGGAAATGGTCATTGTACCAGAGACAGAGTTATTAAAGACAGTTCTCCACTCATATAATACAAAACAAACAGTAACAACCAAACTCTTACTAAACCAGTACAGATCTTCCTTGACTTACATCCCTATAAGCTGATTGCAATTTGATAATATCGTTAAGTCAAAAGTGCATTTAATACACCTAACTCACTATAGCTTGGCCTTGCCCACCTTAAATGTTTTCAGAACAGTTTCATTAGCCTACAGTTGGGCAAAATCTAACACAAACCTATTTTACAATAAAATGTCGACTATCTCACGTAATTTATTGAATGCTGTACTGAAGTGGCAGGCAGAATGGTTGTCTGGGTCCAGACTGGTTGCAAGTGTATCAGTGGTTTGCCCTCGTGAGCTGGGCTGCTTGGGCCCTGAGGCTCCCTGCCCAGCGTCACGAGAGAGGATCAGATAGCATGTCGCAGGAAATGATTAAAATGCAAAATTCGAAGTATGATTTCTACTGAATGCGAATCACGTTCTCACCATGTTAAAGTCAAAAAATCCTAAGTGGAAGTACCATTAAGTCAGGGACTGTCTGTTGTAAAAAGAAACCTCTGTAACCTGTTTAAAGTCTGTTTGTTGAAGATATACAGCACCCAGCATCCATGGTGGAGAAATATTAGAGTCACGTCCGTGAAAGTCAGGAATGACACAGAAAGGCCTGCTGTCACAAGAGGTCTTCACCAGTGTCATAAAACAAACACAGAGCCAGAAATGCAAACACCAAAAGGAAGAAATGGAACTGGTGCCTCTTTGCAAATGACGATATCGTACAGAAGAACCCGAACGAACTTTCTGGCCAATCCAATATTATCCAAATAAAAATTCATTTAAAATAAATGAGTCCTGCAAGATGGTAGATAGGTGAGATCAACAGATAAAATGTAAAAATACCTTGTGCAACGGTAGAAAACAATCAGGAAGCGTAATGCAAATAGAAATCCCACTTACATAATTACAAAAATGATAAGGTATCTAGAAATAAGTTCAACTAGATTGCTTGATGTTCTAAGATGTCTTTAAGGGACATAAAAAAGACCTGTGTAAGTGGAGAGTTATCCCGTGATCACAAATGAGAAGACTTCAATAGTGAAGATGTTACGTCTTCCCAAGTTTATCTTTAAATTGAATGCAGTTGCAAGCAAGTTTCGAAACGTTTGGTGTGACCTGATAGATGGCGCCTACCTCTAATATGGACATGTGAAAACTCCATAACAGCAAAGGGAAATCTGAAGATGAGCAAAGCATACGTCGGCAGGAACGGGTGATTTGCACCATCAGGGAGCAAGGCTGCTTGTGAGGCATCACGGTTAGGAAAGCATGTTATTGATTCAAGGACGGACAAATAGACATCCCGTAGAGACCCACACAGTTATGGAAACTCAGCACAGCACAGAGAAGTTGTGGTAGAGCCCTGAGGACAGGGGGCCTGTGACTCCTCCAGGGGTGGTGGGCATGGGGTTGGGGGGCAAACTGGGTCCCTACCCTGTATGATCCATAGCCATCGATTCCAGGGGGCAAACTGGATCCCTACCATGTATGATCCACAGCCATCGACTTCGGGGGCAAACTGGATCCCTACCGTGTATGATCCACAGCCATCAACTTCGGGGGCAAACTGGATCCCTACCATGTATGATCCACAGCCATTGATTCCAGGGGGCAAACTGGATCCCTACCATATGTGATCCACAACCATCAGTTTCAGGTGAATGACTGACTGAAAGTGGAAAACAAAATGTGTTTTTATTTTGTCTAATAATAAGAATTAGTGATTTCAAGATCTGTGAGTCTGTTTTTGTTTTGTGAATAAGCTCACTTGTATCATTTTTTATTAGATTCCACATATAAGTGATATCATATGACACTTGTCTTTGTCTGACTTGTTTCACTTAGTATGATCACCTCTAGGTCCATCCATGTTGCTGCAAATGGCATGATTTCATCCTTTTTCATGGCTGAGTAATATTCCATTGTATATATGTACCACATCTTCTTTATCCATTCATCTGTCGATGGACATTTACACAGATCTTGAAATCAAACTTACGGTTACCAAAGGGGAAACGTGAGGGGAAGGGATAAATTAGGAGATTGGGGTTGACATATACACACTACTGTAGGTAAAATAGATAACTAATAAGGAGCTACTGTATAGCACAGGGAACTCTACTCAATATTCTCTAATAACCTATATGGGCAAAGAATCTAAAAAAGAATGGAAATATGTATGTGTATAACTGAATCACTGTGCTGTACACCAGAAACTAACACAACGTTGTAAATCAACTATACTCCAATAAAAATTTGAACAAAGAAAGAATTAATGAGTAGTGAGCATCTTCATACACTCAGGCTGAGAAAAGACTTCCTAAGTAAGACTTAGCACAACCATAAAGGAAAGATGTTCGAGTCTATAACACACAAATTGCTGTACAAACCTGACAGCATCTAAAACACTGAAAGGCATACTTTGGCCTGGGAAAAATATTTGCAGTGCGTATAACGTGCAAAGTATTAGTAGCCTCAGTTTACTGTAAAAAATCCTATACATGAGAGAAACAATCGCATAGAAAAACTGGCAAAAAGCAGGAGCAGGCAGTTTGCAGAAGAGGCAAGCACGCTGTGTTTGTATGTGATGCTGCACGTCATTTCACGTGGAAGCGTGGAAGTGGCTGGTCTGGGGCTGGAGGGAGCCTGTGCCCCCAGGTCTGTGGCGTGGGGCAGAAAAGCGCAGGTCTCTCTCTCTCTTTCAAGTGCATCCAGGTGTCGCACGCTTAGCCTTCCTTTGGCACCCCTGCGGCCCCGCGTGTCCCTGTGCCTGTTTGTGTGTGGGGGCTGGGCTTTGCAGCGTCCAGCTGTGAGGCGCAAAGGCCGGTGCCCTCCTGGTGCGGTGGCTCTGCCCCCTCCCAAGCCGGGGTCTGCACAGCCTGCAGGAGCCTGCAGCCTGTCCTGCCCGGGGTGGAGGGGGCCCTCCTGCAGCCCTGAGCCGTCCCTCCTCTCCTTACCACCTCCGCGCCGGAAGTTCCTCCTAACGAGACAGCTTGGGATACGGGACAGCACTTGACAGGGACAGAATGCTGTTCTTTCTTGCTTCCTTAATCTGCAAGGCATCCAGGGGCTCCAGCTCTAGGCCTTAGGTGTCTGTGAGGTGTTTGATCTGGTCCTTTGCGAGGGACCTGACGTTCAGAATAAAAGATCTGCCATGACTTTCTTGACCTGTTCCTTCTGTCTGGCAAAGAGGATTTAATGCCCTGGTTTCTGTTAGCTCATTCCTAACCTAAGCAGCTTATGTTTGTGTGACGGCTGTTAAAAATGCTTCAGACATTTCCTAGCAGCAATCTGTGAAAGGGATGTGTCTTCTTTGGAAAGTGGGAGGTTTTGCAATAGCTGGAATTAATGACTTGATCGTATTTTAAAAATATATTTTTTTATGAGGGTAAAACATAGATACCCTAAAATTTACCATTTTAACCATTTTTAAGTGTGTTTCAGTAGCATTCAGTACATTCACAGTGTTGTGCCATTCTCACCACTATCTATTTGAAAAATGTTTTATCATCCCAAACAGAAACTCTGTACCCATTAAGCAAGAATTCCCCCAGCTCCTGGTAACCTTTCTTCTACTCTCTTCTGTCTCTGTGAGTTTGCCTTTTCCAGGTACCTCCTGTGCGTGGACTCGTACAATATTTGTCCCTTTGTGCCTGGCTTGGTTTACTCAGTATACTGTTTTGAAGGTTTATCTTGGTTGTAGCATGCATGCGAGTTTCATTCTCTCGATAGCTGAATTGTATTTTGTTGTCTGTAGACTACGTTTGTTTATCACTTCATCTGTCTGTCTACCCTAGGTCTCCCTTCACCTTTTGGCTGTTGTGACTAATGCTGCAGTGAACACGGGTGTGCAAATATCTGTTTGAGTCTCTGCTTTCAGTTCCTCTGGGCATATACTTAGGAGTGGAATTGCTTAATAGTATGGGAATTCTATGTTTAGCTTTTTCTTGACAATATTTTTTGAGATGTGAGGTTTCAGAGAATTGTGGGTTTTGGAAGTTCGGCCTCTTCTCATTTTAAACAACTTGGTCTGATTGTTATTCTTGCCCAGCACCGAAGCTGAGTGGTCCAGCCCTGTCCTGCTCCACTCAGCAGACCACAGCTGAGCAGAGATGCCCCGAGTAGCGGAGAGGTTTGAAATCCACGCAGGAAAGTCACTGCACACGAGCTGGGACTCTGTTCCCTTTGGAGACGGGGCCATGTGTGCACACAGCCAGGCCTCCTGAGATGTGATCAAAGCATCGCCCACGATCCCTGGGGTTGTGAAGCCCAGAAACGGAGTCAGTCCCCAGTTCAGAAGGAGACTCGGAAATCCAGCAACTCGGCTCCCTGAATCGAGGGATGCCTTCTGGGCTCTGGCCTCCCGTCGTCCTGTCACCCCGTCACAGACCTTCTCTGCTTTGGTTGCTTCACTTGGTTTTCTTTAGACCAAAAGTTTTGGTTATTAGGGTGTAGTTTTAACGTGCACGGCTGTATTTGGTGGAGCTCTTTTTTGCCCCTAGGAACCTATACATAAAAGCTACCTTCTAAGTGTTCCTTTATGTATTGTATTTTTCCCCTTTCTCCTGAGATGATGCATGTCTTGAGGGCAGGAACCATGTCTTCCTCATCTCGAAGGTTCTGCTATAGTGCCTTGTCCATAGTTGGGTTTTATAGATATTTGTTTAACGGATTTCTGAACTCACATGCCATATATATACCTGTGGGTTCCAGAAAGGGCCTAAGATCCTGCCTCTACCTTCCATGGGTTCGGATGATTCCAGGCAAGCAAAGACAAGACCAGTTAGCAGAGCCCTTCCCTTCTCATGGTGCCATTGATGAGGTGTCAGGAACATTTGGATGAGGGGGTGATACATGAGAGAGTGTAAGTCAGCCGAGAAGATGAGGTTGCTTTCTTTAAAATTATTTAAAAAAAATTTTTTTAATAGCCAGAGTAAAATAAAATGTATTATTATTATTATTTTTTTTTTTTTGCGGTACGCGGGCCTCTCACTGCTGTGGCCTCTCCTGTTGCGGAGCACAGGCTCCGGACGCACAGGCTCAGCGGCCATGGCTCACGGGCCCAGCCGCTCCACGGCACGTGGGATCTTCCCGGACCGGGACACGAACCCATGTCCCCTGCATCGGCAGGCGGACTCTCAACCACTGCGCCACCAGGGAAGCCCTGTATTCTTTAATTGAGGCATAGTTGATTTATAATGTTGTGTTCATGTAAGATGAGGTTGCTTTTGAACCGAGCTTGCGTCCTGGTTCATGGATACCCTTTCATCCAGTTCACCCTTTACTGTATGATGGAGAACATCTCCAGTGCTTTACTCACCACACACACACACAGACACACACACACACGTAACTTTTATTTTCTTACTATCATTGCCTTATAGTGAAACTAGCCTGTCTTCCAAAGATAATGTTCAGAAAGAAAAGCTCGACAGAATCCTGAATCATAATGAATATCGGCCTCTGGATGGATGTTGATTCCAGAGCTGATGTAGTTTTGATTTCTTTTACCCCTTCCCCGTGCCTAAACACCTTTGACTGGGTTAAGATGCAAAAAAAGCCCTTAAGGATGCTTCTGCAGCGTCCTTTCAAGGTGATGATATTATAGCCCATCCAAAAGGTGTCGTGTCCTCTGTTTCTTCCATGTTTACCTGACTTCCCTGTTATAAAAATAGGTTCTTCACCTGTTAAGAACTCGTGTTTCATGTTTTAACTCACCAAATGCACTTACTTGTCCTGAGGTGGGCACTGTTATTACCCCATATTTACAGGGAAGGAAATTGAGGCACAGGCATTAGTCATAAAGTCACCCAGATCACACCCCAAAGGAGTGGCGGAGCTGGGCCCGAGCCCAGCTGGGTGGGTGGGGGGGGTGGTGCTCTGGCATCTGCACTTCTCACCACCTTGCTGCTCTGCCTCAGGGCTCCTCCTCCATCCTTATCAGAGTCCGCGCATGTCTTCCTTTCTTTTTGACTACTCACATTTTCCAGGTCCTCAAACTGAGACTTTCTTGGCTGTAGCGACTGGATTTCCCTTGTTCTTGAAAGCAGCCAAGTGGGTAGGATCCCACGGTCACCACCCCCCATCCTGGATGGTGGTCTCCTTTCTGTTACACTTCTTCCAGCCTTCCACTGGGACAATCATTTGTCTCCATAAGGAAGAGGTAACGGAAAGGCATCGAGGTGCCGGCTCTCACTCTGTCGTCCCAGGGTCAGGCAAGCGGCAGACCTCGCCCTTCCCGGTTCTCACTTGGAGCAGAATTGAAGCCCCCGCTGTCGTCCTGTGTAATTTCTCAAGTCTCGGCTGTTCTGGGCCTCCGCTTCCCTGATGCTCTGACAGCTCACATCACTCTTGCCTGTTTCCTTTGAGCGGATACTTGGACTCCACTCACGTTTCTTGTTTTCTCTGGCTGTCAGGATGGCCGCCCTCCACTAGAAGCTTTATCCCCCCAGTGCCTTCTGTTCTGGGGCCTTTGCTTTTCCTGCTCTTCGCTGTAGTTGTCCTGTTTCTTTCATTCATTTCATTCATTCAACAAATACCTGTTGTTTGTCCAGCCCACACCAGGCATGGGGCCCAGGCCCTAGGGATGCGACAGGAAGCAGTGGGTCCTTTTTAGTTTATTGGTCACATAACACATGGACCTTTTCGCCCAAGGAAGTATAAATCCCTTTTAGAAGTGATGGGGCACAACTTAGATATATCCGTGATGAATGAATATCTTTAGATTGCTCTTAGGTAGGAAACTAGAATATCCTAGCTCCTGAAATCTAACAATATATGTCTTCCTTTATATTACACTTTATCTAAATTACTTTATTTTTTTAACTGCAATTAACCAGCCATTTCAGGTAAAAAAAAATTTTTTTTGGAACGAGTTATTTTTCTTTTATAATTTTAAGGTCTATCCCCAAAGGGAGATCTCAAGCTAGAGATTTTTCGTAAGGAAAAGTAACCCTCCGATCTTCAGGACACAGTGTACTGCTGCCCTCAGAAGTACTTCAGCAAGGTTACAGCATCCCTTGTTCACGTGTCTAATATTAGCTAATATTCTGTACCCCCACTGTGCGTTAATCTGTCTCCAGGAAGGCCCTCAAAGATCTCAGCTCCTTACCTGGGGTCAGGCCCTGCAGGTACATGACTGGTTGACCCTTTCAGAGATCTTGGGAGGAGCAGGTGTTTCCGCAGAATTAAGTAACCAGGCGCCGGCCCCGGAGCCAGGAGCCTGCCTGGTGGTTCCCACCGCCCTTTGCTGCTCCCTTAGAACTGGGCCCCTGCCAGGGGCGGGTAGCCAACACTTGCTCAACCCTGAGCCTCGTTCTGACTGAGAGAGACTTTAATAACAGTCCTGACCTTTTCAGGAGTAGGGGGCAGGGACTAGAGGAGATGGGGGACGGGTTGTTAATCCTTCCACCTCCAAGGGTACATTTGAGATATATTTTGAAAAATAATCCCAGTGGACTCCATCTACTTGTGTGTCAGATGGCTAAAAGCACCTTTGCATCATGAATGCTTCCTGTTTGGGGGGCTCAGTGTAGTGAGCCCCAGGGGCCGCCGACACAAGGCCAGCTAGAGGTCTGCCTCGTAGGGGGATGGTTTCTACCTGCCTTGCAGCAACGGACTAACTCTCAGTGACACCAGTTTCTGTGTTTTCTCACTGATCGTCCCCTCTGGCTCTGCACCGTGTGGTTGCCGGTGCCTGCGCGTCCTGAATGGAGACAGAATCCTTCTGTGGTCCCTGCGACCTTGGGGATGGCCAGGTGGGCCTGACGTGGTCAGGGGGGCTCACAGGGACAGGCGGAGGCCTGGCCTGCCAGGTGATGCTTCCTGCAGGAGACCCCTGGGCCTCAGACAGTCCTCCATCCCTGCTGGAATTAGAACCTCTGGCATTTATTCACTTGGTGGCCTGGGTGTGACTTGCCCGGTGGGCCTTGTTCCAGAGAACTAACAGACAGGGGACTCAGCAGCCCCAGGAGAGTTTGGGAACTCTGCCTGGCTGTCTGACCTTCTGGAAAATTCTATAGCTTGATTTATGGAGGCTGGTGGCTCCATTTTCCACATACTCAGCTGACATCTACTGACCACCTACTGTGTGCCAGCTGTGAAGTTAGGTAGGGAGGAAAAGGCACAAGAACGTGCAGGTCCAGCCTCTGGAAACTCAAGGTTAGTGACAAAGGATGATGTGTACTTAGGAAATGAAACTAAAACTAAAGTTTAATGAGAAAAACTGAGGAAAGTTAAAATTATAATGTACCAGGGAAGCAGGATGTCCATGCTTGGAGTTGGCTTTGACCTCCATCTTCATCTTGGGCAAGCTGAGGCACCCTGTGTCTTGGCTTTTTTATCTGAAATCTTAAAAATGCCTACTTGGCTGGTTTGCTAGGAACATTAGAAACTGCTTGACCTACAAGATATGCCTGGCATAAGACCTGGTGCCAGAAATGGTTGCTGCTGTGTGTCTTCATCATTAATAAGTGCAGTGTTACATGTGTAGAGAGAGAGTGGAAATCAAAACCCTCTCTCGTGGCTCCAGCACGTGCAGCCTCTCCCTCTGGGCTTGCTCCTTCAGAATTCGTGTCCATCAAGGCCCAAATTCGGAGAAAGACCGTCATGAGTTTTCCTTCTGCTGGGGTGTTATTCAGAAGGTGCCGCTTATACGTGTGCTGCTATTTCTCTTGGTTGACAAACCATTTTCATGAGAATCATAAGCCCTTGCTTAGGAACTCTGTTCATTCCTTGACCCGACTCCAGAGATTTGGATTCAGAATGAATCCAAGTGAGTCCCAGGAACCTGTTTTCACAAGCGAGCCTCCCAGGGGGTCCTGCTCATCAGACAGATTCCCGAGGGAATGGATCTCCATCATCCCAGCCCCACCGGCCCCCTCCTGAATGTTGCATCTTTCCACTTAAGCCCCATTTCCATCACATCCTGCAAAGACAGCTCCTCTCTCCTGGGCATTGCAGTTCTGGGAGATGTGCCATTTCTTGGAATTGCCTGGTACGTTCTCCTGGAAGGAGTTTCCCCATCCTGATGCCTGAGAAATTGGGCTCTTCGTAGAGCTGAGTGCCCTCTGCTTGATCGTCTTGCCTTACATAACAGAGATCTTGTTGTAAAGTCCTCGTCTTCTGCCAGGTAGTGAGCACAGCCGTCCTGGGAGAGTGTCTGTCCTTGAGGATACTTTTCTGGTTTGGGCAGTTCATTAACTCTACCAAGGCTGTTTCCATCTGAGGACACAGAGTGTCCGCTGTGCCACTTCTGCTGCCCGCATGCCCCTAACCTCTCTTGTAAGACGCTCCGTTGGGGTTGAGGTCCCCCCTTTCCGCAAGGAGTCCAGTCTCTGTGTGGAATATCTCCATCTCCTCCTCTCGTACACCGGAGTGGGTTTTAGCTTCTTCACAGAGGGAATTACTTTTCCAGAGGTGGTGGAAGAAGTTTCACGTCCTTCCTTGCAACTTTGCATTTAGCACCGTAATCCTTTTCGAGAGTGTGATGCCTAGGACTTCATTACGTTTAGGTGGTAGGATTCTTTTCTCTTTTGTTAATGTCTGTATTTCCAGTAGCTGGACCAATGTCAGAGATGTAGTTGGCGCTCGGTCAATATCTGTTGAATGAAGAAAAACATGGGTTACATGAAGGAATTTTACATTCATGGAGGTAAATACACAGAATCAGAGAGAGTCAATGTTGAATGGGGTAGTGAAGATAGTTTACCTTGAAAAAAATTGCCTGTTTGCAATCACAGTGCCAGTGAGTGACAGGCTTTTGGCCTGTGCCCTGGATTTTCCCTGTTCAATTGCAGTGTTCTTGGATTAATATTTTTAAGATTCATGGAAAATGGGAACCTTCCAGAATGACAAGTTATTTGCATAGTTTCTTGCACCCAGGTTTCTGCCCTGATTTATGATGTAATAGAAGAATTGGGAATCAAAATCAGAAGGTTGAGGAGAAAAAGATTAAATTGCTAAAGGATGACTTGAGAAAGCTGCAGTTAATCTTTTGCCCCTTTTGAGCGATATTTTGTGAGTATGTTTCTGTTCTCCCCACTCCTCCAAATTGCCCTCTAATGGTGCAAATAGAGATTACACAACAGAGTCTGTAGTTTTTTCTGCCATTTGTAGCTCGGGTCCTTGGTCGTTGGTTGGCAGTTTTTAACTTTTTGGTCATGGAAAATTGTGCTCCAAGGTGCAGAAAACAAACAGTCTTAAAGACCTGAAAGAAACTTGTATGATATCCAGGTCTTTCCTGGCAACAGTGTGACAGGATAAAAATCCAAGAAAGGGGGAAACTTAGGCTCTTTTCTCTTACGCCAGTTCTTGAATTTCAGTGAATGGGATCACTGAGTGGAATGTGTAGCTTTCCTCATTTTCTTATTTGTTTTCTGGATAGAACATTCTCCAGCTCTCTCTTAAGACGTAGATTGAACAAGTACATCTCACGGGAATCAGAGTCCAGAGTGATTCATCATTAATCACTTTTTTCTTGTCTGCTATGGTGGTGGAGCTGGCTTGTCAGGCTGCTAGGATGTCTGCATTTGACTCTGATCGGCCTGGAGGTAGTGCCTCGTCCTGCCCCCCAGTGTGTTGCAGCCTCCTGGGCTATCACAGACCCGGTGGTGAGACGTAGCCCAGCTTCCTCCCCGAGGGTCACTGTAGTCAGCGTCCGGGACCTTCCAGCTGCTCCGGGAGAGGGGTGAAGAGCAGTTGGCGGGGCTGTGAGAGGATGCCGACTGGCTGTGTTTCTGCAGGTCTGTTTGTTCAGCCTCCGTTGACGGCCAGGCCCTGCACAAACCATCGAAACACGAACCCCTTATGGGAGGATGCACACAGGTATGGTTGAATACCTACCTGTTGCATTCCATGGCGTTGGTGGAGAAGCATACACGTGTGTACTAAAAGTTAATGTTCATTGGGAAGAGGAATTCATGTTTCGTGTAACTCGGGAAACGAGTGTGGTGGTCCTGGGCCTTCACGAGGCAGTCTGCCCGGGCGTCCTTGGCCGGTCACCCAAGAAGCCAGCCCCAGCGGTCCCCCCGTGGCCCTCAGCCTCCGTGGCCTGGGCACCTCCTGAATCTTGTTTATCTCTTGCCTAGGTTCTTGCATCCATCGCCTCAATGAAATATTTCTTTTTTGGGAAGGACCCTTGACTCTTTTCCACACTAAAGTCCTGTCCCCACTTGTCACCCTGGGCCACCTGCACTGACCCCAGGAGTCCAGCCCCTGTGATGACTGACAGGAGTGGCGTCCATACTGTTGCTTTCTGCTGGTGGAGGAAGCCACACGTGTGCAGGCAGAGAGCCGTGGCGGGGGGCGGTGCTCATGCTGGGGACGAGTGAGGACCACAGGTGTGCAGAGTCGGGGAGGGGGGGCACCTGTCCGCCAGAGGGATGGGGCTTGAGGCCAGCGGGTGGGCAGGGCGTCCCCTGGAGTGGGCTCCGGGGAGGGTGGGGCAGCCCAGGACGCCCCGCCCGTGACGTCCAAGCGCGTGGCATTGGTTCCAGGCAGGCAGGTTTAGGGTTGAGGGCTTCTTAAAGGCACCCAAGTAGATCAGCCAGGAGAAGACCTTAAGTGAATGTATTTGGGGATATTAAGCATTCCAGTTTAAAAGATGCTTTCACTATTATTGTTATTTTTTTAATTGTGGTACAACATACCTAACGTAAAATGCACAAACCTCTAAGCAGTGCCCACAGCCTTTCTCATCCGTGTGGTTGTAGACAAGGGTTTGTGTCTGAATCCCGTCTTGATTGTGCTATGTCACAGCTGTAGAGCCGTAAGCAGTCGTAAGGGCTGGTGCTTCTTTAGACAGAACATGTGGACCTAAATGTGGCTCTGAGGAAAACAGGTTGCAGATGTCGTGAAGGCAGAACGTCAGCGGTCTGCGTACTCTGTGTTATCGACAGGGGCCTGGTAGGATGCTGGCTTTGTCACTTGCTGTGGGATGCTCTACGGAGGGGTGCTGGATGCAGTTCCTGAAGAACAGAAGGAAGTGCCCGGGCTCTCCAGGAACTGGACACACGACTAACTAAATGTGCACGTCCCCTTTCTGAGTGCACAGTCCTGCATCTGGATTAGCAGAAGGAAAGGCATTCCAAGAAAAATAATCAGGCTACCAGCTATTGACACAAAGCAAGGCACAGATGGCCCAGAATCAGCATATTGGGAGGGTTGTTTCAATGTTCACTTTGTCTAACTGGATTGGTCCCAGGGTGTGTGTGTGTGTATTTGTCCAGTTTCATGTCACCAGCTGACCCTGACTGTGCTCTGGGCGGTGGTTCCACCCACATGGCCTCTGGGTCCTGGGAGAGCGGTGGCCGGGGGGGGGGGGGGGGGTCCTCTGAGCGCCACAGCTGCCCAAAAAGCGTAGGCAGCACTTTTCAAATGTATATATGGTCCTAATGACAAAAAAAAAAAACACGCAAATTCTTACAGGTTGTTTAATTCATCCTCTTGTTGACCTGTATTTCTCAATTTAATAGACATTGAACTTGGCAATTACTGTTGTCTGTGGTGGTAGACGGGAAAGGACGCCAGTGTTCCCGCATGTTGGGAAAACGTTTCTCTTGTAAGCATGGAAGACATCAGGAGTTGTGAATCTCTCCAATGCTGTGTATGTATTTCTGTGCATATGCCAGACAGACTGATTCTGAGGGGTTTTATGTCCTGCCTGCCCAGGTAACCACCGAAATAAAGCATTGGTTTTGTTTGTCTGTTTAATGACAGGACTTGGGGGTTGCATTTGTATTTTTATCTGGAGTTGGGGTTAGATGATTTGCTTTTGTATTGGTTGAGTATCTTTAAATATCATGAATCAGAACAGAAAAGACTACTCTAATGGTGTAATACTTCATTTTCTTATTCTGCTCACTTACGTCCAAGCACCTCTACATACTAAAAATTAAATACACGTGACTAGAATACATGAGGATTGAAGATGAATTGGTGTGCTGCAAAAAGGTATTTCAGGAGCGTGTTGAGTTATGTTTGTACAAGGTAGAGGTCAACAAAAAAAGCTTGCCCAGGGAACATTGTTTAGGTTGAAAGCGCTTTTGCAGGCTGGGCCTTTATTTCCTGTGCAGGTAGAAATGTGTGAGAACTTCGGCCTTTGCACATGTGCTGGGGAATTTTCAGGTCTTGTGCTGTCAAGAAAACTCCCTGAATACTTTTGTTCTTAGAGTTACTCCAAGTAATTCTCCCACCCCAGCTGGCTGTCCTACAATTCAGTTCAATTCTGATGCTACGTACCTGGTTTGATCATTTATTAGAGCAGCCCACGGAACTCGGCAAGACGGTTTACTCACTAGATGACCAGTTTGTTGTCAAGGGTACAACTCAGGAACAGCCAGGTGAAGAGATGCAGAGGGCAAGGTACCCGGGGAGGCGGGGCGGAGCTTCCTGCCCTCGGGGTCACCCTCCCAGCACCCGCACCTGCTCACCGACCTGGAAGCTCTCAAGGCCCAGGCTTTTAGGGTTTCTATAGAGGCTTCATCATACAGGCATGATTGTTGAAATCATTGGCCATTTGCAGTTGGCCTCCCTGGAGCTCGGGGGTGGGGCTAAAAGTCCCAGCCTCTAATCACACAGCTGGTTCCCCTGGGAGCCAGTCTCTATCAAGTGCTTGTCTGGAGGCTTTCCAGAAATCACCTCGTTCCCATAAATTCAGACCTAGTCGAAAGGGGCTTGTTATGATTAACAAAACAATTCTTTCACCTTTACTAGTAGCTGGGGAGCTATTTCAGGAACAACAACAGAAAAGGGCCAGATATTATATATAACGAAGATGCTCCCCTTAACTCGTATCAGTTAGGAAATTACAAGGATTTTAGGAGCCGTGTGCCAGGAACCATGGAGGAAGATGAAAATATATACTTCTTCTCTTACCACAGCCTTACAAATGCCATCTATTATTTTCTTCTCAGGGACGAATCTCCTCTTACTTAAGATTTTATCACCCTCTAGGGTTTGAGCCTTGTAAGGAAGTCGGTGCCCTGCCCTGCCAGCTCTCCGTTACTTCAGCGTGCGCCTCATACGTGAAAATGGGGGGAGATGGGGGAGAGGCTTCCGTGGGTCCGTAAAGAAAGGACAGGAAGGATGCATCTGGCGCACACGTGGTGCAAGTAGCATTTCTTTAAGGTGCCAAAATAGTTGCATAAAGCGGATCCAGTGTCATCTTTACTATCTAATTAAAGAAGCCACTAGAGGGCGCCGTGAACCAAGCAGGGGGCAGTGGAGCGAGTGGGGTCCCGGGGGTGGCAGGAGGCGGTACCGGTCAGGTCCTCTTGTGACTCACGCTTTCCTCCCCGCCTGCAGCCTGCCCTGTTCCTGGCTTGGCTTCTGGAAGACAGTCTCCCGGAGTAATCCAAACTTGAATGTGTTTCACTGAATTTGTACTCATTTTAGACCTCAGCGAGCCTCCTTTGCTAAAGATGACAGTGAGACCAGATACACCTGTGATTTGGGGATCGGATGAACGACTCCGACGTTTGGGACAAAAGTCTCTGACCAGCTTAGGACTGGGTTATTTAAGGAAGGAAAATAACTATTAATAACTTGATTTACAGCCATGTTGTTTGACCTACATTTGTCCAGTAAATATACCCTCCCAAATTCGTATGGAGTGGAACGTCACGTATCGGATTGTTTCCCTTCCCCGTTGCAGGACTCCTTTCAGAGGTACCGGCTCACGGCAGATACTTTGGCCTCAAGGTAGCAGCTATAGGCACTTAATCTCAACAGTCCTTTCCAGAAGCCTCTGCTTTGTTAACGCCCTGGTGTTTGATTCTGCCACTTGCACGACGCTGCAGGAAGGCTCCCTCACGTGGGTGAGCACCGATGCACGTGGATTCGTGCAGACGGCCACACGTGTAGGACAGACACGGGGCAGCCCTGCTCCACGATGGACTGGCTCGTGGAACATTCGAAAGAATTGAATGTCATTCCAGCAAAATCTCAGTGTAGTAATTTTTTTAAAGTGCCGTCGCATGTGGAGAAGTGTCCTCTTTAGAATCAAACCCTTTAAAACCCTTGTTAGGAAGATTTAATTATCAGTCTTTATTAGAATTTAACAAAGTTTAAGTAAAATCAGACAACGCTGAGTGATGTTACTATCCAAAGAGACAAAATGCTAACTGACCCCACAGGAAGTTTTTAACGTTTGTCCTGGATTAGGATATCTTAGTCTCTATTCTTTGCTCTAAGGGCTGTGGAAAACAGGCAAGTTTGAAACATGCCAGTATAGTGGTTGGAGTTGATCTCTGAAGTCTAACCTACCAAGTGAATGTTAAATGACTAACCTGGCTCTAACAGGTTCACCATTAAATGTATTGGCGTAGAAAGAGGAGAGTTAAAGCACTTTAGGGCGTGCATTGCACCTACACCTTTTACCTTTATATTTACCAGCTTACGTCCAACTTGCCTTTATATTTACTTTGAATGATGTCAGAATCACTCTGTGTTCCTGAAAGCACAGTGACCTGAGTGCAGCGCCGGGTGGCCCAGGAAGGACCTGGCTGGTGGGAGAAGGAACAGAAAGAAAAGGACAGGAGACACAGAGGCCTGCCCCCGTGGGCACAGCCAGGGGCTTTCAGAAATGCGTAGGGAAGAAATGACTGGGAGGAAAATCCACCTGAGGGGATAGGACCTTTTATTTTCTTGGCTGAAATCTGTCAGAGAGCGAGAACGCTATTCCTGTTTGATTTCTAAAGCCGGGTGAAAGCCAGGAAGACAGTGGCCTTTGCGCTTTGCAAATGTTAGTGTTACTCAAGTTAATCGAGTTTACTTAATACTAGACAACGCATAACCTGGGCTGTAGCAACATCTTTCGACTCCTTCCCCCTCCCCCCAGGGCCTGGAGGTGCGAGGCTCTGCCCTCTCCCCCGTCAGCCCTTCCCCGGGTGCCGGGGTCTCTGCACAACCCCCCCCCCCAGACACCCCCCTTCTTCCCGAGTTCTGCCCCACCCACCCTGCCTGGGCTTCTGCCCTTGGTCCCAGCGGGACTGCACTCTCATCGCTGCGATTTCAGCAGCCGCCCATCCTTCTCCACCCCCCGCCCCCCCCCCCCCCCCCCGGCCATCCGTGTGTCTGTCTGTCCTCCTCAGGGCCTGCCTGCTTGTCTGGTCTGGATGCTCCCCAGACCTCTCTTGCGGGCACCACTGCCTGAAGGGTAAAGGGGCCTTGGGGGAGGGGTGTTCTGTGGTCTTCCTGCCTCTTCCTGGATCTCTCCGTACCTGCACTCCACCCCCTGCATCAGACCAGAGACTCCCTGATCCTAAACACCCCCGCCGACCCCCCCTTGCACCCTGCGGCTTCCGTGCCTTCTAGGCTGGCTTTTGTTGGTCTTCTGTTTTGTTTCCTTCTGTCTCCTCCTGCCCTTCTGCCTCGTGAGACAGGGAGGCTGAACATCGGAGACATTTGTGGGGGGAGCGGGAGGGGCAGTGTTCCAGAAAGTTCCGTGAGCTCACTGATGGCGTGCGCACCTGGTGAGCTCACGTTGGCAGCTGCAAAACTTGTTTTCAGATTCCAGGTTCCCTGCTGACTGCTGGTGTGACTTGGGGCAAGTTACTTGACTACCCTGGACCGACTTCCTTGGCTGTTAAACCAGGTTAATAGGCACCACTCTGCATTGTTTTGTGAGGAATAAATGAAACAGAGCAAATAAATAACATTGACCAAGTGTTTACCCTGGGCCAGGCTCTGTTACAGAGCAGGTGAGGACTCACTGATTCCTCACGCCCACCTGCTGGCCTGGCACCACTGTGAGCTCCAGTGAGAGGTGCAGACCCGGAGGGATGGAGACCCGGGACTGGGGCTTGGGGCCCGAACCGGCAGGCGCAGGACAGGGGCAGGGGTGGGGCAGCAGGTACTGTCCTGCCCCTCAGGGGCTGCTCGGGTGGGGCGAGGCCTGGCTGTCTTGGGCCCTAAGCTCTGGTTTGTTCCCTGGGTGTCCCCTGGGCTCCAGGGGAGCAGATAGACTGTGAATTGGGTGACATGTGACCTATCCGTGAGAGGCAGCCTCAGTCGCCTCGGCCGTGTTGTCAGAAAGGGGCGGAGATCCAGAACTGAGCCCACGGGATGTGCGTGTGCATGTGTTTGGGGTTGGTTACTGTGAGGAGTCGACTCGCACAGTCGTGAGTCCACGTTCACGTCTGCGGGGCCGCAGGCTGCAGACCCGGGAAGAGCTGCCGCCCCTCTTCCCGGGGCCCTCGTTGTTCTCGTCTCTCTTAGACTCTCGTCTAAGAATAGCTTCACGGAAACATCTAGAATGATGGTTGACCGGCTTCAGCCACACCAACACATAAAACTACCCATCTCTCTTTCTGGCGTTTCCTGTCATCCTCTCTCTGCGTCAGCCTCGGGCCTGTTTGTGTGAAGGCAGCCTCCCTCTGGCTATCGGGCGCCCAGAGGCCTGCAGGTGCGGGTCTCACCGGCAGCAGCCCTCGGGGCCCGTCTGCCGCGGCTGCGGCCCTTCTGGTGGCCTTCGCAGACGAGGCTGAGATCAGGGTCGGGTGCTGCCCCGTTCCTGTCTCTCTGCTTCTCTTCTGGAATTTCGGGGAAGGCAGAAGCCCTGACTGGCCTCCTTAGGGCTCCTTGTGCCCCTGCGATTAGCCAGCTGAGGTCGGGGCTCAGGCTGTGCGTGGCCCCCTGCACTCCAGCAGATGCCCCCAGAGGGTCTCCTGTACAGATGGGAAAGGCAGATGGGCTGTGATTACTGGATTGCTTCTGGAGTATCGACAGATATCAGTGCATAGGACACAGATGGTTCCTCATAGAAATGTGTGCTTGTTTCAGTCACCGTCCTCCACCCTCACGTCGTATTTTAAGACGGTGTGAGTCTTGGAACCTGGCCGTGGCCCCTTGCTGCCGCTGACGTTTGTCTTTCTCTCCCTTTCGACGCACAGAGGACGACGTGGACCTGGAGACGCTGGTGAACGACATGGATGCGTCCCTGGAGAGCCTGTGCGCGGCCGCGGAGACGGCACCCCTCCTGCACAACGGCCAGCATCCCCACGGCCGGCCCCCCGGAGCAAGGCCCCTGCAGGGGCAGGTGGCCCCGCGGCAGAGGCTGCAACGGTCCCAGCCCATGCACATCCTCGCCGTCAGGTGGGCCCTGGCCTCCCCGCCGGGAGCGAGGGGTGGGTCTCGGGGTCACGGCGCCTGGCTCAACTTGGTGGGCCCCTTCCTTCCCTCTGTCTAGCAGGGCCACCGGAGTACCTGCTGGTACCTGGTTCAGTTCAGGGCACCCGTATGTTATGAGCACCTGCTCTGTGCCAGGTCGGTGGGATGTGCAGAAATCCCGTCAGAGGAGACCGCCCCGGAATAAACGAGCGAACGGCCAGGCAGCCCACGGAGGGTTCCCAGGCCTCACTGCCCAGAGTGGGGCCGGGGACCAGGGGCTGACCAGGAACGTGCAGCCTCAGACACCTGGTCCCGTTCCCCCGGGGGCCAGGTGGAGGAGGGCTCCCTGGAGGAAGCAGGCCTCTGAACTGGGTGTTGAAGGGTGAGAAGAGCTGAAGGATGGGGGAAGAGATTTCCTGAGCAGGAGAGATGAGCCCTGGTGTCGGAAGTGGCCGGATCCCCTTCCTTTTTTACGGCTGAGCATATGTATGCACGTGCCACGTGTATGTATCACATTTTCTCCGTCCGTTCACCCATTGCCGGACAGCATGGACAGTGTGCCGGGTAAATAGGACCCACGGAGAAGGACAGTTACTACGTGATTCCACTTCCACAAGGAACCTGAAAGCGTCGGGAGCGTGGAGGCGGGGAGTGGAGAGGGTGGCCGGGGGCCGGGGGCCGGATGGGAGGTGCCGGTCGGAGGGTCCAGAGGGTCAGGTTAACCTGGCGGACGAGGCCTGCCGGCGTGCCGTGCAGCGTGGCCTGAGGTAGCAGCGCTGCGCTGCGTGTTGAGGAGCTTGCCACAGGGCCAGATCCCGTGTGACGTGTTCTCATCACACACACGCACACGAAATAATAACAATAATAAACAAGTGAGGAGGGTGGGCGTGAACATTGGAGGATGTTTACGGCCAGACTGTGGTGACCGGTCACGGCGTGTTCTTCTCTCTAAGCTCGTCCAGTTGTGGACATGGAATGCGCACGGCTTTGTGTGTCTATCAGACCTCCACAGAGAGGGTTAGAAAAGAGATCCCAACAGGTAGGGCCAGATCCAGAGGCCTTTGGGAGCCCCTCCAAGGGGAGAGACGGGGGAAGGGTTTGAGCAGGTCAGTGAGGCTTGGATTTGGGTTTCGGTGGGTAGTTCTGGCAACCTGGGGTCAGGGGTGGGGGGGATTTGGAAGGTGTTTCAGGGACCAGCCTAGAGTGGCACTGTGCTGACCGGGGATGGGGGGGTGGATGAGATTTGTCAGCTCGTGGATTTGGGGGGTGGGGGACAGAGTGTTGGGGGCACCTGGGCTCTGTCTCTGCCTGGGAGTGGGGGAAGTCGGGGCAGTGGTTGTGAATGGGGGCAATGGGAGACCTTCTGGGTGGAGGCCTTTGTGAAATCCAGCAGACGAGCTCTCTGCGGTCCCCACCCCGGCCCCGCGTCAGCTCTGGCAGGTTTTCAGGCGAGGGAGGTTGAGGGGGTGACTGACACCTGCTGCCTCCCTGGGCTTTCTCGGGGGAGGGTGTGCGGTGTGCTGTGGTTGGGACGTCTGTCAGGCTAGAGCGTCTTCTTGGGAATCTCCTTTCCTTGTGGGGATGGAGTGTTCGCTGTGCTTCTGGAAACTTCTGTGAGCCTTCTTTCCAGCCCGACATCCTGTTTTCTGCAGCCAGATGACCCTCTTGCCAGCTCTGTCTCGGGGGGTGGGAACCGAGTGTCTGCAGGTGGGGTGCAGCGGCCGGGGTGGCCTGGGGTCACTGCTTCTTGGCATCCTGCCCTTTGTCACATCCATCCTCCAGTGTATGTACCACTTTGCTCCCTAGACCGTCACCCCTGTGTTCTGAGCTCCTGGTGAGTTCAGTCTGGGGGGAGACATTCTCTTCTCCTGCAAGCTTCTCTGGGTCTGGAGTGTGTTGGCCACCCATCCGTGGTGGCCTCGGGGAGGCCCCGGGAGGATGGAGTGGCAGCCGCAGTGACGGTGCATGAGGCTGGACCAGGAAGAGAACAGGGGTGCAGGAAGGCCTGGTTCCCTGCCAGTTAGTTGTCCAGGGCCCTTGAGTCTGGAGTCCCGGCCGTACTTGTCCCTCTGCCCAGGGGCTGCAGGTACTGAATCCCAGGGTTTGATGGGCAGAGGACAGGAGGCTCACTCCCTCCTGAGAGCGGACACCGGTCCCGGGCCCAGCCTCTTCTCAGCGACGTTCTCTCACGTTGTCATATCGTTTCTTATCTTCAGGTGCATTTAAAAAAATGGGACAACCAATATAGGATCCCCAAAGACTCATTTTGTAAATGGGTCTGCTGAGGATTTCCTGTGTTTGGGTCCTCATATAGTAGCTGATGGAACGGTCACTGCAGCCTTACTAGGTGCTGGCGTGGTGACCCTCAGTTCCCAGGTAAGGAAACAGGCACCGGGGGAGGTGACTTGGCCCATACCTGCTGAGTGGGGACCCCAGATGCAGACCCAGGTGAGGGGCCCAAGGAGCAGGTCTGCCCTGCCGAGGACTTCCCAGAGATTGTCACACGTCTGAAGAGAGCAGGTACAGAGCAGAAACTGGAGCAGTAGAGGGGTGACAGGTGAAGGGGGCGTGCTCGCACCTGGACAGGTGGAGGAGTGTGGTCCCACCCTCCCGGTC
This sequence comes from Phocoena phocoena, assembly GCF_963924675.1. Lineage (NCBI taxonomy): Eukaryota > Metazoa > Chordata > Mammalia > Artiodactyla > Phocoenidae > Phocoena > Phocoena phocoena. The sequence goes on along the minus strand of NC_089227.1, from coordinate 2,573,665 downwards.
CCTGACCCCGCCTCCCGTGTCTCTTGTGAAGGGAAGTACCCTTTGGCCACGGGCCTCTCCCATGGGACTCTTCAGCTTTGTCTGATACACCTTGGTTTGGCTTTGGGTGATACTTGTGAACCGCTAAAGCCACTTTGTTTGTCAGTGTTTAAAATAATGTATTGAAATGAAATTTGCACAAGCGTAGACTGAATCACTTCATAGTGTGTGCTGGGTGACGGTTAGGACACTCCCAGGGCTGTGCAGCGCCCCCCTCACCCTGTGTAGTTCCCGAGCATCCCCATCTCCGGCCAGAGGAACCTCCCACCCACTGAGCAGGGCCCCCCTGCTTTCCCCTCCCCACAGCCCTTGGCAGCCATCCATCTGTGTTCTGTGCTGTGGATTGATCTGGTCTGGATATCTCTGACAGATGGAATCATATAATATGTGACCTTCTGTGTCTGGCCTCTTTCAATTAGCACCTTTTTTTTTTTAAGATTTTATTTTTAAGAGCCGTTTTGGGTTCATAGTAAAATCGAGAGGCAGCTGCAGAGGTTTCCCACGTGCTTCCCATTCCCCTCAGCATACACTCAGCCCCCTCCCTCAACACCCCCAGCGGGGCGGCACCCTTGTTGTAACCGATGACCCTTAGAACCATCCTTAACACCCAGAGCCCCTGCTTCACAGTGGGGCTGGCTCGTGATGGTATGTCTTCTGTGGTTTGGACAAACGCGTGATGACGTGGATCCAGCCTCATAGTATTGTATGGAGTCATTTCATTGCCCTAAAAAACAGGACTGTTAAAATGCTCAAGACTGCCTCCTAAAGAGAGAAGCTTTGGGGCCCCTAGCTGGTGGAAGCTAGGATATCAGAAAGTCAGCCTCTTGCGCGGTAATTCAAAAGAAAGTAAAACGTCCTCCGGTGAGTCACTGCGTAGCAGTACTTTGGGGCCGGGAGGTCCTGAAGGTGAGCATGGCTGCACCTCCTCCCCTCTCGCTCTGTGTGACAAAGGACTCATGCGTCCCCCGGGTTTTCTGTCACCAGGAGGCTGTTACGGCGGAGTGGGGTCTGTTAACAGTCCAAGTAAGCTCCTGGGCACGTGGCCCAGCGGTTACAGGAAGTGCCCTCCTCTCTTTCCTCTGTGTCTTATACCTGCAGGACTTGTACATCTTGCACATCTGAAACCCTGTCCCCACTGGACAGTGACCCCCTTGGCCCCGACCCCTGGCCCTCCACTCTGTTTCTGTCTCTGGATGGGACTGCTCCAGGTGCCTCGCTGCAGTGCCGTCCTCACGGTTCATCCGTGTTGTAGCTCGTGTCAGAGTTCCCTTCCCTGTGCAGGCTGAGTGATGGCCCGCTGCACGTTTACACCATATGGTGTCATCGTTCCTGGGACAGTGGGCCATTGGTTGCTCCCACCTTTTGACGGTTGTGAGCAGTGCGGTGTGGACACAGGTGTTCAAACATTCGTCCAAGTCCCTCCCTTGGGGTTCCAGGCAGATTCCCAGTCGTGGGACCCCTGGGTCCTGAGCGGACGGCAGCTTCTGACAGGCGTTGTCTCTCCTGCAGGCGCCTGCACCAGGGGGACCAGCAGTTGAGGACGTCGTCTCTGCCGGCCATCCCCAACCCCTTCCCCGAGCTCTGCGGCCCCGGGAGCCCCCCTGCGCTCACGCCGGGCTCCGTACCTCCCGGCCCAGCTGCTGCGAAGCAGGTGAGCCACCCCTGGTTGGAACGCCAGGCTGCTCGCGTGCGGAGTTAGGACCGACGAGCTGGCTCGTGGCTCTGGGAAGAAGGGAGGGAAACTGGGATCTTTTCTCTTTGCTCTTCTCCTGTTGCTACCAGGCTTGTTGCCTGGCGAGGCTTTTTACTTTACTGGCCAAAGTGCCACTTAGGAATGATTTAGGAACAACATTTAGGATGTTTGAGATGTTTATATGTTATAGAAAGAGTCTTATAAAAATGGTAAAAGAATAATAGTACTGATCATTTGATGCTGAAAGATGAATTTTAGGTTCTCTGAAAAAAATGTCACCACCATCACCTTCGTCTGGATCAATGAGGCATTAAACCTGGACGTTCCCGGGCACCTGGGCTAGAGGGTAATTGAACAGTTTGTAACATTCCTGACTTTGAATAGGATGTGCTCAGGGCAGAAGGATTTTGACTTGACCCAGAAGGTGACAGCCAGCTTTTAAACCAGCAGTTTCTGCCTTAAAGTAAGACTGTGAGGTGCCTGTGATACACACGTTGTCCCCAGCGGAGGAGACAGGCAGAGCTTCAGTAAGCCATCCGTGGTCACATCGCCAGTCGTCACCTTGTCGGAAGGGTGGGCTGGCAGTTCCGTCCCTCCTGGCTGGCAGGGCCTGGCCCAGCGTGGGCTGCAGGCTTGGGAGGGGGACCCGGTGATGTTCCACAGTGCGGTATAGCGCTAACACTAACGACACTGATAATAACCACAAAGATGAAGAAAACAGCATTCTGTGTGGTTTATACGTTTACGTATATAGATAACATTTACTCTCAAAACAAACCTCAGAGTTAGGTGCAAATGGTACATCCAGTCTGTGGGAAACTGAGGCCCAGCTGTGAGCGGTGGAGCGGGTGGGGGTCCCGGTGTGGGCGGTGGAGCTGGTGGGGGTGTCGGTGTGTGCCGTGGACCTGGTGGGGCCGTGGAGCTGGTGGGGCCCCGGTGTGGGCGGTGGAGCTGGTGGGGCCCCGGTTGGGCCGTGGAGCTGGTGGGGCCCCGGTGTGGGCGGTGGAGCTGGTGGGGCCCCGTGTGGGCGGTGGAGCTGGTGGGGCCCCGGTGTGGGCGGTGGAGCTGGGCAGCACCTAACCCCAGGATCTAGCACCGCTGATCTTAGCCACTAAACTGGGTCTTCCTGGGCCCTTGATGTTCTTTCTTTTCAGTGAGTGTGTTTCAGAAGCCTCTTTGCCTTTTCTGGTGGAGCCTTCTCCTCTGCACTTTTCTACCCTTGTCCTCAAGCACATCCTCTTTCTCTGCATACCCGTCCCCTGCAGCGTGTGGTGTCTGCACTCTTATGAGGGAGTCGTTTCTCCCGAGGCTCGCCCGCTCCCGAGAGCTGCTGCCTCCTGACCTCATGCCTCGCAAGCGGGCTGCGCCGTCCCCATGTCAGCACTCAGAGGTGAGGTCAGGGTCCCTTTCCGCAGCCAGTGCCTGCCGGGCTGCAGCCCTCATCACATGCCTGAAGTCCATCTGGGATGTCTGCCTGCCTGGTGACCTTCTGCTTCAAATAAGGGTCTAGACAAGCTGTCTGTGGGTTGGGCACTGAGGTTGTTTACAACATTACCCGTCCTAAAATAAGACCATGAAAATATTATCTGGCTCTCGCAGCGGCTGGCAAGAAAACCGGCCTCCACCCCGTGGACTGTACAACTCTATAAGCAGAATCAGGAAACCCAGGGATTTTGCCTGCTGTTTTTCTTGGGATCAGAGTTAGTTCCCCCACAAGAATGTTGCATTTGGTGCCTGAATTTCTGTCACCAAGATTCCTCCACCTTCTGGGGCCAGCGACCAGGAAAGATGTTCCACACTTAGCCCTACGCGTAGAAACTTGGTGGTTTTCGTTGTTTGCTAACTGGCTCAAAGGGATGTCTCTTGACCACACTGGGTTCTGAGCTCCTGAATGCGTGTTTTGTTGGTGCTGCCAGTGGCGATGCCTGGCAGCCTCAAGCTGCCCGCCCAGGCTCAGTGCCCATGATGGGGGCGGGGGCCCCTCCTTTGCCACTTACCTGAGGGCAGGAAAACCTGCTCTTCCTTCTCTTCCTGCAAAGTCAGAGGAAGCAGTGGGATCAGTTAGGAGCTCTGACAGGGAATAAACATGGACACAGTGTGCTGGACACGTGGGCCCACCTAATGCCACCTCGTGCCCTGGAAGGACCAGGTCAAGTGGGAAAGAGGAAAGCATAAGCCGTCTGGAAGGAGCTGGGCACAGGGGGGCATCGCAAGCCTCTGTATCCACTAGTCAGGGCGGTGGAAGGAGTGAAAGATTCAAGCAGCCACTCGAAAGGAAGAACCCTTGTTGCCCAAAGTGGTCTAGATACCCCTCAGATAGGTCAGGGCCTCCTCCACTGTGCTTTGGCTTGCTTTCTCTGTGACCACTTGATAGCTGCTCAGTGGGCAGATGTGGTCAGGCATGGGCAGGGGTGAGCAGGGGTGGGCAGGAGTCGGCAGGTGTGAGCAGGTGTGGGCAGTTGTGAGTCTGCAGCCGCTGTGATGTGATGTGACGGAGCCATCCGGCTTCCCGTGTCCTCCACATGAGGCATCCAGAGGCTGCAGATGCCTCTGGGCAGGCCATGCCAAGTCTGCCCTGGCTTTGTGTCCACCCTGTGGCCATGTCCTTGCCAAATGCTATGGGAGAGGCATCCTGGGCTCATCTGAGCCTACCAAGTCTGTGTGGTCTGGGTGACCTGTGGGCTTGCACGCCTGTGTCCCCGGAGAATTCCTCTGTTCAAGCCCTGACCCCACTTTGATGGCCTTAGGTTCGGGCCTAGGGAGGTGGGTGGGTTTAAATGAGGTGATGGGGTGGGGCCCCCATGGTGGGATTAGTGCCCTCAGAAGAGACCGAAGCTGCTCCACACCCATGAGGACACAGCAAGAACATGGCTACACACAAGCCAGCAAGGGTCCTCTCCAGAACCTGACCCTGTGGGACTTTGACCCTGGACTCCCAGCCTCCAGAACCATGAGAAGTAAGCGTCTGTGTGAGCCACGAGCCTGAGTTCTTATATTATGGGAGCCCGGGCCATGGGGGTGGGAATAGCTGAGTTTCATACAAGCATCCTGGTTCTCCAGCTTAAACCCAGCGTGGGGGACACTGTGGTGACCTTTGCCCACCTTGCCCTTGACCTTCTCAGGCCTCCTGCACTCTGCATCCCCCCCACCCCTGGAGCTGGGGTCCTGCCTCTGCCACCGTGTGGGCCCCGGGTTTCCTGTTTCTTTTATTGTATTATATGCATTTTAAAGCAACCACATTTGGTTCGTTTGATAATATTTTTAAACCAGAGTCTGTCGATCGCATTTAGCTTGGGTTGCACTGGGGCTTTGCCAGTAAAGTGCGAGAGCACAGACCTGTTCATTCATGGTGGGAATGATGTGTGTGGTGTGTGTCAGAAGAAACCGCCCACTTTGCCCATGAGAGTCTGGGAACAGTGGCTGGACAATTTTGCATAATGTCTGCAGGCGCCTACCCGTCTTCCTGGGTTATCACAAACAGACGAGTGCGTCTTATCTGCAGGTCCAGGTCTTTGACAAGCATCATTCCATCATTTATGTGATGACATATCATTTATCTAGTGATTTAGTTTAATAACATCACATCACTGATTTACCAGAAATGCAGACACCTAACTACTTATTTCTGAGTGATAACTTTCTTACCTCTAGAGGGGAGTGAAATTAAATTAGCATCAGGAAAGAGAGTGTTGGTGGGAGAAATCACCGAGGCATTTTTAAGCCCTCTGTGACTCATTTGGAAAAGACCGGCTGTCAGGTGGACGGCGATGATGGTTCCAGCAAAGATTTCTGAGCCGTGGGACGGAGCGTCTTCCCCAAACCTCATCCCACAGTCCCCGTGGTGCTGGTGGCTTCTGTGATGAGGGTCCCGTGGCTCTCGGTGCCTCGGTGGACCCAGAGGACCTTAGTCTTTCTTCGTGTGTTGCTAAGCGTGCGTCGGGTCCGCTGGGATCTTTAATGCCCACCTGGCACGTTGCCCGGACTCAGGTGGACCCACAGGCTGTGGTCCCCCAGGCCTGGCACGTGGGGGGCACTCAGGGATGGCTTACAGGAGCTGATGTGCAGAAAGGGCTCCACAAGCTGGAATGTCAGTCCAGGTCTGGAAAGGATTATGTTAAATAGGGTTTAAAAGAACGAAGCTGTGCATATGCAGCTGGGAAGACGGTGCCGGGGCCGCTCGTGGAGAGAGAAGGGCTGCTTTGATTAAAAATGGGTTTTGAGAGCTTCCCTGGTGGCGCAGCGGTTGAGAGTCCGCCTGCCGATGCAGGGGACACGGGTTCGTGCCCTGGTCCGGGAAGATCCCACATGCCGCAGAGTGGCTGGGCCCGTGAGCCATGGCCGCTGAGCCTGCGCGTCCGGAGCCTGTGCTCCGCAACGGGAGAGGCCGCGACAGTGAGAGGCCTGCGTACTGCAAAAAAACAAAACAAAATAAAATAAAATGGGTTTTGAGTCAAAAGTTCAAGGTGGTCTTTGCAGAAAAGCAGGTCTGACCTCTGTTGCAACAGAAGGTTTCCTGAGTTAGCGGCTTTGTTATGCTGTGTCTCAGAGGCCGCTGTCCTCTGACGAGGAGGACCCGCAACATAGGAGCCGCCCCACCCCAAGTGGAGGGACCAGATGTGGAGGAAGATGGACGAGGATGGGCAAGGGACGGGGATCGCAGGGCTCTCCGTCAGCCACGTGCGCGGCCTCGTCTAGGCCCCTGTGGGGAGTGGGCTGCCCCAGGTGGCCCTGTAGGAGTCCCAGCAGCCTTGGACCTGAGCGTCCCCCGGCAACCCCGCCCCTCCGGGCTGTATGGGTGCAGCCTCTCCCGTCAGCCTTGGAGACAGACCCCAGCTCTTGTCTTTCACCCTCACCCTCGGAGTGGGGACAGCAGGTGACCTTTCAGAGAAACACTTTGTGTAAACACACACGTGCAAAAGTGATGAATCAGGATGAATGTGGACTGTGGAGGGAACCTGTGACGTGGCAGAGGCTGGATCAGATCCTCTGTGGGGCAACTCGTGTGTCTGGAAGGGGTTCACCAGAAAGCATGAGGAATCCCTTCCCTCCTTTCCAGCGCGGACAAGCAGAGGCTGCCTGTGAACCGGCTGATGTTGATAGGGGTCACATGCAGGTCCTGAGCCTATTGGGAAGGTCCTGGGATTTTTAGCATCTGTCTCATGGTGGTCAGTGTCACAGCATTTCTACACACGGCAAGGAGGAGGCTGATTCCATGGGGGAAACCATGGCCCAGAAGCTGCAATACTTTGGCAGATGCGGAGGCAGGACATGAACTTGGCCTGGATGAGTCCACAGCCCCCGAGTCCTCCCTGTCCCTTGCAGGGCCCCAGCGCTGCACCCACTGGGCTTGGAGGAGACCCCAGACTACTGGGCCTCCTGCGAGGGCTGAAGCTGCTCTCCACAGTGCAAACTGGCGCACTGCAGACTGGCGTTTGCTGTGGGGAAGGATGCTTTTGTATGCGAAGTGGCGGGAGCTCGACACATGGTTCTGAGTAGCCCTTTATCCTGTGGAGGGCGGATGGTGTGGAAGCTCTTAATCCACCAAGCAGGAGCCCCTTGTTGGTGACAGCCGTGGGAGGTGACAGCCTCTCAGAGCGGCCCTGGTGTCCCGTGGGAAGCTGCTGCCCCTCCTCGGTGTGCCGGCCTGGAGGCAGCACTGTGCCTGGGACTGCCCGGGACTGGGTGGGCTGAGGAGGGCTGGCTCTGTGGCCTCTGGAAACGCCAGCCAGTGATGGGGAAGGAACAGGGCGGCCACACCCCGCAGCTCTGACACCTCGGAAACAGCACCACCAGCCGCCAGGATTTGTGGGGTACCCCAGGGCATATGGGGGGCCAGGATTCGTGGGGTACCCCAGGGCAAATGGGGGTCAGGATTCATGGGGTACCCCAGGGCAGATGGGGGGCCAGGGTTCGTGAGGTACCCCAGGGCAGATGGGGGGCCAGGATTCAGGATTCGTGGGGTACCCCAGGGCAGATGGGGGGGCAGGGTTCATGGGGTACCCCAGGACAAATCAGGGACTTCTGCTTCACTGGCTCTTTCAGGATGCGTTTGGCTGCAAGAAATAAAAGGCCCAGTTGACTTTAATTGTAAGGAAATGAATTTTTTTTTTTTTTTTTTGGCGGTACGTGGGCCTCTCACCGTTGCGGCCTCTCCCGTTGTGGAGCGCAGGCGCAGGCCCAGCGGCCATGGCTCACGGGCCCAGCCGCTCCGCGGCATGTGGGATCTTCCCGGACCGGGGCACGAACCTGCGTCCCCTGCATCGGCAGGCGGGCTCTCAACCACTGTGCCACCAGGGAAGCCCAGGAAATGAATTTTACCTAAGGACAGTCTAGGGACAGAGACCCCGGGGAGGGCAGCCTCCCTCAGTGTCCTGGGACCTGATTCTCCTTCCACAGCCACAGCTGTCTAGGCCCAACTTGTGCGCTCACCCACAGGCAGCCATCCCATAGGCTGGTTCCTGAGCCAGCCCCCCCCCCCCGCCCACCCCCCGACAGATGCACACCTGGAGGAAGCAGAGAAAGCAAAGGTGCAGAGATGTGGAGAGAGAGGGAGGGGAGGGCTGGTTAAAAAAAGAAAGAGCATTGGGCTTCCCTGGTGGCGTAGTGGTTGGGAGTCCGCCAGGCGAACATGGTGGGTTCGCTCAGCCTTGGAGATGGAACCAGAGACCCTCTGAGGAGCCCGAGTGTGGCCCAGCTCCGTGGCCACCGTGGCCGTGTCCTTGAGCACCAGCCTAGGTCTGAACGGCATGGCCGCTGTGCCAGGTCCCTTCCGGTCAGCTAGGCTCTCTCCTGGTTCTTCTGCCTCTGAGCGGTGGCCGGCCTTCCCTGCTTCCCGCCTCGTTGCCCAGCTGACAGCTCTGCGCCTGCGCGTCTCACCTTGCACTTTCTAGAATCCCGGTCACCTGACTTGTCGTGAGAAGAAACATGCAGGAAGTTAGGGGACTTTTGCATCCCTTGTCACCTTCTTGGAATTTCACATTTCGTATTGGGTTTTGGAGGGTTCGAGGAACGCTACAGGGAAGAAAAGCTATGTCATAGGCCAACTCGAGTCAGCCTAGAGCTTATCAGATGTTTATGATCACAGAGCCACTTTGAATATGGCAGGCTTCCCACGGAACCCACTTTGGGGAAGGATGCTGAATCGTCCTAGATCATTTTTAAATGGTGAAGACCATCCCCTCAGATTTCTCTGGGAATACTGCTGAAACTGAGGTGTTTAAGAGCCCTCTGCGAATTGCAAAGCTCCAAGGTAACTGTCTTCCTGCATCTGTTTCATCCGAACAAGGGATGCAGTCCAGGTAGGTAGTTGTGACCTGCAGGCTGCATGATTAGCTAAAAATGAAACAGGAGATTCTCTCAGGAACCTGCTGTGAAATCCCAGCCACTAGTGTTTCTCTGGACTGTTCATATCTTTTTTTTGTGTGTGTGGTACGCGGGCCTCTCACTGCTGTGGCCTCTCCCGTTGCGGAGCATAGGCTCTGGACGTGCAGGCTCAGCGGCCATGGCTCACGGGCCCAGCAACTCCGCGGCATGTGGGATCCTCCCGGATGGGGGAACGAACCCGTGTCCCCTGAATTGGCAGGCGGACTCTCAACCACTACGCCACCAGGGAAGCCCCGTATCTTTTTAAATATAAATTCTTTAAACTTGGGATCCTCTATAACAGCATTGAGTGTCTCTTGGTATCTGTAGCTGTCAGGAGTACTGGAAAAGTGGGCACTTACATTATCTATATCTTTGATGGGAAGAATCCCCATACTTTTACCAAAAACCTAAGTGTGTGTCTTGACCAGCGTGGGCGTCTGTGATCAGGTCCTGCTGCAGAATCAGGGGCCGGGGCACAGCAAACGGCCGTCGAGGTCTGTGCGCAGTCTCAGAAAGGGCTGCCCAGTTCGCTGGATCAAGAAAAATGAGTTGCCTTGGCCAACTGATCTGCTGTTGCTTTGACTTGAAATGTCTTTAGGAAAAGGTGAAGAACCGGAAAATGAACTTTTGGCCCGATTACCCTCCCTGACGGTTCCGACATAAATGCACGTGATTAAACACCTTCATTTCCGACGGACCACAGTTCATCCCGTGCAGAAGGTGTCGTGTGCATGGAGCGTGGACACCTTTGCTTTCGTAAAAGCCTGTGGACGGTCACAGAGGGCCTTTGCTTCCATTCTGTGGTCTCTAGATATGTCACTTTTTGTCAGTTTAAGATAAAGTGTTTCATGAAATCACAAGGTTGAAAAGCATCTGTCGGACCTTTGGGTCTTGGTTGAAGGGGTTCCATGCTTTGGTGAAACCCCTGCCACCCGCTGGGTCCAAGCTGAGTCCGTGCCTGTCCAGCATTACTGGACGCTAACTAGAACCTTCCACACGTGTGTCCCCGCTGCTGGCTGTGGCCTTTCTGTGTCTCTGCACTGCTCCCGGCTGGCCTGCCCGTGCCCTGGCCCGATGGGGCAGCCCCTGTGTGGCCCGGTGCCTGCATGGAGTCTGGCCTTCTCTTTCTCTCCATAGCTTTTCTACCTTTCTTTTCTTGGGCTCTCACCTCGCTGTCTTAGGAAGCATGATGGAAAAGCAGTTTGAGTAATAAAAAATGTTTAAAGAAAAATTGGGAGAAACACTGGAGGAAACCAAGTGAGGGCGTTTTGAGTGTCTTCAGAGAGAGAATTCAGTTAACATCCACCCACACCCCCTCCTTTCACTGCTGTGCGGCCAAGTCTCGGCATTTCTAGGAAAAGAGAACACAGACGTGACCCCGTTTAGAAAGGTTCTGAGTGAACAACCTCTGCTGGTAAATTTATTTTAGAACCCAGTGCTAATGACGAGGGCAGTTTATTTTTTCCTCACCCCAGAATAGCTTCCTCGTTGTAATCCCACAGTGGAGATGCCCGTGAATCACAAAGCAGCAGTATTTCTCGCTGCCCTCCTTCTGGAATCCTGGGTTCTTGGGGTTCATTTGTATCAGGAAACCCTGCACAGACACAGATGGAAGTGTCACGTGTAGCAGCTCCATGGGAAGGGCAGGGGGTGGCAGCCGCCCCGCAGTGGGCATGTCCCCACTTCGAGGCGGTGGCAGTGCTATTGTGATGGGACCTTGGATGTTAGGGCCCCTGGCTTCATGCAGACCACGGTCAGTGACAGGGACAGAGACGGTGCCATCTCCATTCCAGTCCCTGCCTCTTTTTTTTTTCATATTATTTTCCATTATGGTTTATCACAGGATATTGAATATAGTTCCCTGTGCTCTACAGTGGGACCTTCTTGTTTATCCATTCTGTACATAAAAGCTAACGTCAAAGCAGACATAACCATATAAATGTTTTTATGTGTTGAGTATCCTGCAAGTGTTTGCTGTGTCTCTTCTCCGTGGTCTTCGCAAAGAGCGCTCGTAATTGCTGAAAACACTATTGACGAGTGTGTATTTGGGCCACACTCGGACCCTTGGCCGTGGCCGGCTCTCTGCGTGGGTTCCAGTTGGCTGTGCTGTGGGTGTCGCTTCCCGGAGCCACTGTGAGGTAGGTAGGTCTTGTCGTGTTTTCAGTGCTTTCCTGGAAGCCAGGTTTCCAGCCAAAGCCCGTGCGTGTCACTGTGTGTGCACGAAGGCCACTTTATTCTCATCACCAGGTTCACGGGCGCGTGAGTTTCAGAACTTCTGAGCGCTGATCCCTCACCGGCGGCCTCCCACATTCTCTCTGTGAGAGTGGCCTGGGGGTCCCCGTGGCAGCGCACGCTGGCTTTGGAAACCTGCTGTCCCCCAGCTGGGGTGGCCCTCCCTACGCAGGTGGGCAGCTGCTGGCTGCAGGGACCGCAGGGGCTGAGGTTGTGGTAGGGACAAGAAGGAACCGCCTGTCCTGTCCATCCTGTCCTGTCCCATCCCGTCCATCCTGTCCTGTCCTGTCCCGTCCGTCCTGTCTTATCCTGTCCTGTCCTATCCGTCCTGTCCTGTCCTGTCCTATCAGTCCTGTCCTGTCCATCCTGTCCTATCCTGTCCTGTCCTATCCGTCCTGTCTTGTCCCGTCCCGTCCATCCTATCCTGTCCTGTTCGTCCTATCCTGTCCTATCCGTCCTGTCCTATCCGTCCTGTCCTGTCCCGTCCCATCCGTCCTGTCCTGTCCCGGTGGTTGAACATGCCGCGTCTCGGGCCTTCAGACCCTACGGCAGCCTTAGCCCGTCTCTGGCTGTTCCGCAGCGCTTCCCAGGAGTATAGGTCGCAGTGCATGGCCTTGCAGCGCCCACAGAAGCGGGGAGGAGGCGCTTCTGGTCCATGTGCTGTGAGGAAGGCTCCCTGTGCTGGTCCCTGTGCAGTGCTGTGGGGGTGGATCACTGTGTGGACCTAGGTGTGGAGAGTGGGGTCAGGTGATCTCGTCCTGACTCAGGCCCCTGGGCTCGGGTGTACCCCGTCTCCTCAGCCCTGCAGTACAGCCCCCCTTACCTCCCCCACGTGGTCTCCAGTCTGGGAGGATGGCCCCAGGAGGGAGCATCTGAGTGACAATGACCGGCAGGGCCCCGAAAACCAGTCTCCAAATCCCGCACCTGGAGGCTGGCTGCCGCCCGCCCTGTACCCGGCCCGGGGCCAGCAAGGAAATCGAGCCTCCGTCGTCTGTGTCCATCTCACGGGCCCGCTGCCCGGTGCGATTTGAGCGGCTTCCCCGTGTGGACACTGCCCTCGGGGGCCCAGGAACTGGTGGGAGAGACAAGTGCCGGCCAGTCCTCCGGGGCATGGAGTCGCCAGCAGGTCAGACGTGGGACATTCCGGCTGCAGGAAAGGCACCAGCCAGCCAACCAGCCGGGACTGGAGGATGACGAGCCGTTAGTTGGGTTGGAAGCAGAGAGTGTTCCAGAAAGAGGGAGGGAAGCCGGTCGGGAAGGACACGGGGTGGAGTGGGGACCCCAGGGTCAGGGCCTGGAGGTCTGGCGAGGACCCATCTCTCTGCAGAGCTAACTGTGCCACGTGTCGCTACAGGAAGGCAAGGCACCTTTGCTTTTTTATTATTGAAGTACAGTTGATTTAGAATTTTGTGTTCATTACTGGTGTACAGCACAGTGACTCTTGTTATACATAGGTATATATATTCTTTTTCATATTCTTTTCCATTAGGGTTTATCACAGGATATTGAATAGAGTTCCCTGTGCTGTACAGTAGGACCTTGTTGTTTATCCATCCTGTATGTAATAGTTTGCATCTGCTCATCCCAAACTCCCAGCCCTTCCCTCCCTCAACCACACGTCTTATCTTGTCCAGAATTTACCTGTGTTATCGCATTTCCCCCAAAAGCTTCATGGTGCTCCATCGCAGGGGGACCATAGTTGGTTTAACCAAACCGTCTTTTGACACGCACTGTTATTGTATGCAGTTCTTTCTTATTGTAAACAAAGCTGAAATGGACATTCCTGTACATAGGTCTCTGGTCACTTAATGGTGGAGAGCTGGGTGCAGAGATGCATAGATGATAGATAGGTGATAGGCAGATAGAGACAGACTAGATAGATAGATAATAGATGATAGATAGATAGGTGATAGCTAGATAGACAGACTAGATAGATAGACTGATAATAGATGCTAGATAGGTGGTAGGTAGATAGACTAGATAAATAGATAATAGATGATAGATAGGTGATGGGTAGATAGAGACAGACTACATAGATAGATAGATTCTCAGCATTGTAATTGCTGGCTAAAGGATTTGTGTGTTTATGGCTGTGTATGTGTATGTATGAAGTTCCTTTTTACAACTGTCGTCAAAGGGCCGTGTACCCCATATAGTACAGTGTAGAGGCACTGGAGCCTGGCTGACCCCCCGTTTGAGGAACAGAGCAACCTGGGATGGGTGTCTTGTGTCTCATTCCCCTGGCCCCCGAGTGCCAGCAAAGTCACTCCCCCAGTGATGAAGCAGATTCATTTTCATTGGCTGTATCTGCAGCTTCTAGAAACTCTGTAAGGTATTTACCGAGCCCATCTGGGAGCAGAGGGTCAGACGCGCAGGGAGGTTTGCAGAGGGCATTTGCTCACGAGTCGCCCTGGAAACCTCTGAGTTGGAGACTCCAGCGGCCGGAAGGCGGGGTAAGGTGCGCGCTGTCACATTCAGGTACTTACTCTTTTTGGTGTTGGACTTTCTGAGCTCGCATTTAGTAGAACCTTGTGCTTTCCTAGTTTTTGAGGAGTTGTGCCTGACTGTGGTGTTTGGCCTACATTTCTCCCCTCCGGATCCGTGGTCTAATGTGAGCAGAGCTGAGAAGCCCTGCTTATCCGACAGACAGACAGACGGCGCTGCAGGCTCGGGGTCCAGCTGTCGCCCTCAGCAAGGGGTTTTGCTTCCGTTGCTAGAGTTTAGTTCTTAAAATGTACCAAACGGAGATGCTCACTGATACCAGTGAACATGTTCTGCTTTTTAAGAGAATTCTCAATAATTCCTGTCACTAACTCTTGATCGTGATCAGTATTTTTGTAATTATATTGAATGTCTCACCATAATGGTAGGTAAGCTTACTTTCCCAAAAAGAAGGTGTTATGGGTAGTACAAAGGTTATTAGTATAAACTGCATTCCTAGCAGATGTATCTTGGAAAATCGGGATTTTGAGAGTGAAAGACTATCTATCTACAGATACCTGTTCTTGACTCTTGTAATTGAATAAAAGGTAACCCGATGTGGCAGCCCCGTCTGAGATTTGTACGATGGCGCTCACTGTCTGCGTTGTCCGGACCCAAAGGAAGCTCTGGAGGTTCTTGTCCTTTTGTAATCTAGCCTCTCAGGACTCTCTCAGCTCCTCGAATTTCACTTTCTTCTAAACTTCCAGTAAATCTGCCGGTCTTCCCAGGTTTCCTGAGTTCTTTGCATCCAGCACTGTGCCCCCCCCAGCCCCTCCCGACAGCATTAGCACAATGGTGGGGCTTTAGCGGGTGGGACACCTGTGTTGGCTGGGTGGGCACTGGCTGGAGGCCCCTCTGCCCCCAAAGAACTGTAAGACCTTCCCTGCCCCTGTCTCTCAAGCCAGACATTCGCTGAAACTGGATGCCAGTAAATACATCACGCAGTTTGAGATAAAGATAGTACATTGGCCTGAGGGCAGACCCATGACACTCGATGGGGTTCAGACGGTCTGGGGGAAGGGCTTTGACGGGTGGCCTGTCCTGCCGTTACACGACAGAGGGGCAGGCAGTGGCAGGGGGTGCCGTGTCACAGCCCTGTCTGGTGGTCCCGTCGTGCAGCCCCCTCTCGGAGTGCAGGCGCGCACGTGGGCCCTCCCCGGGCAGGGGCAGCTGCACACCTGTGTGGGCCTGACCTCCCCAAACGCCGTCTTTGCGTTTCGGACATTTTACTGACCCCAGCCGTGATGGAACTGCCTGGTACCTGCGGATTTGGGATCTTTAGAGTCCTGCACAGTGAAGACAGAGGCTTAATGGAGAAGGAGGAGGGGCCTCCTGATGAGATCAACCAAGCAAGAGTCCCCTCATGTCATCTTTGTGACCTCGCCTCTGTGGGTGATAGGACACCGGTGAGATGCCGAGTGACAGAGGGGACCCACGTGCCAGTATTTTTGCACAACGTGTCCTTTAAACTTTTACACTGAAATAACTTCAGACCTATAAGAGCAGTTGCAGTAATAATACAAAGACCTGTCATAGATCCTTTATTCGGATTCCCTAGTGGCTAACATGCTGTCCCATTTTAAATCGTTTTCCCTGGTCCCATATGCATGTATGTAGACACACATCTGTACGCACATGTGTATAACTAGTGTATTACAGGGAGCGTAGCACACAGCAGTTTCCGAAATCAGGGCCTGCAGGGATCCAGACCTTATTCACAGTTCATTAGTTGTCCTGCTAATGTTTTATGGCTTCTTTTTTTCTGGTTCTTGAACCAACACAGGACCACCCACTGCACTGGTTTTAACGTCTCTAATTCCCTTTCACACGGGGGCACTTCCTGGCTGCTCCGCGTCCTTTGTCACATAAGCGGTTACCGGAGCCCCCTCTTTGTTTGTGGGGAGTTGCCTTGGGGCCCCATCAGGTTGTACGTGGCAGAGAGGCCGCAGACAGCTGCGTCCTTCTCGGGGCAGGAGTTCAGGATGCTGTGATGTTGGTTTCTCCATTATCACCGATGTTGATGTTTATTACCCACGTCTGCTAAGTTTCTCCATTGTGAAGTTGCCATTATCCCCTTGGTAATTAAAAAGTACTGTAAAGGAAGATGACTTGAGACCAGGTTGATACGCTTCCTCCCTCCGACTCCACTGGCTGCTTCTGTCACCTATGGATGATCCTGCCTGGCGATTCCGACTCTCGTTCTGCATTTGTGAGTTGGCCTTGGGCACTGAGGAAGAGCAGCCCTTCTCTCCCAGCTATTTACCTGTGTGTTTCTTTGTCAGTAAGGACACATTATTATCTGATTACAGCCATCGCTTTGACGCTCACATTGTCCCAGTGGGGCTGGTTCCTATCTCCTTGTGACACGTCCTCGTCAAAGTACTACCTCGCTTCCTAGCACGAGATTCCCCTTGCTGTGCACTCAGCATGTTTGACGTGTGGGCCTGGGGAGTCCTTTGATGTGAAGCCGTCTTGTGCCCTGACACACACACACACACACACACACACACACACACACACACACCACACCCCAGTTGTGACAAGCAGGAATGTCTCGTGCGTTGCCAAACGTCCCTCGGGGGACAAAATCCACCCCTACCCTAACCCCCCATCAGGAACCACCGAGCGATGCTTTCTCTACCCAGGGGTACTGGGCTCAATTCTTCAAACCGATTAGGTAGGAAAAGGTTTCAGATATGCTTTATTTCCTCTGGCAGTACAAGGCTAAAGGGTCCGAAGGCATGTTTAGGTTTTGTTGATGAAGAATTTAGAGCCTGCACTAAAGTAGAATAGGGGGGTGGACACCGCGTGCCCCCCAGCCAGACCCCACAACTGTGAAGCCACGCCCCCCATATACACTGTTGACGCAGATTCCAGCCATCGTGTCATTTACCTATAAATTTTTTAGCATGTTTCTGTAAAAGATTGACTTTTTTTTTTTAACAGGACCATTAATACCATTGAGACACCCAATTCCTTAATCTCATTAGAGAAATTCCATATTCAAACAGGAATTGCATTTACACTACATGTTTGAGCCCTAGCGCCATGAGTTCCCCTGGAAGACATTGCCCAAAAGACAAAGCCTAACCCAGGAAGGGCTTGGCTTTGAGAGTTTGCTCCCACTGAGGGCTCTATCTGGATGGAAAGACCCAGCCCGGTCTGCCCTGTAGGCTTCAGCCTGAATTCACGTTGCAGGGGTACCTGCCCACCAGAAGCTGCCACCCGCCACCGGCAGAGCCGTAGGTGGACCCAAGTTATCAGGCCTCTTCGGGATCATCTGGTCAACCCCTGCTGTGGGCGGACAGCTCTCCACGGCCCCCACCCCACCAGGATGGACAGGCCGTGATGGGGCCTCTTTTTCCTGAGGACCGGCACTGCCTCTCGTTGGGGGCTTCAGCTGCTTGAAATACAAAGCAGACTCCTAATACCTGGCTTTTCAACTCCATGCTAAGACCAGAAACAGCTAAAAGCCCCGTAGAAGTCTTGGAGCAGAAGCTTCCTGCCAAATGCCCCCTCTTCCTGGGTGGCGCCTCAGGGGTCGTGGTCCTGCAGTGCGTGGGGAGGGGGTTCTTTTAGGCACGTGATGCCCGCAGAAGGAGGAGACACGTGGAGTGTGTCTGGAATGATCATCTGTGGAGTGTTTGCCGTGGGACGGGACTTGCATGCGTTTCTCTGAGTGACACTCACCGTCAGCCTATGTGACAGTCCCTCACTGTCACATAGGCTGGGGATTGAGGGTTGTCCAAGGTCAGAGCGGGTAACTCGTGCAGCGAGTGGCGAGCAGGAGCTTGACCCCAGGGCTGGCAGGTTCACAGGCTCCGTAACTGATGCACTCGGACAGTGGTCGGGGGGACCCGTGGACCTCCGGGAGATTGGGGCCAGCACAGAGAGTGTGCTTGGTGAGTTCTTGCTAAGTGGGAGGCTGGAGGTTTGGGGATACTCAGAGGATGCCCGCAGGTCCACCGTGCCCCTTAAATCCTGTTTTAAGGAATAGTACGCATTCTGCCAAACACCCGGCATCCCCATTCTTGGAAACGTTTCCCTTATTAGAGGTGGCACTTTAAGAGAGTTGACATCCGGCCATTTATCCTGAGAAAATAATTCAACCCACACATGAGCCACCGAGGCTCACGTACGAAGGTGTGCCAGGGAGCACTTGAGGAGAATGAAAGTCCAGAAGCCGCCGGACGGGCGGCGTGACGTTCACGTTGATACAACGTGACATGTGAAGAAATCCCTCGCAGGCACTGAAGCACCAAAGAGACATAAAGACCCGGTGGATGTTTATGCTGTGACGTGAAGCTGCACGGCCCGATGGCAAAACCGCGTCTGCCGTCTGAGCCCAGTCGTGTCAGTGCATCTATTTATAAACACCTGTGCGAGAAAATACTGGAAGGGCACACTCCAGGACTGTAACAGCAAACCTGGGAGTCGTCAGTGATTGTCCAGTGCTTTCCTTGGTCCCTTAGGCATTTTCCAAATGTGTTACAGTGAAAACCTGTAAGAAAAGACGAATATATCTGTGTACCCTTGAGCAGCTCGGGTTTGATTCGGGCCAGGTGCCCTGGATCCTGCCCGTGAGTGCCAGGCGGTGAGGGTGTCCACAGAGGGGCTCCGGATCTTGCGGTTGACTTTCAAGAACTACTTTGTGAGTCCTTTCTAGAACCTTAACTCCTTTGGAAAGGATTGCGAGGACTTAAAATATTTTTATCAGTAATTCTTTCTGAAACATGAAATCAATCGATTATAACTCAGATGCTTATTTCTCTTAAGTCAGTTCGGGTCCCTGTAATGGAACAGGAAGATAGTGATATTCTTAGCCAAGGTGAATAGAACCACGTACTTACGTGTAGCAGCTTCAATTATCATTCCCTGTGGCTCAAAAGAACATCATTGATGTAGACCAGAACAGAAAAAAAATTGGTAGAATTACCTTCTTTTCACTACCATGAACCTATCCCAGCCCTGGTTCTGCCCTCGCCTAAAGTGCATCTAATTTCACCCATACTCGCTCGGCCTGCCCCATCTGGGGGCTTCAGGGCCCCCCAGAACCAACAGCCTCGTGTAGCTCCTGGGAAGCGTCTTGCTGACAGAAAGGCGAACAGCAGATGCCCTGGTTCACACCTGGGCCCCCGTGGGCCCGTCGCCTCCATCTGGGCGAGCTGTTCTGCTGTCCCGAGGCTTCCACCCCGCGCCTGGTCAGGAGACGGTTCCATCAGCCTTGGAGGGCGTGAACTTGGGGCCCTAGTGTGGCCACTGGGCTCTCAGAGGTGTACCCGCCACGTGCCTGGGCTCAGCTGGCTTTCCTGCTTTCCCTCCGCATGACCCCAGCAGGACCAGGAGCCCCTCAGCCCTTCCCACCTCCTGTCTTCCACAGCCTTGCCTCCCTCTCGATATGTATATATATTTACATCTTTATTGGAGTATAATTGCTTTACAATGGTGTGTTAGTTTCTGCTTTATAACAAAGTGAATCAGGTATATGTATACATATATCCCCATGTCTCCTCCCTCTTGCGTCTCCCTCCCACCCTCCCTATCCCACCCCTCTAGGTGGTCACAAAGCACCGGGCTGATCTCCCTGTGCTATGCGGCTGCTTCCCACTAGCTGTCGATTTTACATTTGGTAGTGCATATATGTCCATGCCACTCTCTCACTTCGTCCCAGCTTCCCCTTTCCCCCTGTGTCCTCGAGTCCCTTTTGATATTTTTTCTTTACTGAAGTCTAGTTAATTCACAGTGTTGTGTTGTGTCAGGTATACACCGAACTGATTCACTTCTACGTGTGTGTGTGTGTGTGTGTGTGTGTGTGTGTGTGTGTGTGTGTCCTTTTTCAGATCCTTTTCCATTATGGTTTATTACAACATATTGAATATAGTTCCCTGTGCTGTATAATAGGACCTTGTTGTTTACTTTATATATAGTACTTTGTATCTGCTAATCCCAAACTCCTAATTAATCCACCCCTCCCTTTCCCCTTTGATAGCCATAAGTCCTCTGTGTCTGTGAGTCTGTTTCTGATTCGTAGATAAGTTCACTTGTGTCATATTTTAGATTCCACATATATATAAGTGGTATCACATGGTATTTGTCTTTCTCTGTCTGGCTTACTTCACTTAGTATGATAATCTAAGGCCCATCCATGTTGCTGCAAATGGCATTATTTCATTCTTTTTTATGGCTGAGTAATATTCCATAGTATATATGTACCACATCTTCTTTATCCATTCATCTGTCGTTGGACATCTAGGTTGCTTCCATGACTTGACTATTGTAAATAGTGCTGCTATGAACATTGGGGTGCATGTATCCTTTCGGACCATGTTTTTCTCCAGATATATGCCCGGGAATGGGATTGTAGGTTCATATGGTAGTTCTGTTTTTAGTTTCTTAAGGAACCTTTGTACTGTTCTCCATAATGGCTGTGCCAATTTACATTCCCACCAACAGTGTAGGAGGGTTTCCTTTTCTCCACATCCTTTCTAGCATTTATGATTTGTAGACTTTTTGATGATGGCCATTCTGACTGGTATAAGGTGGTACCTCATTGTAGTTTTGATTTGTGTTTCTCTAATAATTAGCCATGTGGAACATCTTTTCATGTGCCTCCCTTTCAATATTGACCCTCCCACCGTGGACGCCCCCTCGTGGCCCTTGGATACAGCCTGGCTTCTTCCTAAGTGTTTACCCCTGGCATTTACAGGAGGCTTCGGGAGTTACTGAAAAGCCCAGCTTACATCCTCACTTAGAAAAATGCATTTAAACAGGACCCAGGGAGCTTTTGAACTAAGAAGTAAGTTGGAAGACGAAGAACTGAGACAAAGCCGCTCGAATGCCCCAGCTCAGACCCTGCAGACTCTCTGGGTTTCTCTGCAGGGTTGGGGGCCCTCTGCTCTACTCAGCCCAGGCACCTGGAGGCTTTTGTCCCCCCCGGGACGTCCTGCACCTGGGACAGGTCTGGGGCAAAGGGCTGAGAATCCTCCATTTGCTGTTTTCACGTGTTGATCTCAGCCAAAGTCAAGAGTCTGTGGAATTCAGACAAGATCCCGAGCCTGCACGTGCCCAGCAGGGAGTGTCCGGGGCCCGAAGCAGGAGTGCGGGTGACAGCAGGGAGGAGGCCCCAACGTCTCTCTGCCTGCTGGGGACCACGACCGTGGATACGACGTACCTTCAATCCTAACTGTTCTTAAACTCCTTCCTGCACGTTTGCCAAGATTTAGGCTCTTATTTCCCTCTCCATACGATGAATGCATAAAAGGCGTCAACAGAGCTCCAGGAAGGACAGAACCTTCTATTACCACTTCGGGGCTTTTAAGACGGGCCCTGGTGCCAAGCCAGTCAGAGGGCTAGGTAGCCTGCCTCCCCCTGCTAACCCTGAAACGAAAGGATCTCAGGCTGGTGGCATAATTATGCCCTCTTTAATATTACTTCTTTTTTTAATTCAAAGTTCCTTTCTTTTTATCATTTATACAACAAAAGCAGTACGGTCAAGGAATTTATTACAAATTTCAGAATCAGAATTATGCCATGCAGATGGCCTACGTTCTCATATTTTATAAGTATTGAAGTGGCTGTTGCCTTGAAATGGATTTGCTCTTTTCTCTGTTTCCTTTTTTAAGTTTTATTTTATATTAGAGTAGAGTTGATTTACAATGTTGTGTTAGTTTCAGGTGTACAGCAAAGTGATTCAGTTATACACATACATGTACCATAAGTCCCCTACATACAAACCTTCAGGTTGTGAGCTTTCAAAGACGCGAACGTGCATTTGCATGTCCAGTCACGTAAGTTAGTTCACGTGTCTGGTGTACATCGTCACGTGCATGCATCCGCTACAGGGGGTGGTGCTTCCGTGTACTTTACTGTACAGGACTGTGTAGAGGACAATAGTACAGTGTCTTTATTTCAAGCTAGATCTGCAAGAGGACGACTTCATTGAACTCCTTGCCGTGCAACACGAGGAGGTTACTAATGAAGACCTGATGGAATTGGAGGCCCAGAGAAAGGACCAAGAGGGACAAGAGGAAGAAGAAGTAACTGAAGAACCGAAGAGATTCATGACGCAGGGAGTGGCAGGGGATTTTCTTTATCTGAGGAGGCACTGTTAGTTTTTGAGGCACAGGACCCAAACGTGGAACGGTACGCAAAGGTTGCAGCCGTTCAGCACGTAATCCGGTGCTACCGTGTCATCTGTGACGAGAAAAACAGAGCTACTACCCAGATACCACTGGATCGTTCTTTGGAGAGGGTAGATAGAATTGAATCCAGCAAGGAACCAGAACCTCAGGCGTGAGTGAAGTTGCAGCTCGCCCTCCGTCCCCTGTTGCTGACGACCCTTCAGCTCTACCATCTCCCACCTCTTTTCCCTCCCCCAGTCAGTAACTTTTTTTTTTTTAAACATCTTTATTGGGGTATAATTGCTTTACAATGGTGTGTTAGTTTCTGCTTTATAACAAAGTGAATCAGTTATACATATGTCCCCATATCTCTTCCCTCTTGCGTCTCCCTCCCTCCCACCCTCCCTATCCCACCCCTCCAGGCGGTCACAAAGCACTGAGCCGATCTCCCTGTGCTATGCGGCTGCTTCCCACTAGCTATCTACCTTACGTTTGTTAGTGTATATATGTCCATGCCTCTCTCGCTTTGTCACAGCTTACCCTTCCCCCTCCCCATATCCTCAAGTCCATTCTCTAGTATGGCTGTGTCTTTGTTCCTGTCTTACCCCTAGGTTCTTCATGACAATTTTTTTTCCTTAAATTCCATATATATGTGTTAGCATACGGTATTTGTCTTTCTCTTTCTGACTTACTTCACTCTGTATGACAGACTCTAGGTCCATCCACCTCATTACAAATAGCTCAATTTTGTTTCCTTTTATGGCTGAGTAATATTCCATTGTATATATGTGCCACATCTTCTTTATCCATTCATCCGATGATGGACACTTAGGTTGTTTCCATCTCCTGGCTATTGTAAATAGAGCTGCTACGAACATTTTGGTACATGACTCTTTTTGGATTATGGTTTTCTCAGGGTATATGCCCAGTAGTGGGATTGCTGGGTCGTATGGTAGTTCTATTTGTAGTTTTTTAAGGAACCTCCATACTGTTCTCCATAGTGGCTGAACCAATTCACATTCCCACCAGCAGTGCAAGAGTGTTCCCTTTTCTCCACACCCTGTCCAGCATCTATTGTTTCTAGATTTTTTGATGACGGCCATTCTGACTGGTGTGAGATGATACCTCATTGTAGTTTTGATTTGCATTTCTCTAGTGATTACAGTCGGTAACTCTTCTTGCCTGTTCAGTCGATGCCAGCCCCTGTGTGCCAGCTCTTGTACGGTACCACTGTACTTTTCAAGGTACTGAGCTGTAAGATTAAAAATGTTTTCTTTATTTTTTGTGTGTTTTTTTCTGTATTATTTGTGTGAAAAGTATTGTAAACCCATCACAGTACAGTACTATACAGCCGACTGTGTTAGTTGGGTACCTAGGCTAATCTGTTGGACTTACGAACGTGCTCTTGGAACGGAACTCTCGTATGTAGGGGACTCACCGCATCTATTCTTTTTCAGATTCTTTTCCCATATAGGTTATTCTTAATAAATTATTGTTTTATATTTAAAAGCAGTTAGCTACTTAATTTCCTTTGTGGTGCAGAAACAGAAGTTGAAGTTTCAGTGGTTGGTTTTTTCCAATTGAATTGTTCCCGGTGCATCTTACCCGTCATGAGGTTTGCTTTCTCAGAACCGCAAACCTGAGTCGGTCGTGGCTGTCAGGATCCCGCCATCCCCACCCGCCGCTGCTGGGTCTCAGGCCTTCAGTGGGAACCTGCCTTGTCCCCAGGTCCTTGGTCCATCCGAGGGCACCCCGGAGGCAGGCACAGATGGCTGGGAGCTTTTCGGGAGAGGCTCCCATTAGCCCAAGGCAGGCTGACCCTGTAAGGCTGACAGATTCCCCATTTTACAGACGAGAAGGGTGAGGCACAGAGAGGCTGGGCCACTGAGCCAAGTTCCCACGGCTAGTTGGTGACGAGGCCGGACTGCAGCGGGTCTGATTCTAGGACATCTTCCCTGAAGCCCCACCTGGGCCAAGGGGGCCGTGAGTGATGCTTCACCTTCCATCACTGGGGTCACAGAGCCAGGGAGGGTCTGGGCTGGGCTGGCGCTGTGGATCTGCGCTCTGAGTTCTCCCCCATCCTGGCAGGACCCAGATCCACCCGTGTGTTCCCTGGAAGTTTTACCCCGGATACATATGTGCCCTTGGCATTGATCTCCTGGCCGAACTGGGAGTCGGTGGGGCGGAGGCCTCGGCCAGCTCGCAGGGGAGGCGCTTCTGCATCCCGCCCTCACAGGACGGGCGAGCATCCGACCTGCGGGCCTCAGCCTGCTCCCTGGCGTCCTTCGGCCCAGGCCTGTCGCGCTGAAGGTTGAGATGGAAACCCTCGTTTGCTTTCAGAATGAGCCCCAGCACCACCCAGGAGCTGGCTGCAGAGCCAGTGGGCACAATGCAAAATGCTGCTTCCGGAGCTGCCGGCTCTAGAGGCACAGTGGGGACAGCTTCCTTTGTGCGTGTGTATTCGTTACAGATACTGTCACCTGGAGCTCCAGACGTGCTCCCAGTGTGAGATTGCAGGGGTGTGTGGTGGCTTGCTTTTCTGTCTGTCTGTCTTGGGGCCTGTTTCGCCTGTGGTCAGCAGGCCCTGGTGAGTTGGGGGAGGTAGCTGGACAGCGCTACCAGGAGCAGCATGGACAGTGCAGGATTCGAGGTCCTGTCCTGGAGCCTGTGTCCCTCTGTGTCTGTCCCTGTCACAGGCCTGTAGCCCGGACCCAGCTTCCCCTCCTGGCCCTCCCCCAGCCAGCTCTGGGGATCTGAAAGCCGGGGACGTGGCCATATGACAAAGCACATCTTAGATTTTAATACTCAGACTATATATAGACCTTCGGGGGCATGGCCTTGGAGCAACAGAGAAGTGAGGGAGAGAGTTTAAAGAAAAGTGCAGTAGGGCTGAAAAGAAGATTTAAAAGCTGGTGCTATGGATGATTTGGGCAGGAAAAGACTTGGAGAGAGAGATGGGAAACACACTTCAACCTAATTTAAGTTTCCTAGGGAAAATAATGTTCATTGTAGTCACAGATAAGCTCACTTAGAAACTTAGGAAAGAAGGAAAATTCGGGTAGTTGATTTGGGTGGTTGTATGCACGCACTGCTGTAGCATACATTATATATGTATGTAATTATATATAATTAGCATATATATAAGGAATTGTATGAATTCATTGCTTTTTTAAAATTTGTTTTTCTTTTATGTTAATGCATTTGTTCTTACAAAGTGTTTACCTATAGACCAGAGACATCTTCTCTGTTGAAATTAAATTTTATTTTTATATACTTAGTCATGACAGCTGTGTTTGCATATTGAATCGGTTTTGGAGATGTAGAGCTGTCATTGAGTGAAACATCAATTCCAGAAAAGACAGGGGGTGGATTTCTTTAAAGATAAACGTGAGCTGTAAGCTGGCCCCTCAGTCCTGACCCAGCCCGGGTTGGGG
The DNA here is from genome assembly GCF_963924675.1 of Phocoena phocoena. NCBI lineage: Eukaryota > Metazoa > Chordata > Mammalia > Artiodactyla > Phocoenidae > Phocoena > Phocoena phocoena. The sequence goes on along the minus strand of NC_089227.1, from coordinate 2,548,301 downwards.
GGCTGGCAGGGAGGTGGCAGGAACAGCGGGGGCAGGGACCCTGCCCTGCTGAAGGGCTCTGTCCCCCGGGCTGGTCCTGCCTCCCCTCCGGCTGAGTGAGCCCTACGTCGGCTGGGACGGTCCTTGTGGGAACGTGCCATCCCCGTGGGACGTCATCCCAGCAACTCACTGCCCTGCCAGACTCCGCGCTGTGGAAATAAACGTTCAAAGTCTGCACTTGATCAAAAACACGGGAAAAAGGACGGAGAGAGAGACAGACAGACAGAGAGCTGCGGCCAGTTCTTTAAGACCAGCTGACACTCAGGACACAGAAAGCTCCAGCTCCAAACTCGCAAGTGACAGCATGGGTTGCGGGGATCAAGGTTGCTGAGCGATTTGGCAGACAGGCCTGAGTTCAGAGAACACACGTGCTCAGGCTGAGTGTCCTGCCTGTTAGTTCACTGCCATGGGAAAGAATGAGCAGGGGTTTTTCTGGAGTGTTGGTCTGAGCCTTGTGTTGTCGTTGGGTTGTCATCACCTCCGCCTCGGGCGGGGGCGCCGGAGTGGGAGTGGGGGGCGATTGCATCAGGCCCGGCCAGGGACCTGATTGGTCTGCCCCTCGTGGCTTGATTCACGAGCTAGAGGACCGAGCCCGAGGCAGCCTCATAGCCGCTTCCCTGCCCGCCGGGGCTCCGTCCCCACCGTCGGTGCCCGGCGAGGGGTCCCTGCCTGCCAGGGACAGTGGGAGAAGGCCGGGACACGCTCCCCTTCAGGGACAGTCTCGATTTAAAATGCCGTCTCGTTCCTCGGACTGCTTTTTCCATGCCGTTGAGGTAAGATTTCTTGAAGCATCTCACGTTTCCCCTAAAGGCGGCACCCCGTCAGCTCTGCAGCTGGCGCAGGGTAGGTTTTTGGTCCTCTGGATTTCTGCTTGGCCAGCCCCTTGCCTGGGAGCTGTTGGTAGGTCATGGCTTTGAACAACACTGGGAAAACTAAGGTGGCTTGTAATTTTGTAGGGGGTGGGGCCAGAGGGTTTTGTGACTGCTTTACTATGCCCATCTTTTTAGTATTTTCAATTTGAGCATATTCACATTTCTTCTTCTCATCTTCTCCCTACACCTCAATGAGCACGAGGTGAGTGGCGGTGACAGGAGGAGGCATTGGGTGCTGACTGCTGCACTGAGGACCCTAGAAACGGAGAACAGCTGGAGTCGCGGAAAGTTAGGATTTCTGCGGGCCTTCTGTTGCTTTGTTTGTTCTCACAATTGGTTCAAGTGTAAAATGTCCAGTTCCAAGACCGCCAGCAGTATTTTAAAGGAATTCTGTCGCTTCCCAAGACAGGTGGTAGAGAAGTAGCTCACACACTCTGGTTTGGCCACGTGTCCCCACGGTGTCTTGGGCGTTGTAAGAGCCTGTGTTGTGATCCCAGGGTGCCCTGCGCATCCACGGGGGGGGGGGGGGGGGGTGGGGTGGGGTGGAGAAGGGAAGGGGAGTGTCGATGGGCGTGGCCTGCAGACCCGCAGCCTCTGGTCACCTGCCGCCTGGAAGAACAATTATACGTGTGTTGGAGCGCTGCTGTCTATACATTTCCTGTTTATTTTGTTTCAGTGTTTATTTCTGACAACCCAAGGTTGTTCATCTGTAAGTGTCACCGCCTTGTGTTGCAGGATGTTAAAGTCTTTAGCGAAGACGGGACGAGCAAAGTGGTGGAGATACTGGCAGACACGACAGCCAGGGACCTGTGCCAGTTGCTGGTTTACAGAAGTCACTGTGTGGACGACAACAGCTGGACGCTGGTGGAGCACCACCCGCACCTGGGATTAGGTAGGGAGCAGCTCTGGGTGGGGGGGAGCAGCTCCGGGTGGGGGGAGCAGTGGGGTGCTCGGTGGGCCTTCAGGTGAAGACTTCTGCCGCCAGATGCCAGACTGTCACTGCAGTGTCGCCTGCCAGCCAGCGTAGCAGGTGGTCTGTGTGTTGTCCTCCATGCTCCTGCCTCTTTTTCCTAAAATCTCACCTTCCTCCCTCCCAGGCCTCTCTCCCCTGGTGCTTTCAGAATCTCGCTCTTGCACAGTTTGAAGCAGTAACTCCCAAGAGCTCAGCCACAGGAGGAGGGAAGGGTCCCTGTGACTTGTCCGCAGGAGTTGCTGTGAGGGGCTCAGGGGCTCGCTGCACGCCTGTGGTCTGCGTGTGCAGCCGGAGGCGCCCTGGGGAGATTATGGCATCACTGCAGAGAGCAGCTCTCTACCTGACGGGGTCGGGGAGCCATGGTGACAGCCTGTAGGAGGGCACGGGGAGGCCCCCGGGAGTCGAGGGGTGCCATAAAGCAATGTCACCTCAGCTTGAGTCTCACACAGTGTCTCTGAGTGATTCGAGAGAGCAAGAGATTATTTCGAAATAAGTACTATTTACAGAACTTATTGAGGTCTTTGGTTTGCTTGTTTGGCTTAAGCGGCTTATTTTCAGGTAAAGAAGCTTTTCAGACTTTCGTTTAAATTCTTTTTGGATAACGTACGGTGCTTCCAAATCATAGGCACATATTTAAAACTAGAATTTTTTCTAAATCAACAGCTCTATTTTCTTCTGTGTCTTGAAGGAGAGAAAAACTACACAGCTTGCAAACTTCTTCCCATAGTTTAACATTTTCCTCTTGACCTTTAAGAATGACAAAGAAATTGAAATTAAGCCTCTAGGTCTGGAATATTCTTTCACTAAATGGCATTTGGGCAGCTCATATCGTACAGTCTAAGGTTACATGACACGAGGTACATTGAGTCGGCGTTGCTGGAAGTCACGTGTTCTGGCTCCCCTGTGCTATCAGACAGTGTGCGTTGTAAAGTGAACGCTGAGAACTCCACCTTGTTTCTTTCCCGTCACTACGGATCTGCAGTGCACTTGTGTGTCATCAGATGCTTTGTCCTTTGTCCCCAGCAGCTTTCCCCTGACAGGTACATTCAGTGGTGCCACAGCACAGCGACCGGCTGGCAAGCTCCAGTTGGGGACATCCGTGAATGGTCCCGAGTGGTCTGATAGGGTCACCAAAAGCATCAGTTGACACACAAGTAATCTGGAAATTAAACAGTAGTCGGAACCCTGCAGTTTTTATGTACACACATGCACACACGTGTATATACAGATACATACACATGCATGCATGCACGTGTATATATACCCATATACATGCACACACACACACATAGGGAATTACGGTAAGTCCCCTACATACAAACCTTCAAGTTGCGAACTTTCAAAGATGCAAACGTGCGTTCCATCAACATCAGGCGTGAGTGAAGTTGCAGCTGGCCCTCCTTCTCCTATTGCTGTCGATCCTTCAGCTCTGCCATCTCCCGCCTCCTGTCCCTCCTCCAGTCAGTAACTCTCCTGCCTGTTTACTCGATGCCAGCCCCCGTGTGCCAGCCGTTGTACTGTTCCACTGTACTTTTCAAGGTACTGTGCTATAAGATTAAAAATGTTTTCTTTACTTTTTGTGTTCGTTTGTTTTTATGTATTATTTGTGTGAAAAGTATTGTAGACCTATCACAGTACGGTACTATACAGCCGACTCTGTGAGCTGGGTACCTAGGCTAATTTTTTGGACTTCTGAACAAACGGGACTTAGGCACGCACTCTCGGAACGGAACTCGTTCGTATGTAGGGGACTTACCGTAATTTTAAAAAGGCGTGTGCATAGTTGGAGCCAAATATAATTAATGAATATTGTTGAAAGACCATTCAAAAGTCTGACTGTGCTTTTACTTTGAAAAGAACTATGAAAAAACTTCTGTAGACATTGTAATACATGAATATCACCGTACACACCTAGAGAACATACGGAATGGATGCAGAGGCACGGAACATTGTCACATAGGGACTGCTTGAGAAATTCTGATTCCGTTGTTTCTTGTGGTAGCACTTGATTTCTGCAGCATCGTACGGTAGCCGATAAGCTTGGCGATTCCTCAATCACGTGAAGAAGATTTATTCTGAGGGAGTAGAATACGAAATGCACATGCAGACACTACTCTCAGGGATGGGACATCCATGTGTTTTATTCTGTGTTCTTTCTCTTATTCACAGACGGATTGACGTACTCCCCTTTAGGGGACAATAGTTTATGATAAAACCAAGTAAAAAGGGAAGAAAAGAAAAAAAGGAGAGGGGCAAGTAAAATGATGAAACAGAGAAAAAAGAACATCTGGATCAAATTTTAGATCCTGTTTGACAAAAAGAAATCAGTGAGCCGAACTGCAGGTGCATGAAGCCCCCTTGGAGGAGTCTTCCTCCCTTTCTCCCATGAGCTCCTTTCTCATGAGCAGCGAGGGGACACATTGTCCTGATGCCTGGGTTCTGCAGACGGTTTTGCAGGTGTTAGTTCCACCAAGTCGGTCATGCCCTCCTGCAAGGGCAGGGCCCAGGGAAACCTCCCACTTTCCACACAGAGCTCATTGCATCCCCGGCCCTGTGTCTTCCCTGCCTGTTCTTTTGTTTGTGATCCAAGCCTATGATTTAATATTGGTTTTGATCCGTTAAGTTGTTATTTAGGTGAAAATCCTCTTCCTTCCGTTATCCACCAGCATGTAATGGTCAGATGCCCAGTGGTGGGAAGAGGAAGGTCCAGTTCCCTGTTTCACGCCTCCCATGGGGCAGGGCTGTGGGAGTGCCTTTCACAGCTCCCTGTGGTGTTTCAGCATAAACCCCCTTGGGTGGGGTGTGCAGCGTTCTCTGTGATTGACAGTGTCCTGGGCGTGTTCCTGGGTCCCCTGGCACACGAGTCCGCCGCCCCCATTCTCAGGGCAGAGCCACCAGCCCTACCTCCCCAGTCACTGATTCTCCCTTTAGAAGGTCACTTTCTCATGGGGTGTACGTCGGGGATGCTCCTGGGACCTGCACATACACGAGGCTGGCGGCTCAGGCCGAAGGGAGATGATGCTTGCAGATCCCTAAGGCCGGTGGTTCCACCAGTCCCCAGTAATGGAGGGGTGAGCAGGCCACTCTTACAGCACTGAGTTGATGTATAGCCTTAGAAAGTGAGGATTTCCAAGCACAGTTACGATGCCGATCTCTGCAGCTAGATATCATATCCCTAACGGTATTAAACCTTTTCGCGCTCAGAAACGAGCGATGATTTAGGAGACATGGGGCAGTTTCCAGGACGGCCATTCGAAACGGCTTCCTTTCCACTAGCAGGAGATCACGTGCGTGTGTGAGGTCCGCAGCCCCCGAGGGTACCCGCGGGGCCAGAGCATCAGGCTCACGGAGGGGCAGGAGCCGCGGCAGCTGCCGGCGCGGGCAGCATCTCTTGCTGGAAGGACCCTCTCTGCCATCTCTCTGAACTGGGCTTGTTGCCAGAGCCGGGTCCAAGGGCCCTTCCTGGTCCCCAGTGTGGGCTCCTGCACCACTTGCTGGTTTGAAGAGTTGGGGCAGAGCCCTGAGTGCATAGTGGTCTTAGGTGACCGTGTCCTGTGTTTCCTGATTTCCCGGGAACTCATACCTTTCCTGATCTCTCCGACCATTACTGGCCCCAAAAGTCCAACCTGGATGGGATGTTTCGGCTCCAGTATTTTGGGTAGAGCTCAGACGTGGAACCACTGTCCCCAGCCAGTGCCACCGGACAGCCCCCGAGTCCAGCCAACAGGGTCTGGGATGGGGCCGTTGCCTTGGGAAGCGTTGCCCTCCTGTCTGCAGGTGAGCAGCCAGGCTCACTTCAGCCAGGACACCTTAATAGGTAGAGGACCTAGGGATGTTACACAGCCAGCCTGCAGCTGTATCAAGTACACAAACTATATTTTAAAGGAATCTCGAAAAAGAGGAACTTTGGCATAAAAAATAGCATCTTGGTGCCCCCTGTGAACTTGAAAATGGGCCCACCTGTAAACTCCATCCCCCTGGGAGTGCTGCGGCTCCCACAGGCGGGCCCTGAGTGACCACGGGCGTCAGAGTGGGTCAGCGGGAGAGGCTGGGACTTAATTTTAAGGCTGGGGCACCGTCACCGAGGAGGGTCACAGCCGGGTCCTGTGCATCTCAAGGATTTGGGGGCTTCTGTTGTCATGTGAATCAGGACGAAACACCTCAGGAAGAAGCAGGAGCCCCTCCTCGGGCTGTTCACTGCTCTGGGTTTGTTCCTGGTCAGATGAGAAGGGCGTGACGGCCGCCCTGTGGCGTGACCGGCGCATCCAGATGCTGACATCTGCACAGACGGGCCGGGGAGAAGCGGCCGCCTTGCCTTCAGCCTCGGGGCTCAGAGCGGCCTCTGCAGGCTGATCCTTTTCTGTCTCTGTCTCTGTGTCTGTTACCTCTGAAAGGCACCAAATGACACCCTTTCCCCACTAAAATACACACCTAGCGGGAAGGCTGCTTACGGGGCAGATCCAGACGGCAGGGTGTTTGCTGTGGGCGTGTTCTGCACGCAGCCCCGCACAGCCCGGGAAGCCCAGGGCAGCCGTTCAGCGCTCCCATCTCTGTGACGTGGGCTGCGCCGGGCGGTGAGGGGCTTCAGGGGGCGGTGAGGTGGGATGCTGACGCCTCCCAGCGCCCTCGGCTGGGTGCTGGGTCTGCCAGCCCCACCTCACCCCTCTGGACCGCCCGGGTTTCTGCTGAGGACTCTTGTGTCTGCTGCATGGCCCCAGAAGTAAGATACGCTGCTGTTTTTAGTTGAAGTGTCGTTGATGTACCGTGTCGTGTTCATTTCTGCTGTACAGCAGAGCGACTCAGTTACACACGTATATACATCATTTTTCATATTCTTTTCCATTGTGGTTTATCACAGGATGTTGAATATAGTTCCCTGTGCTCTACAGTAGGACCCTGTTGTTTATCCATCCTATATATTACTAGTTTGCATCTACTAACTAACCCCAAACTCCCAATCCTCCCCTCTCTCTCCCTCACTCCCCCTTTGGCACCACAAGTCTGATCTCTGTGTCTGTGGGTCTGTTTCTGTTTCATAGATAGGTTCATTTGTGCCATATTTTAGATTCCACATATAAGCGATATTATATGCTATTTCACTCAGTATGACAATCTCTGGTTGCATCCATGTTCATTATTTTATTTTTTACGGCTGAGTAATATTCCATTGTATATTTGTACCACGTCTTCTTTATCCATTCCCCTGTTGATGGACATCTCGGTTGTTTCCATGTCTTGGCTGTTGTGAATAGTGTAGCTATGAACATAGGGGTGCGTGTATCTTTTTGAATTAGAGTTTTGTACAGGTATATGCCCAGGAGTGGGATGGCCATCATTGAAAAGTCTACAAAATATGCTTTTTTTTTTTGAGCTGTCTGAGTTTTAAATGTCTTTCATGTGGAGCACGGCGGCGGCATAGACGCTCGCCTTAGTTCCGGAAATCAGAAAACTACAAATACCCTTTGAGGAGCGTCTTCCTCTTCCATTTGTACAAAAAGTCCTTTTGGATGAAAAGTCACATGGCAGTTTTACTTAAGGCCATTGTGATCATATGACATTGGTAGCTGGTGATGTGAGCATTTAATACTATTGCCTGAGGTCATCTGAAAATATGTGTCTTTAGAATCATAGAGAAAGTCAGACCTGGACAAAAAGAGCTTTGAACTGAGGTTGTCCCAGTGGCCTTTTAAAAGCTGTGAGCACGGGTCCCGGGCCTTCAGTGGGAGGCCAGGCCAACAGCTCTGGCATCTCTGAGGAGCTCAGTCCTGGTCCCACCACTGGCCGCAGAGGGTGTAGCAGCCTTGGTTTCCACCTGTAGGTCTCCCAGGCCTCGTGGGGTCAGCGGAGTGGCCTGGGGCAGAGAAGCACCTCCTGTCGGGACCGCTGACAGTCTATTCACGCTGCTGTATGCGGCTCTACCAGGGTAGCTAGGCCTGGGAAGAGAGGAGCCTGCCTGGGATGCAGCATCCTGGGGCCCCATCGAGCCGGTGGCTCCCGCTGGGAGGGCCCTGTGCCCCTGAAACTCGACATCTGCCTTGTCCTCCCTTAGGTCCACCCCGCTCTTTTCTTTCTCCTTATTTTACCTGGTAAAAAAATTTTAATTCTGTAAACGAACCATCAGCAGGTTATTGGGTCATAGTTGTTTTTTTCCCCATAACCACAGAAATGTTTTCTCTGAACACAGATCTCAAGGAAAGTCATGGGTTTGTCTTAAATGAATGACATTGTGCTAACCCCTATCTTGGCAGCAGACATAGCTGTTGTAACCGTGCTCAGGCTGCCCCTGGTTCTTCCCCTCTGTCCCGGGGGCGTCATCAGGCAGGGTGTGTGGTTCCTGAATTGCTGGCCAGTTCCCACATCATCTGGGGACCAGTGGGCCCGTCTGTGGCTCACTGGTGGTGCCAGGTCTGGCCCTTCCTGAGGTGCCTGAGCTTTCTGTCCATCATGGGGAGGAACTTCAGGCTTTAACTATGTCTCTACCGAGGACAGCCTGTCTTCGTGTGCCCTGTGTGCCAGCGGGGCCCGGCTCAGACCACCGGCCTGGTGACCGTGTCCTTCGTGGACAGGAGTTCTCCCACGTTCTGAGATGGCTTTGACTCAGGAACGCTTTCACCCTACACCTCATCCTTCCTGGAAGACAGGACTCTCTGGGGATTCCGCGCTGGCTGTGTGAAAGGAAGCGGGAGCTGGGAAGGGCTGACGGAGCGTTCGTGTCAATTTCGTGGCATCTCCTGCTCCGCCGTTTGGACCTCAGTTCACACATCGAAGCCGCCCTGGGCTCGTTTGCTCCTGTCGCGTATCCTGTTATTGAACGTGGTTGGTTCCCTGCTGCCCGGTCAGCAGGCTGTGCAGGGACACGTGAGGGCATCAGGCCATGTGCCTCTCATGTTCCGCGTGGAGCCAGAGTGCTCAGACTGTGAGGGAAACACCGCCCCAGGGTGATGCCGCTGCTGAGTCAGGCACCGAAGCGTGTGTGTGTCCGTGCATGCTTCCCCGAGTGCTGTGCCACGTGTGTGTCCTTCCCAGCGGCACGGTCCCGCTGTGAGAACAGCTCCGGGGTGTGCGTGATTAGCGTGGGCTCCAGCGGACAGTCGGGCATGGGGACGGGCTGCCTGCTGGTAGCCCGCTCCCTCCCGTGTTACGCCCTGACACCCTCCTAGGCAGCTGAGTTTCACGAAATCAAAGCCGTCCTGCTTCTGCCCCCCACCGCCCACCCACCCGCCCGTGCGTCCTCCTTGCTCAGAGCCTTCCCACTGTCCTGTGTCTTGGGACATTTTCCCAGTCATCAGAGTCCCTGTTCTTTCCAAGAGTTGACACTTCTTAATTTAAAGGCAGAGTCATCTGCGCAGAGTCTTTTGTTGATGCCAAATTGAGAAGAAGTATATGAAAGTTAGGACTGACCTGAGTTCCTCGTACTCTGTGTCCTAAGACCTCCTGTGCGTTTGAGGTAACACATTAAAGAGAGCTTTCGATTTACTTTTGGTTCTTGACCTCGTCTTTGCTCACGAAGTTTGAAGAGGAAAAGAAAAGTCAAGCAGATTTTGTAATTGGTTGTGAGGCTGCCTTGAAGGTTCTGCCTGTTTATCTCACACAGTACTTTTCCTCTGCAGAAAGGTGCTTGGAAGACCATGAGCTGGTGGCCCAGGTAGAGAGCACCATGGCAAGTGAAAGTCAATTTTTATTCAGGAAGAATTACGCAAAATACGAGTTTTTCAAAAATCCCACGGTGAGTCTTTTCTCTTTTGAGTCTGGGGTTTGGAACTCTTGAAATCTTGCAGTTTATACTTGAGTTTCGTAGTAGCAGGTCACAAAATAACTGAGATGGCAGCGGGTGGCAGTTGGGTTTGAGAATCTGAGTGGCTAGTTAACTAAGCAATCCTGGCTTGAAACTGTCTATCTGATGCTTAACTAAATGTCTCTGTTCTGGCCGGAGCTAACCATCACCTTCTCCCAATAGCTGGAGTGGGAGAGGGGCTTAGTCTCTAGGAGTAACTTAGTCAAATACTCAGCAAAATAAAAACTCATTATTCTCTGCAAATAGCAAGTATTACTTTGGGATTATTGGGGGAAGAATCAGTAGAGAAATCAAAATCCAGGTGGGTTGAGCTACTCCTTGATTTTTCTTTTCTTTTCTATTTTTTGCGGGGCGGGGCCCTTGCCTTGTGGGATGTGAAGATGGAGCTCGTACCTGCCGTGGTGTGAGCACCAGTCCTAATTCTGAGTTACAGCAGCAGTAACTGGGGGGGGGGGGGGGGGGGGGCGGTCCCAGCATCAACTTCTGATAGTTTAGCTGCTTTTTCATTGAAAGGAAGAAATTTGGTAACTACTTTTGGGTGATGCACCAGAAAAGGCCTCTTCACATCTCTGTGCGCATCTCTTAGTTTCAGGGGTTCTTTATCTCATGCCACGCGTCTGTGTCCCTGAGTTAGGACACGCGGCAGCCCTCTGCCTTGGTGCACTGCCAGACGTGGGTCATAGTGGGCATCACAGACACTCCAAACTTGGTGCAGCGTTGAAGGGAAAATGCAGCTTGTTGGAGTCAGTGTTTCCATTGTGTGATAAAGGAACCAAAAGCACTGTCATTTTAAATACAAATTGTACATAATTTTACCTGGAGGAAAGTTTTCAGTACTGGCATACCTGTAAGTATGCTTTTCCCCACTCTTAAGCTAACCTCTGACATCTTTGTTTTTCCATGGCCTAGAATTTCTTCCCAGAACAGATGGTTACCTGGTGCCAGCAGTCAAACGGCAGTCAGACCCAGCTTTTGCAGGTACTGGGCAAGAAGAGGCTTCTGCTGGAGTCTCTGCGTAGAAGCTCTCAGGCTGTCTTGGGGGCCTGGTAGGAACTTGGAGCGGTTGCATTGTTACTCATGTACGAGCCTTGGCCCCTCGTGGAATTTAGAGTCACCAGAAATGAGTGTTTCCCTGGGAAAGCTGCACGTAGCCAGGCTCCTTCAAAGCAAAACAAGCACTTAGAAACAGGATACACTGACCTAGAGGCCATCGGGTGCCTCTCCACACTTACTGCTGCCTCATGCTGTCCTGGGAAGTCGGGATATTCCTCTGCACCCCTAAAGACGTGTCTCTTAACGGCACGTTAAGTAGTAAGGGAATAAACCATTCCCTAAGGCAGCCACCACTCTCCAGGTGGCACTGAATGTAAGAGAAAGTACTCGAATGTAGTTCCTGCAGAAGTCTGCCCTGAGCCCTCCTTTTCCTGCTTTGTTTCTGCCTCTGGAAGCTGAAAGCCGCTGTGCTGTGTCCTGGGCCCTCCACTCAGAGCATCTGCCTACCCTGGGTGAGAGTTGTCATACTAAGTTATCGTGGCCTGTGCACAAGGAGGGTAAAGTGGTTTCCTGCTTTTTAGTTGCCTGATCCGAGACGGCTTGATGCTTGGTGAACGTGCACGGTGATGTCTTGAGGTGCCAGAAGCACTGCCCGGGGGCACCGGGACCTGCCCAGTTGGCCCATACCGTCTGCAGGAGGAGCTGTGTCCCTCTCAGTCAGTGTAGGGGACCCACGAGGGTCACCCCAGATCTGGTTCCTCACCTACCTTCCCTGAAGAAAGAGATGTGGCTGGTGGGAGGACTTAGCGGGGGAGCAGGCTGTCACCAGGGTGTTCGTTCCAGGAGCTGGACAGACACTGGACACACAGCTTTCGCTGGAGGGCACGCGGTCAAAGTGATGGCCGGATGCTTGCTCCCAGCCCACCTGCTCGTAATCGGTGCTCCTGGCACTTCTGTTGCCCCAGCTCTGAGGGCCAGACTGGGATTTTTATGGGAAACCAGAATAAAAGGCAGGATGCTTAAACACACTGTGCATTAGGAGATTTATGACTTAGTGTTTTCTGTCAGAGTTAGAGAAGTCCATTTGCTTGTGTGTGTTTAAACACTTAATTATGTTTTAGAACCCCAATTTAGATGGGGATTTTAAGACTTTTGAAAGGAAAAATATCACTTGAAAACACTCAGTTTAACCCCAAAATAGTATTTTACTAATTCGTAAAATGTTCCAGTGTCAGCGATGCCGATAATATGTCTGCTTCCATATTTTCATGTCAGCATTATCTAACTTTTAAAATTTGCTCTTCAACAGAATTTTTTAAACTCCAGTAGTTGTCCTGAGATTCAAGGCTTTTTGCACGTGAAGGAGCTGGGAAGGAAGTCGTGGAAGAAGCTGTACGTGTGTTTGCGGCGATCCGGCCTCTATTGCTCCACAAAGGGAGCTTCAAAGGTGAGTCTTAAAGCCGTGACCGCCGGTCGCACCAGGCTGGGAGGGTTCCGAGTAAACGTGGGCTTCATTTTAAATTGCACCCTGGGCTCCGCCCAGCTCGTGACTTATTAAGCTGGTTGTGTAGCAGCTAAACTCAGATTTCCTGGTGCACAGCCCCGCCTGGGAAACCAGGTGATGACACAGACCTAGGGATCCCGGGGCTGTGTCACTGCCCCACCCCCAAGCTGGCCAGCCCGGGCCCCTTCTGTGGGCTGGGAGCAGAGCCTCCTGCCTGCCTGAGTCCCCTGAAAGATGCTAACTTAGTTTCTATAATTTGGAAGTTGGCATCCAAGCTAGCCGCAGGATATATGATTGATTATTGCCACCCTAATGGCAATCTAATACATGTTATTGTAGGTATTGCGTGGAATAAATTGTGGTTTTGTGCGCATCCCCAGGGGGAAGAGGAGGCGAGGGGTGGAAGACGGCTGCCCGCCTCCGAGGACAGTTGGGGTGTTGTGGGCTGGCCTTGCCAGGGTCTCCTTTGGTGTCTTTGCACCTCTGACCTACTCTTTCCTGTAACGTCTGAGGACGCCTGCCGTGGGAACGTACCCAGCTGACCTTGGCCTTGCTTTTACACCCGAGAGCTGCGGTCTCTTCTGTTCTCGAAGGAGAGAGGCGGGGAGGAGCTGGGGACCCCAGGGGAAAGTGCTGACCCAGCATCAGACCACAGTCCTACTGCTCTGGGAAGTCAGGAGAGCAGCGGGCAGCCTTCGGAGAGGGGGCGTGGCCTCTGGGAGAGTGGGCGTGGTCACCAGGGAGGGGAGGGGCCGCAGGAGAGAAGGGGCGTGGCCGGCCGCCCTTCTGCAGATGGGGTCTTCATCAGATGCAGTGGGGAGGGTAACTTCCTGATTTCCCAGCTCTGACGTGTGGCTTACGCATCATCGTCATCGGTGCTGAGCCCAGGGACGCGTGTAGCCTAGAGCAGTCAACAGATGCGGGATGGGGAGTTCCGGAGGGGGTGGGACGGTTGCGGACGCAGCTGGACTCTGCCCACGCAGCGTAGCAAAGGTGCTGTGGGTCCTGCATTTGAGTGTGTGCTCCGAACCTTGACCTTAGCTTCCAGATCTTCTGGTTTTCACTTTATGGGGCTTTGATTTGGCAGAGTGTCAAATAACATTGTAACCGTTTTCTGTCTGGGAACTGGGAGGGTGGGTTGTTTTGGGCCGGGGCTGCGGGATGTGGTTTTAATTTAGCACTTATTCTACACGATGGGTATAATCTGTAGACTGTCAGAGGGGAGAGGTGTTGAGAGCACGCACAGACTGCCCTCTGTTGACGGGGGCGTGAAACACTGGCTCTTGGCTGTGCTGGGAAGTTCTCCCCCGTTAAGTCTGACCACCTTCCTGCAGGAGCCCAGACACTTGCAGCTGCTGGCCGACCTGGAGGACAGCCGCATCTTCTCCCTGATGGCTGGCAGGAAGCAGTACGGTGCCCCCACGGACTACGGCTTCTGCATAAAGGTACCCCATCCGCAGCCCTTCAGAGATGCCCAGACAGCTTCCCGCTGGGCACTTTGGAATTAAACCAGGGACCTCCTTTCTTGGGTGCTGTTTTTTGTTTGTTTGTTTGTTTTTAACAGAAACATAGTTTCACACTAGATTTATTCATTCATATAAAAATATTTCTTGTGTGCTTATGACGTGTCCGTCCTTGAGTAGCTCAGATGCTCAGAGAAAAGCAGAGTCCGTGATGAACAATGCCCGTCGACGGGCCCAGTGGCTTAGGGACCGCCAGCCTGTCACTGGGTGGCCTCCAGCTTACCGAGTGAGCTGACACCTTCTGTGTGGGCTTCTCATCCCCAGGACATTAGACTAGGGGCGACCACAGCTCTGCCCTCTCTCTGTGCACGTGCATGAGGACACAAACTCACACATACGCTCCCATGTACACACCTGCACACACCTATGTGAACAAAAACATGTAGACATACGTGTGCATGCCTGTGTGTGCGTGTGCGTGCACGCACACACACACTTTGGGGGGGCCCGCTCCTACCCTGTCGGCGAAGCTGTGGTGGTGCTGGGCATTGCACTAGTAGATATTTACTGAATACCCACTGTGCACGAGACCCTCTACTGAGGCTTCTACCTCCGTCGTCTTCCTGGGTCTTCGCAGGTGCTCACAGGGTGGAACTGACCCGGCCCCATTGCCCACATCGGGTAGCCAGTGAGCGAGCCCGAGTCCCCCAGCCAGGCTGCCTTCTGAGCCTGCGGAGGAGACAGGGCACAAGGAGCCCGTTCCATCCGAAAATGCCGTCTTCTGCTTTACTTGGTGAAGCTTCTTTGGTTACAAGTAATATGAACTGACTTCAAACCAGCTAAAGGCACAGGTGCACGGGAGGCTGGTGGGAAGTGGCCTCGGGAGGGGCTGGAGCCGTCGGGGCCCAGGCGGCCGGTGCTTCCTTCCCCCGGCCCACGTGCCGGGTATCGCAGCCTCTGCTTCGCCCGCAGCGTCAGCGGACTCGGGCTGTCGTTCCGGCCCTGCTCCCCCTCCAGATTCCTCAGGCGGAGCGCTGGGCCGGTGTCCTCCCCAGCACTGCCCCTTGGGCCTGCAGTCAGAGGGTTCCTGTGGACACCCGCCAAGCTTATGCCTGCAGGCTTTCCTCCGTCGCAGCCCGGCCCTGCCTCTGGGTGGGACCACCTGCCTCCGCTGCTTGCCCTGCTCTGGTTCCCTGCTCTGGGGCGACATTGGTCGCACCCCCTGGGCCTTTCCACGGGTCCGTCCTTGGGGCCACTCAGATGCCCCAGAAGCCCTGAGTCCCGGGGGCTTCTCCCCACGGCGGCTCACCCAGCAGGCCCTCCCCACGGCTGTGTCCTCGGTCTTCTTGGGAGGCAAGTGAAGACGCCTCCTTCTGAGACCCCAGAACAGGTCCCCCTCCCAGGAATCAGCATTCTCTGCAGGGAGCTAGATGCCCCGTCAGCCGCCCCCGCCTTGTGGTTTCTTTCCTGTTTGTCTCCCCCAGGACCTCCCGTGGGAGGACGGCTGACCACTCAGTTAAGTACTAAGTGGCCGCAGCCGCCCGGGGCCGGTCCGTGACCGGCAGGGCATGAGTGATGCTCGGCATGTCCTGCCGTGTGTGGGCTCAGCCCTGCCTGACGGAAGGTGTGTGTCCGATTCCCTGTGATGCTCACGGGGTCTTCCTTCGTCTCCTTTAGCCAAACAGAGTCAGGAACGAGGCCAAGGAGCTGCGGTTGCTGTGTGCCGAGGACGAGCAGAGCCGGACGTGCTGGATGACGGCCTTTAGGCTCCTTAAGGTGGGTCCCCTGCGGTCACCGCGTGCGTCAGCGCACCCCTCTCCATGGACAGTGCCTGTCACCCTCCCACGTTCCATCACCAGCTCCAGGGATCAGGGGCCCTCACACATTTTTTCAGAGTCTCAGAAGCTCCCCACAGAGCCTTAACGTTAGAGGAACCAGAGCCAGTTCCCAGCCTCAGCGCTGTTGGCATTTGGGGCCAGGCAATGGGCCGTCCTGTGCTTTGCAGGACATTTAGCAGTCCCCTGGTCTCTCCCCGAGATGCCAGTAGCACCCCAAGCAGCTGAGACAACCCCAAATGTCTCCAGATGTTACCAAGTGTATCCTGGGTGTGGGGTGGGGGTTGAGAACCAATAGGAAGAAAAAGGTCGAGACCGGGGCGTCGAGTCGGGGAGTGTGCATGTAGGTCATCAGGAGGTGAATGGTTTTCCTGACGGAGCGTCAGACTCCCGAATTCTCAAAAAGCCAAGGCCATGAGGGAAACATATCGAATCATGTGTCTCACCAGAGAGTCTCAAGGGAATTGGTGTCTCCTGACAATGATTCTAAAAGAAAGGTCTTGCCCGGACCCTCACGTGGGATCGCACCCGACAGTGATCTCACAGAAATTGCCAAGATGACGTCACACGCCCTTCAGTACAAGCTCAGTGCACAGCAGGTGCATCTCACTTGGATGTCCCACAAAATGTTCCTTTGCACGCACACACACCATGTGTCTGGAATTCCTTAGGTACATAAAGTCCTCATGAGTTATAGGTTAGTTGACAAGACGAACTTGGCCAAAGTCAAGGGGCCTGTGGGGGAAGTGTGTTTGCTTCGTTGTGGCCACCACGTGCAGTGGTCTGGGTGTCTCTTTGCAAAAGTCCCCAACCCTCAACGAGGGTCCAGCTGGTCCAAGATTCTCGGCAGAGTCACTTAGATCAAGAGACAGTGGGAGGCTGAGCTCGGAATACTCCTTGGAGATGCCACGGGCTCCCTGGAGAGGCAACCCGTGTTCCTCTCTCCCAGAATCTTCCTTTGTATTTTTTGTCTTGTCACTGGTAAAACAAAAAAAGGTGTACACGGGACTTTCCTGGTGGCGCAGTGGTTAAGAATCCGCCTGCCCATGCAGGGGACATGGGTTTGAGCCCTGGTCCCGGAAGATCCCACGTGCCGTGGAGCAGCTAAGCCCATGCGCCACAACTACTGAGCCTGTGCTCTAGAGCCCGTGAGCCACAGCTGCTGAGCCCACGAGCCACAACTACTGAAGCCCACGTGCCTAGAGCCTGTGCTCCGCAACAAGAGAAGCCACCCCAGTGAGAAGCCCACGCACCGCAACGACACTCGCCGCAACTAGAGAAAAGCCCGCACGAATCAGCAAAGACCCAACACAGCCTAATTCATTAATAATTATTTAAAAATGGTGTACATTTAAATGTTACTGCTCTGTAATAGAAGAAGAAATGCCCTGTTGCTGTAAGATACCGTATGTCGTCGGCTGCGCCCTGACAAGCTGCTGTTAAATCCAAGTGCCCCTCCACAGGGGGCTGGTTCCCCGGCTTGAGGGACGTGCACACATAGAAGCCCCCTGCGGCTGGAAAGGAACAGCTCCTCTCTGGGTCCCGTTGTGGGAAATTTTCCAGGATGTATTGTTAGCAAGTAACAAGCAAAGTGCAGAATGTTGTGTAAAGAGGTCACTGCATTGGTGGGGCGAGAATGGAAATGCGTGTTTAGCTTCACTGGCACATATGCAAACACGATACTGCAGGGGAACACAGAGGCCGCTCACGGGAGCCTGGAGGCTGCGGTGTAGATGGGGCAGACGTGGAGGGAGACCTTCAAGGTTTTATATATTTGAGTGCTTTCTTTTCGTTTTTTCTGTTGCTCTGCAAAAATATTATCTATTTTGGATAAAAACAAAAAGGAGATGAAAAAAGAACTGGTACTAATGCGTCGTGTTCCGTGGGTGACACGTGGCGATGTGGCAGCACCTCTGATGCCGTCTCACAAGGGCGGAGGGCGGGGGCCTCTTTGGCGCCATTGTAATGTGATGAGGTGACCGGGCGCTGGAAGGAAGCGGGCCGAGCTCACAGTGGCAGCGACACCTGGCTATTATTAGTGCTAACGATGCGTGCCCCGTATATGTTGACACAATGTGATGGACGTTTTGGAGTATCTGCTGTGGGCCAGGCAGCGCCTCACATCTCTGACCTCATTTGCTACTCACAGCAGCTCTGTACATACACGTACGACCGGTACAGGTGACAGTCCTGAAGCCCATGGCGCTGTGCTCCACGTGGCCACTGGCGTGTGGCAGAGTCAGCCCTAGAACCCCGATGTTTTGGCCCCAGAGCTCCATCGCTAACCAGCATGCTTGCTGCCCCCACGAGAGCCTCCGGGAAAGCTGAAGATCCATCCAGTTGCAGCCATGGCCCCCTTGTCCCTAAGTGAGCAGCTGACTGCACATCCCACAGCGCCATCCTATATGAGGGCGGGGCCTGGCTGGCCACGCCCTGGGGCCTCCTGCCTCTACCAAGTGGCCAGCACCAGCACGTGAAATGGGGAACCCTTACAAACATCTAGGTCTCCTCCCGCCCTGCCCCCGCAGCCGCCCCTGGCTCCAGCCACCTTGCTCTGGGGGGAAGCGTAGTTAGACCAGCTTCTGTGTGATGGCCCCTGCCTTGCACCCACACGTTGCCTCCAGAACGGCATGTGCTTTGCTCCGGGGACTTAACGCCCTTTGAAGCAGTAGGGAACCTTCTCAAAAGCCTCCTGTTTCCCTGGCTCTGCTGCGTCGCGAGCTTCTTGGATTGTGAGCGCTGGCTCAGTCCGCAGCCTGTCTCTTCTCCTCCACGGGGAGACCGGTCTGCAGGCTGCAGGGACCTGGCCGCCTCTCCGCACCTCCCAGTTCTTGCCCTCTACGTGTTCTCGTGCCTGGGCGTCAACCTCAGATCCCCAGAGCCGGGACGGCCTAGCGCTCGGAACAGAAGAGACGCTCAGAAAAGTTGAGTTGAATGAAAGTGGCAACCGACCCAAACTCCCGTATCTGCGTTGGCCTCCCCACTCTGTTTTTTTGGCGGTACGCAGGCCTCTCACTGTTGTGGCCTCTCCCGCCGCGGAGCGCAGGCTCCAGACGTGCAGGCTCAGCGGCCGTGGCTCACGGGCCCAGCCGCTCTGTGGCATGTGGGATCTTCCCGGACCGGGGCACGAACCCACGTCCCCTGCATCGGCAGGCGGACTCTCAACCACTGCACCACCAGGGAAACCCCTCCCCGCTCTTTTGAAACCGTTTTTCCCCCTTGCCTGTCGGATGTCATGGGCAGCGCCGGAGTCAGCCCGAGACGGCACAGAGGGGGGCTTTGGACTAGGGACCTGCACCATCTCCAGAGGCCGGTTCTTCGGCCTCCGAGGGGGGTCTTGCTGCTACAGACCAAGGAAACGTTGGGTTGCCTCTTTTCGTGGTCTGTAGTGAGTGATGAGAGGTCCCTCCCCAAGCTTTAACCCTCCGACACCCTTGCCCCCTAATAGTGGGTCGGATGTGCCATGTCCCTGTATGGAGGACGCACATCGGAGACCTCGGGGCCTGAATCTGAAGTGTAAAGCTCTGCCCTCCCACTGTCTCCAACTCTGTCCAGGAAGCAGGTCTGTGGTGGCTGATATTGGGCAATTTGGACGGTATTGAAATCCCAGGGCTTTTTTGAGCGGAAGGCCTTCTTTTGAATTAACCTAGACCTTCCTGTGCCTTGAAGTACCAACACTGGTATACTTCCTTTAAAAAAATGATAGCTCGAGCCTCCAGAGGAGAAAACTGGCTAATACCCGCTTTTGTTCCTCTACCTGCTATTCCATTGTTTCCTAAATGATTTCGTAAAGACTACAGGGACAGCACAAGGAGTACGAAAACGGTGTTAGTTACCTACCAGCTCCTTCCCACCCCCTCCACCTTCTAGATGTTTCTTAAGTTGCCCTAGAGATTCTTCCCCAAGAGCGAGGTCTTGCTTCATCAATACAGGTTTCTGTCGGGAACTCCCTGGTGGTCCAGTGGTTAGAACTCAGCGCTTTCACTGCCGGGGCCCTGGTTCAATTCCTGGTTGAGGAACTAAGATCCTGCAAGCCACCCAAGCACAGCCCAAAAAAATAAATAAAATTTTTAAAAAAGTCTAAACCGCTTAAAGAGGCTAAAAAAAAAAAAGCACACAGGATTCTGAAATGAATTACTTGACATGGAGAAGACAGTTACAGTGGATGTTGGGCATGACAGCAGCCAGGGAGCCTCAGCCCTGGCACACAGGCGTTGTGGAGTCTGGGGCCAAGAGGGGGCGTCCAGCGCCCAGAAGCAGCGCAAACAGGGAACGGTTTGCCGGTGGGTGCGGGGGCGTGCTGACCAGCTGTTCAGAGCAGAGGCAAAGCATCCCGGCTCTGGTGATAACACCGTGATGTTTGCTGCCTGCTCGCACCTGCCCGGAGGGAGCTTCACGTCACCCCGTTTAATCATCATGAGAACCTAGGGGAAGGCGGGGCCTTCGCAGTACAGGTGAGGAGAGAGCGCCTGGAGTTGGGCCAGCCGAGACTCCATGCCCTCCCCGGGGGCGCTTCTTAGGAAGCCCAGGTAGAACTTTGGAAATAGCTCAGGTGTGTTCCGCCCTCCCGTCTGACGGTGCCACCTGCCTTCACGCTCACAGCCAAACTCATGGCCTCTCTGGATCCCAGAGTCCAGACCCGTGGTCCCTAAAAGCCAGTCCTCTGACTACTGAGAAGTTGGGGAGACATCTTCTCTAGTGCGTAGCAAAACGAAACAAATACGGACAGTGCGGTCAGCTTCCCATGAAGCTAATTGTGCTCATGGTAACAGGTTTATTCTTTAATCTGAGACTGTGTCCTTTTTACTTAGCTAACCTTAAAATAAACTGTACAGAAGTCTGATGGTCTGATCTACCATTCTATCAACAATATGTTATAAACTATTGTTGATAAAAAAATGTGTTATGGTGGTAGATGAGTGGTTAATTTTTGGTGTGTGTGTGTGCTGTCTTATTTGGCAAGTTAGTTGCCAAGCCTTAAGACAGTCACGGATTTTTTTCCCCCAAATTTGATTGCTTTGTGAAATCTAAAAGAATGAAAGTCCCTGATATAGACCTTCCCTCTCATCCTCTTCCCTGCAAGATGATCTCTCAAGTCTAGTGGTTCCCAGATTTTATTTTTATGTAGCAGAACCCTTTCCCCCTTCAGGCAAAATTTTGGATAATTCCTCAATATGTGAAATAGACAAAAAGACTGAATTACATGGCATCTCAGGTTATTGGTAAATGCCAAAAAAAAATCCAATCTCAGCAGCTCTAACAGCAAAGACGGATCCAGCTCAGACATGGCAGGTGGCGTGGCGCCATCATGACCTCAGCCGGGGAAGGGAAGGCAGAGCCAGGGGGTCTCCCATCCACAGAAGTGACACATGTCACTCCCACTCACAGGCCCAGGTCCAGACTGCTCGCCTGGTCTGCCCCAGCCGCAGGGCCCAGGGAGAGTAAGT
Source organism: Phocoena phocoena (assembly GCF_963924675.1). Lineage (NCBI taxonomy): Eukaryota > Metazoa > Chordata > Mammalia > Artiodactyla > Phocoenidae > Phocoena > Phocoena phocoena. The sequence goes on along the minus strand of NC_089227.1, from coordinate 2,527,380 downwards.
CCACCGTTTGACTCAAAAGCAGAGTCAGAAACTCCTGGCAGGCAGGCCAGTTACTAGCACACGGGTGCAGTTTCGATGTTTGTTCAGAAACAGCGGCCGCTCTCAGCATCCCTGAAGCACACCTCACCCTGAAGCCATTTGGAGACCCGCCTGCCCCATCCCTTTCTGTCTCCCACCCACCCGCTGTGCCGCGTGGTGTGTGAGCAACCCCCGGCCACCCTGTGTGAACTGCAAACACAGACACCTGTCTTTTCTACACAGACAGACAGAAACAAGGGGGAATTGAAGTACGTGGAGAGTAGAAATGAAAGAAAGCACGTAAAACCCAGTCATTTTTAAAATGGGAAAAGTGAAGACATGCATATCCACCTACTATTGTATTTTAAAACAAGATGAAATGGACATTCTTTGCAAAAACAGAAAAACCTTAAAATTGACAAAAACGCAGAAGGAGAAATTGAGCTACATTTTTTTAAAAAATGAGTTTCTCTAAGCTTTGAGGAATATTCAGGCTCAGTGCTGTGTAAACTGTCACAGAACCAGGACTTACACCGTATGCTGAGGTTTTGGTCACATCAGGGCTGTGCTGTCCTTTCGAATCCTGGTCGGATGTGGCATCTTATGTAGACACTGCAATTTGTTCTTTTTTTTTTAACATCTTTATTGGAGTATAATTGCTTTACAATGGTGAGTTAGTTTCTGCTGTATAACAAAGTGAATCAGCTATACATATACATATGTTCCCATATCCCCTCCCTCTCACGTCTCCCTCCCACCCTCCCTATCCCACCCCTGTAGGTGGTCACAAAGCACCGAGCTGACCTCCCTGTGCTATGTGGCTGCTTCCCACTAGCTATCTATTTTACGTTTGGTAGTGTATATATGTCCATGCCACTCTCTCGCTTCGTCTCAGCTTACCCTTCCCCCTCCCCACGTCCTCAAGTCCATTCTCTATGTCTGCGTCTTTATTCCGTCCTGCCCCTAGGTTCTTCATAACCTTTTTTTTTTTTTTTAGATTCCATATGTATGTGTTAGCATATGGTATTTGTTTTTTCTCTTTCTGACTGACTTCACTCTGTATGACAGACTCTAGGTCCATCCACCTCACTACAACAACTCGATTTTTTTTCTTTTTATGGCTGAGTAATATTCCATTGTATATATGTGCCACATCTTTTTTATCCATTCATCTGTCGATGGACACTTACGCTGCTTCCATGTCCTGGCTACTGTCAGTAGAGCTGCAGTGAACATTGTGGTACATGACTCTTTGAATTAGGGTATCCTCAGGGTATATGCCCAGTAGTGAGATTGCTGGGTCGTATGATAGTTCTATTTTTAGCTTTTTAAGGAACCTCCATACTGTTCTCCATAGTGGCTGTATCAATTTACATTCCCACCAGCAGTGCAAGAGGGTTCCCTCTTATGCACACCCTCTCCAGCCTTTATTGTTTGTACACTTTTTGATGATGGCCGTTCTGACTGATGTGAGGTGATACCTCATTGTAGTTTTGATTTGCATTTCTCTAATGATTAGTGATGTTGAGCATCCTTTCATGTGTTTGTTGGCAATCTGTATATCTTCTTTGGAGAAATGTCTGTTTAGGTCTTCTGCCTATTTTTGGATTGAGTTGTCTTCTGCCTATTTTTGGATTGAGTGGTTTTTTTGATATTGGGTTTCATGAGCTGCTTGTAAATTTTGGAGATTAATCCTTTGTCAGTTGCTTCATTTGCAAATACTTCCTCCCATTCAGAGGATTGTCTTTTCATCTTGTTTATGGTTTCCTTTACTGGGCAAAAGCTTTTAAGTTTCATTAGGTCCCATTGGTTTATTTTTGCTTTTATTGCCATTTCCCTAGGAGGTGGGTCAAAAAGGATCTTGCTGTGATTTATGTCATAGAGTGTTCTACCTATGTTTTCCTCTAAGAGTTTTATAGTGTCTGACCTTACATTTAGGTCTTTAATCCATTTTGAGTTTATTTTTGTGTATGGTGTTAGGGAGTGTTCTAATTTCATTCTTTAACATGTAGCATCCAATTTTCCCAACACCACTTATTGAAGAGGCTGTCTTTTCTCCATTGTATATTCTTGCATCCTTCATCAAACGTAAGGTGACCATATGTGCGTGGGTTTATCTCTAGGCTTTCTATCCTGTTCCATTGATCTATCTTTCTGTTTTTGTGCCAGTACCATACTGTTTTGATTACTGTAGCTTTGTAGCATAGCCTGAAGTCAGGGAGCCTGATTCCTCCAGCTCCTTTTTTCTTTCTCAAGATTGCTTTGGCTCCTCGGTGTCTTTTGTGTTTCCATGCAAATTGTGAAATTTTTTGTTCTAGTTCTATGAAAAATGCCATTGGTAGTTTGATAGGGATTGCATTGAATCTGTAGATTGCTTTGGGTAGTAGAGTCATTTTCACAATGTTGATTCTTCCAATCCAAGAACATGGTATATCTCTCCATCTGTTTGTATCATCTTTAATTTCTTTCATCAGTATCTTATAGTTTTCTGCATACAGGTCTTTCATCTCCTTAGGTAGGTTTATTCCTAGGTATTTTATTCTTTCTGTTGCAGTGGTAAATGGGAGTGTTTCCTTAATTTCTCTTTCAGATTTTTCATCATTAGTGTATAGGAATGCAAAAGATTTCTGTGCATTAATTTTGTATCCTGCTACTTTACCAAATTCATTGATTAGCTCTAGTAGTTTTCTGGTAGCGTCTTTAGGATTCTATATATATAGTATCATGTCATCTGCAAACAGTGACAGCTTTACTTCTTTTCCGATTTGGATTCCTTTTATTTCTTTTTCTTCTCTGATGGCTGTGGCTGAAACTTCCAAAACTATGTTGAATAATAGTGGTGAGAGTGGGCAACCTTGTCTTGTTCCTGATCTTAGTGGAAATGTTTTCAGTTTTTCACCATTGAGAACAATGTTGGCTGTAGGTTTGTCATATATGGCCTTTATTATTTGAGGTAAGTTCCCTCTATGCCTACTTTCTGGAGGGTTTTTTATCATAAATGGGTGTTGAATTTTGTCGAAAGCTTTTTCTGCATCTATTGGGATGATCATATGGTTTTTGCCCTTCAATGTGTTAATATGGTGTATCACACTGATTGATTTGCATATATTGAATCTTTGCGTGCCTGGGATAAACCCCACTTAATCATGGTGTATGATCCTTTTAATGTGCTGTTGGATTCTGTTTGCTAGTATTTTGTTCAGGATTTTTGCATCTATGTTCGTCACTGATATTTGCCTGTAGTTTTCTTTCTTTGTGACATCTTTGTCTGGATTTGATATCAGGGTGATGGTGGTCTCGTAGAATGAGTTTGGGAGTGTTCCTGCTATATTTTGGAAGAGTTTGAGAAAGATAGGTGTTAGCTCTTCTCTAAATGTTTGGTAGAATTCGCCTGTGAAGCCATCTGGTCCTGGGCTTTTTGTTGGAAGATTTTTAATCACAGTCTCAATTTCAGTGCTTATGATTGGTCTGTTTATACTTTTCTATTTCTTCCTGGTTCAGTCTCGGAAGGTTGTGCATTTCTAAGAATTTGTCCATTTCTTCCAGGTTGTCCATTTTATTGGCATATAATTGCTTGTAGTAATCTCTCTTGATCCTTTGTATTTCTGCTGTGTCAGTTATTACTTCTCCTTTTTCATTTATACTTCTATTGATTTGAGTCTTCTCCCTTTTTTTCTTGATGAGTCTGGCTAATTGTTTATCGGTTTTGTTTATCTTCTCAAAGAACCAGCTTTTACTTTTATTGATCTTTGCTATTGTTTCCTTCATTTCTTTTTCATTTATTTCTGATCTGATTTTTATGATTTCTTTCCTTCTGCTAACTTTGGGGTTTTGGGGTTCTTCTTTCTCTAATTGCTTTAGGTGTAAGGTTAGGTTGTTTATTTGAGATTTTTCTTGTTTCTTGGGGTAGGATTGTATTGCTATAAACTTCCCTCTTAGAACTGCCTTTGCTGCATGCCATAGGTTTTGGGTCATCATGTTTTCCTTGTCATGTGTTTCTAGGTATTTTTTTGATTTCTTCAGTGATCTCTTTGTTATCAAGTAGTGTATTGTGTAGCCTCCATGTATTTGTATTTTTTATAGATTTTTTTCCTGTAATTGATATCTAGTGTCACAACGTTGTGGTCAGAAAAGATACTTGATACAATTTCAATTTTCTTAAATTTACCAAAGCTTGATTTGTGACCCAAGATACGATCTCTCCCAGAGAATGTTCCATGAGCACTTGAGAAGAAAGTGTATTCTGCTGTTTTTGGATGCAGTGTCCTATAATTATCAGTTAATTCCATCTTGTTTAATGTATCATTTAAAGCTTGTGTTTCCTTATTTATTTTCATTTTGGATCATCTGTCCATGGGTGAAAGTGGGGTGTTAAAGTCCCCTACTATGATTGTGTTACTGTCGATTTCCCCTCTTACGGCTGTTAGTATTTGCCTTATGTATTGAGGTGCACCTACGTTGGGTGCATAAATATTTACATTTGTTATATCTTCTTCTTGGATCCATCCCTTGATCATTATGTAGTGTCCTTCTTTGTCTCTTGTAATAGTCTTTATTTTAAAGTCTATTTTGTCTGATATGGGAATTGCTACTCCAGCTTTCTTCTGATTTCCATTTGCATGGCATATCTTTTTCCATCCCCTCACTTTCGGTCTGTATGTGTCCCTAGGTCTGAAGTGGGTCTCTTGTAGATAGCATATATAGGGGTCTTGTTTTTGTATCCATTCAGCCAGTCTCTGTCTTTTGGTTGGAGCATTTAATCCATTTACATTTAAGGTAATTATCGATACATATGTTCCTATTCCCATTTTCTTAATTGTTTTGGGTTAGTTAGTATAGTTGTTTTCCTTCTCTTGTGTTTCCTGCCTTTAGCATTTACTGTAAAGCTGGTTTGGTGGTGCTGAATTCTCTTAGCTTTTGCTTGTCTGTAAAGCTTTTGATTTCTCTGTCAAATCTAAGTGAGATCCTTTCTGGGTAGAGTAATCTTGGTTGTAGGTTTTTCTCCTTCATCACTTTAAATATGTCCTGCCACTCCCTTCTGGCTTGCAGAGTTTCTGCTGAAAGGTCAGCTGTTAACCTTATGGGGATTCCCTTGTATGTTATTTGTTGTTTTTCCTTTGCTGCTTTTAATATTTTTTCTCTGTATTTAATTTTTGATAGGTTGATTAATATGTTCTTGGCGTGTTTATCCTTGGATTTATCTTGTGTGGGACTCTCTGTACTTCCTGGACTTGATTAACTGTCCTTTCCCATATTACCTCTTTTTTTTTTTTTTTTTTTTTGCGGTACTTGGGGCTCTCACTGTTGTGGCCTCTCCTGTTGTGGAGCACAGGCTCCGGACGCGCAGGCTCAGCGGCCATGGTTCACGGGCCCAGCCGCTCCGCGGCATGTGGGATCTTCCCGGATCAGGCCAGGAACCCGTGTCCCCTGCATTGGCAGGCGGACTCTCAGCCATTGCTCCACCAGGGAAGCCCCCGCGCCACCAGGGAAGCCCCCTTTCCCATATTAGGGAAGTTTTCAACTATAATCTCTTCAGATATTTTCTCAGTCCCCTTTTTTTTCTCTTCTACTTCTGGGACGCCTATAATTCAAATGTTGGTGCGTTTAATGTTGTCCCAGAACTCTCTGAGACTGTCCTCAATTCTTTTCATTCTTTTTTCTTTATTCTGCTCTGCAGTAGTTATTTCCACTATTTTATCTTCCAGGTCACTTATCCGTCCTTCTGCCTCAGTAATTCTGCTATTGATTCTTTCTAGAGAATTCTTAATTACATTTATTGTGTTGTTCATCATTGTTTGTTTGCTCTTTAGCTCTTCTAGGTGCTTGTTGAACGTTTCTTGTGTTTTCTCCATTCTATTTCCAAGATTTTGGATCATCTTTTCTGTCATTACTCTGAATTCTTTTTCAGGTAGACTGCCTATTTCCTCTTCATTTGTTTGGTCTGGTGGGTTTTTACCTTGCTCCTTCATCTGCTGTGCGTTTCTCTGTCTTCTCATTTTGCTTAACTTACTGTGTTTGGGGTCTCCTTTTCGCAGGCTGCAGGTCCATAGTTCTTGTTGTTTTTAGTGTGTGCCCCCAGTGGGTGAGATTGATTCAGTGGGTTGTGTAGGCTTCCTGGTGGAAGGGACCAGTGCCTATGTTCTGGTGGATGAGGCTGGATCTTGTCTTTCTGGTGGGCAGGTCCACGTCTGGTGGTGTGTTTTGGGGTGTCTGTGGACTTATTATGATTTTAGGCAGCCTCTCTGCTAATGGGTGGGGTTGTGTTCCTGTCTTGCTAGTTGTTTGGCATAGGTTGTCCAGCACTGTAGCTTGCTGGTTGTTGAGTGGATCTGGGTCGTAGCCCTGAGATGGAGATCTCTGGGAGAGCTTTCACTGTTTGATATTACGTGGAGCCAGGAGGTCTCTGGTGGACCAATATCCTGAGCTCAGCTCTCCCACCTCAGAGGCTGAGGCCTGATACCCGACCAGAGCACCAAGACCCTGTCAGCCACACAGCTCAGAAGAAAAGGGAGAAGAAAATAAATAAATAAATAAATAAAATAAGATAGTTATTAAAATAAAAAATAATTATTAAAAACAAAAAAAATTTTTAAGTAATTAAAAAAAGAAAGGAAGAAAGAAGAGAGCAACCAAACCAAAAAGCAAATCCACCAATGATAACAAGCAGTAAAAACTATACTATGAAAAATAAAAAAACGAGAGAACCCTAGGATAAATGGTAAAGGCAAAGCTGTATAGACAAAATCACACAAAGAAGCATACACATACACACTCATAAAAAGAGAAAAAGGAAAAAAAATATATATATATCGTTGCTCCCAAAGTCCACCATCTCAATTCTGGGGTAATTCATTGTCTATTCGAGTATTCCACAGATGCGGGATACATCAAGTTGATTGTGCAGATCTAATCTGCTGCTCCTGAGGCTGCAGGGAGAGATTTCCCTTTCTCTCCTTTGTTCACACAGCTCCTGGGGTTCAGCTTTGGATTTGGTCCCGCCTCTGCCTGTAGGTCGCCTGAGGGCATCTGTTCTTTGCTCAAACAGGACCGGTTTAAAGTAGCAGCTGATTAGAGAGCTCTGGCTCACTCAGGCGGGGGGTGTGGGAGAGAGTGTATGGAATACAGGGCGAGCCTGCGGTGGCAGAGGCCGGCGTGACTTGCCACAGCCTGAGGCACGCTGTGTGTTCTCCCGGGGAAGTTGTCCCCGATCCCGGGACCCTGGCAGTGGCAGGCTGCACAGGCTCCCGGGAGGGGAGGTGTGGAGAGTGACCTGTGCTCGCACCAGGCTTCTTCGTGGCTGCAGCAGCAGCCTTAGCGTTTAATGCCCATCTCCGTTGTCATGCTGATAGCTGTGGCTCGCGCCCGTCTCTGGAGCTCGTTTAGGCGGTGCTCTGAATCCCCTCTCCTCGCGCACCCTGAAAAAGTGGTCTCTTGACTCTTCGGCAGTTCCAGACTTTTTCCCAGACTCCCTCCCGGCTAGCCGTGGCGCAGTAACCCCCTGCAGGCTGTGTTCACGCCGCCAACCCCAGACGTCTCCCGGCGCTCCGACCTAAGCCCGAGCCTCAGCTCCCAGCCCCGCCCGCCCCGGCGAGTGAGCAGACAAGCCTCTCGGGCTGCTGAGTGCCGGTTGGCACCGATCCTCTGTGCTGGAATCTCTCTGCTTTGCCCTCAGCACCCCTGTTGCTGCGCTCTCCTCCGTGGCTCCAAAGCTTCCCCCCCGCCACCCCCCGTCTCCGCCAGTGAAGGGGCTTCCTAGTGTGTGGAAACTCTTCCTCCTTCACAGCTCCCTCTCAGAGGTGCAGGTCCCGTCCCTATGCTTTTGTCTCTGTTTCTTTTTTCTTTTGCCCTCCCCAGGTACATGGGGACTTTCTTGCCTTTTGGGAAGTCTGAGGTCTTCTGCCAGTGTTCAGTATGTGTTCTGTAGGAGTTGTTCCACGTGTAGATGTATTTCTGATGTATTTGTGGGGAGGAAGGCGATCTCCCCATCTCACTCCTCCACCATCTTGAAGGTCTCCCCTGCAGTTTGTTGTTCCCTGAGTCTATATTCTTCTCTCTGGGACCAGAATTCCACTCAGCAGCTGTTTGAGTATGGGCCTGTTGGCAACAAAAATCTCTCCATTTTTGTTTGGTATATTTTTATCTTATTTTCATTATTGAAGGAACTTTTCACTGATGGTCGAATCCTTGGTTAGAGGTTATTTTCTCCTGCATTTCACCCATCCCATTGTCTTCTAACTCCCATCATTCAAGTTAAAAAGTCAGCTGTTCCTCCTCTCATAGCTTCTGTGAAAGTAAAGTGTGTCTTCCTACGGTTGCTTTCAACGTTTTCTCTTTGTCTCTGTTTTCCATGATGTTCCTGGGTGGTTTTGTTTATTTGTTTGTTCGTTTTTGTTTCATTTTTATCCCACTCCTAGATTCTGTAGCTTGGTGGGGTTTTTTTAGCTTTGGAAAATTCTTGGCCCTTATCTCAAACATTTCTTCTAAGCCGTTCTCTCTCTTCCCCTCTCATGGGAGTGCAGTTGTACCTGTGTTAGACCTTTTCATCGTGTTCCAAATATGTTAACTTTAGAAACGACTACTGCAGGGCCTCAAGCTGGAAATGAGCTTACATCCATAAAGGACAGTGAAGAGGAAGATGCAGCCCACTTGATACCTGAGTTTCCTCTTCCTGACCTTGTTTCTCTTCTGTGTGGTTTGAGTGGGTAATTGGGGAGCGTAGGTTGGGATGTTGGGAGTGTACGAGACTTTGCAGGGCCCGTAGTGCTTATTTCCTGGGGAAATAAAGCATGAGCCACTGAGCTGCTTGGGCAGGGAGCCTGGTGGTCAGGAAGAGCGCTGGTTTGGGAACAGGCTTGTACATTCAGATCCTGAATCGCTACTTTACCATGACCTTGAGCAACTTGCTTCACTTCTTTGTGTTCTGTTATTTGTAAAATGGGGATAAAGTACATATTTCGTAAAATGGAGAAGATTAAATAAAAGAGCAGCATAAAGCACTTAGAAGAGAGCTTTGCCTGTAGCAACATTCAGTAAGGCTGTTGTTCTTCTCTCATCGTTATTACATTGTTACTGCCCTGCTTACTCCCTGCCCACCCAGGATCCCAAGACAGTCGGCGGTAACTGTCTATGGAGTGTTGGTGGTGGCAGGCCCCAGAGACAGTGCTCTGTCGGGTGTTTGTTCTTGAGTTCACCAGGCTGTTGGCAGGGATTGCTCATCGTTCTGTATGACTGTTGCCCCCCACGGCCGTGGGTTTGCCACATCTGGGGCTTTGGGGGCTCCCGAGCCCCCCCCCCACCCCCAGTGGCTGACTCTGGCCTTCCTTTCCCCTTCAGTATGGAATGCTCCTTTACCAGAACTACAGAATCCCTCAGCAGAGGAAGGCCATGCTGTCCCCCTTCTCAACTCCAGTGGTAAGTAAAGCTGCCGGCCCCCCAAACCAAGTTCCTCCTCAGCTGCTGCGTCCGCGTGTGCTGTGGACACCTCGTTCCCGACGGGGCTGACCAGAGAAGCTGCAGAACGAGCTTGTGCGTTTCAGAGAAGCCAGCCTATCTCATCGCCTTGCGTTTCCCGGAAGGTGGACCTGGTCGTCCCAGCAGCGTGCCTGCCGGGAGCAGATTCCCTGTCCCCACGTCTCCCCGCAGGGTTGCCTCAGTAGGTGGCTCCATTTAAGGGCTCTCTGTTCACGTGCTCAGAAATGTCGACAGCAGCTCTTAGCTCCACTGAGGAGCCGCCTTCCCACCTTCGCTTTTGTCCATTTCAGCTGTGGGACCCGCGGTGCTGTTGACCATGACGCTTAGGTCTTTCTCTGTGAGAATTGAGACTGTAGTGAGTCATCTTGCGTTCTCAGGATGGACTTTAGTTCCCGGAGGTGCAGAAATGCTTCATCCTCTCCAACTATGATCTTAACAGTCCCTCGATGTCTATTCCTAGATGTCAAACTATCCCACAGAACGAGTCCCTGTGTTTCCCTGAACTAACTTACCCGACTTGGCTGATGGTGAGGGCTGGCTTGCACTTGACGTTGCCATGTCTTTGATGAGTTGTAGTGCACGTTCGGGACCCCGTGAAACACCACACAGTCCCAATCCTGTGGGTACCGGCAGCCTCACCAGTGGCCTTCGAATACCTCGAGAGGACTGGAACGTTTCTTTGTTCTTCTTGAGAAAAACCCAAGCCATTTTTAGTCCAGGGGCGCTTGCGGCACTGAACGTTCCATCTGATCCTCAGAGAGCTGGGATGGTGGAGGGACTTGCCCGTCCTCTCCTGCCCCTCCCCAGGCACAGCTGCTCTGTGCCAAGGTTCCCACCTGCTCCCTGGCGGTTTCCCTGCATCTTAAGGACTCACGGCCTCTCGTTTCCAGCGCAGTGTCTCTGAGAACTCCCTTGTGGCCATGGATTTTTCTGGGCAAACGGGAAGAGTGATCGAGAACCCAGCTGAGGCCCAGAGTGCAGCCCTGGAAGAAGGCCACGCCTGGAGGGTAAGGCCATGGCCCTGTCCCGCCGGGTCGGGCTCCCTTGCGGTGGCCACTCCAAGCCTGATCTGCCCCCAGAAGAGGGGCTGTGTGCTGGCGTCAGGGGGTGAGAGGCTGGGAGGGTGGGTGGCTGTGAGTTCTCAGCTGCAGGAAGCCTTGGCCCTCCTGGGCTCCTCCATGCACCCTGCCACCCCACCACCCTCGTCCCTGGGCTCCCGTGGGGGGAGGGGCAAGGAGCAGAGCCCTGGGTTCCCCCGGCTCGCAGCCCCGTTCCTGCTGGAGTCTTCCGGGCGGGCAGAGCGTGAGGCCAGGCATTCCGAGTGTGGCTCGACCTCTAACTAGCGTCACAGCCTTGGACAGTCTTTTTACTCTGAGGCCCAAGTTCCTCATCTCCAGATGGATGAATATCTCCCAACTTCCAAGCTTTTCTGAGCTTTAAAGACAGTGTACAAAACACAAGCCCACAGCTCTGGCTCTGAAAGCCTCCCCCTCCTTCGGCCTCAGAGTGCGCAGAAAAGGAGAATGCACCCAAAGCCACGACCAGTGTTCAGACCTGCCTGAGTTCCCTGGAAAATCTCGTGCTTTTCTCCTAAGATGTATTGGGAATTTCACTCCATGTCTTGTGTGTGACAAACACGTCTCTGCTTCCATGCTGGAATCCTTAGAAATATACTAGGATGGGGATGCTTCTGGTTTTGTTTTGAACAACTGCCGCCTGTAAGCTGTCTGTCCTCGTGGTCACATGGGACTGAGGTGTCTGTCATTCCATGGTCGAGGGCCCTGTCACCCGGCCAGCTCCCCGCCCCAGCTGTGTCCCAGGTGGCGTGCTGCTTGTGTCACTCTGCTGTCCTAGCGCTAACGCGGGGATCTCTTTTGCAGAAGCGAAGCACGCGGATGAATATCCTTGGGAGCCAGAGCCCCCTCCACCCTTCCACCCTAAGTACAGGTAAACGCTGGCATCTTGGCCTGATATTTTTGTACATAAATAAAATAAAAGAGCTCCCAACCCTCCCCGAGCTTCACAACGTTGTCCAGGCCCAGAGCGCAGCACGAAAGCTGCGGCCGCGGAAATCCGGGCCCCGTGTGGACCTGAGTGAGCTCGCAGGGCAGCCGCTGTGCGTGGGCCCCAGGCTACCCACCTTTCTCTGTTTCCCGCAGTGATTCACAGGACACAGCACTGGTTTCACGGCAGGATCTCCAGGGAGGAGTCACACCGGATCATTAAGCAGCAGGGGCTCGTGGATGGGTAAGGGACACGACGGGCAGCGTGGGCGTCTGCTGAGGGTCTGCTGGGCTCGGCTCCTCAGAGCATCCCGCCATGGGGTGCGGGGCTGGGCAACGGTTGCAGCCTCGTCCTGAAGAGGAGCAGTGTGCTCAGGGAAACGAGGATGCTGCAGGGTTTGCGCGGCCACGACGTGGAGAGAGGGATCGCAGTCCATTTCTGTCCAGACGCTAAAATTATTCCCTACCTCCTTAGTGAAATTCGAACAGATGAGGAACGCGTGTTGCTTCCTTTTGATCAGTAAGGCAGTGGGCCAGTGGAAAACCGTATCTTCTTGCCTACACCTTTTGCTTTATGCCTTATATCATTGGCCTTTGCCCCAGCCACCCCAGATCTTAAGTGACGCAGAGCAGCAAAGCCGTATCGTTTCTCACAGTTAGGGCTGCTTGGGTGGCTCTTCCCACCGGGGCCAGCAGAACTCACGTGCCTGGTGGCCAGTGCTGGCCGTGGCTGGGTGCCGAGGTGCCTGGGCACAGGTCTCTGGCAGGTTAGCCTGGGTCCATCATGGCCATCACAGGGATCCCAAGGGTAAGAGGTCAACCCCAGTGCACAAGCACTTCTCAAGGTGACACCCCCGTGGTCAAGGCAAACCCGGCAGCCAGGCTCAGCATCAGTATGAATGAGAGGAAGCTGCCCCGGGTGTGGCTGCAGACATGTGAGTGACCGTGACCGCGGCATGGTCCCTCCCGAGCTCAGCCCGAGTCATGCCTCCACCCCCACCCCCCACCCCCACATAAAGAGACCCAGACGAGTTAGTTGGATGCCCTGGTCCATCCTTGTCATGGCTGCCTCTCACTGGGTCTACTCAAAAGACAGGCTCTCAGGAGCTGCTCAACTCACAGCAGTCCTTTTGTTCTTCAAATCCTTCATCTTTAAAAAGTTTTATCATGGAACTCTAAAACTTCACGAGGGAGGAGAGGGTGAGGAACCCTGTCTACCTCTTGCCGGCTTCAGAATTTGCTCACCTAAGCTGGTCTCTTCCCCTTCCTACATTTTTATTATTTTTTTCTCCTCTTCTCCTCTTTGCCTTCCTCTCCTTCCTTCTAACTTTTCCCACTTTTCTTCCTCTACTTTTTCCTTCTTCTTCTGAGCTGTTTTAAAGGAAACCCCCGACGTTCGGAATTTTTACCGGTAACTGTATCTCAGTGAGTGTCTGAAAAATAAGGACCCTTTTCTTCTGAGACAACCGCACTATCGTCGTTGCATCTAAAATAAACAAGAATTTCTTAGTGTCCTCAGAAGTCCCATCATGCTCACACACACGAAAGTCCTTTAAACGTAGTTGGTCTAAAGCAGGATCGACCCGTGGCGTCTGGTTGAAGTGTCTCTGTCTCCCTTAATATAATAGTAGTCTCCCCACCACTCCATTTTCTTTCCTTTTTTTTTTTTAATATATCTTTCCTTTGTTGAAGAAGTAGGTCATTTGCTAATTGTGTACCTGTGGTTTCTTTGACTGTGTTCCCCTGTCTCCCTCGTTTCCTGTAAAGTGTGGGCAGAGGCTTGGTTAGACTCTGAGCCTTCTTCCGAGAAGGCTTCTGCAGAGCTTCGGGGCTGCATGTCTGTACTGCCCACTTCCTCATCCCGGGCTGGGCGGGGGTCTGGCGTTGTCAGCCGGGCCCCCAGTCCAGCTCCCAGCCCCCTACACGGAAGGGTCTGAGCCACCGAACCCGCCCAGGTTTATTGTTTCATTAGAGGTCACAGAGTCATTGTCTTCTGATTCTATTATTCCTTCGCTAAAACCCTTTTCCTTGTCACGTATTTGTTTTTCTGGGAAAGGTAAGCTAAGTGCTTGGTTTTTCTCTTTGTCAGTTTTCAGGATCACGGTTTGGTGTTCTGCCGTCTTCCGGTGCTTACAAATGAGGTGTTCCGTTTTGGTTTTTAACTCTCATGGTGAACTTAGATACTATGTGTTTGATTTGTTTCAATCCAAGCTTAAAATTCTTCATGTTTCCTAGGCCCTCTTTTTGTCCCATGGGGCAGGCCTCTTTCAAGTTGGTTCCTGAGTTCTTTTGACCCAACACTAAGAGCGTTTGCTTTCTGGTGTGACACATTCTCTTAAGGGCCCTAATTCTTTGTCGTGGAAAATGGCGTCTGGAAACCAAATCGGTAGGTCTTTTCCGTGGACAGAACTAGGACATAGGCTTTTTAAACTGAAAAATAGATTACAGGTTCACATTGATATTGCCAGTTCAAATGGAAAATTACAGGGTGTGTACGCCTTTGATTTTATGGTCTCTCTCTTCTCTTCCTCTGAAAAATCTTACTGATGACAGTCGCTTACTTATTTGTTTTACCTCACTCTGTACTTGTCTGCTGTACCCCACATCACATCATGAAAATATTGATAATATTACTTCAGTACTACTGAATTCACACTTCTTTGCAGCCCTTTTAATCCTTAAGGAATAGTCCAGGCAGGTCATGTTAAAGTACCAACCTTAAGGTAATTCTTCTCCGTGGTTCCACCACCAAACTGCCACGTCTTCAGGTTCATTCCTCTGTTTGTTTCTGATTTTTGTTAAGTGGATCTGATTTATTTCCTCTTCAGTTTAATGCTGCTTTTTTTTTTAACTATGTAAAACATTGCCTTGGTTCCAAAGTCAAAAGTTATAAAACCAGGTACTTTGCCCCCAACTCCACGATGGGTAAACATTTTCATCAGTGTTCGTTTGTTTCTCCTTCTGTTGTTTCCTTTTAAAAGTATAAAAGTGTTTGTTTCCGTAGTCTGCCTCATCTTAACGAGGGCGTGTACTGGCCTCGGAGGTCCGACCCTGAGCTTAGCTGCGGCCTGAGGACGCTGGGGTGGGATGGCCAGGAGGGGTTGCCCCCTTCCTTGTCCCCTGCTGGGTTCTCTTTCACACGATAGAGCTTCACTGTTTCCAGGCTTCTGTCATGACACACTGTGCCCCATCGTCATGTTTTTGCAAGTGTCTCTTTGCCGGTGAGTTCGAAGAAGTGGGAGTGTTGAACGGAGGCTGGGTCTCTAGCATGTGATTAAGGGCCAGTTTCATTTCCAGTCCTTTTCGTGTTGCTGAACTGTCGGTACATACTTGCCCAGTTTTCTACATCCATTTTTTGGGTATATACTGTTTTTTAAAATTAATTTTATTTATTTTAAATTTTGGCCGCTTTGGGTCTTCGTTGCTGCATGCAGGCTTTCTCTAGCTGCAGCGAGCGGGGGCTACTCTTCATTGCGGTGTAGTTGTGGCTCGCGGGCTCTAGGGCGCAGGCTCAGTAGTCGTGGCACACGGGCTTAGTTGCTCCGCGGCATGTGAGATCTTCCCGGACCAGGGATCGAACCCGTGTCCCCTGCATTGGCAGGCGGATTCTTAACCACTGCTCCACCAGGGAAGCCCCTACATCCATTTTTTACAAACATTTTTTTCCCAGGTTGTCGTTTGTCTTTTTGACTTAGCTGATGGGGGTTTGGGTTTTGGTTATACAATTTTTCTAAATATGGTCAAGTTTATCTTTTCTGTCCTTTAGCCTGTGTCTTTCTGGATTTTTGAGTCATAGTCATATAAGTTTTTCCTGCTTCTCAACCACAAAGGGGTTTGCTCATGTTATCCCCTAGAGCTTGTATTGTTTCTCTCCTCCCTTCCTTCCTTCCTTTTTTTTCATGATTATTTCCTCCTTTTCTGCTTGTTCATTTTTGTTTGTGTGTTTAGATCCCAGGTACATTTCAGAATTTATTTATCCTGGTGCACTGTTTAAAGATGGATCTGATTTTTTTCCCATGTGGCTGTACAGTTGTTCCAAACGACTTATTTGAAATGTCACTTGATCCTAGAACAGTCCCTTTTAGAGCCTTAGAGATGACCCCTCCTGACTACAAACGAGACGCTGCGTCTCTGAACTTTCTGCCTAAGAGAGAAAAGCCTACCCTCCAAAATTCCTCTCTTGGTGATGTTCTTTGCCTGTAGGTTTGTGTGTGTCTCCAGGGCTTCAAGGACAAGATGCTTACCCATTACAGCCCTAAATCCTATCCAAAGTGAGCCCTCAGATGTTCTCGTGGTGTCCCATTTACCGTAACGTCTGTGAGATTCGTTCCAAGGAAGCCAAGTGGGTTTGCTTACCAGGTGACGTAAGTCATAAACCGATAATTCAAGAGGCGAGTGTGAGTAGAAAGGAAAGGTGCTTTAATCAGAAGAAAAGCCAGCAATCTGGGGAGAAGGTGAACTCATGTCCTAAGACCAACTCTGAAGATTCTGCTCAGCCATGACAGTTTTTAGAGGGAAAAACGGTGACAGGTGGAGAGGAAGAATCCCAGTGAGTCATCGAGGCAGGAGGTTGGGTTCTGCCCCCTTCTCCATTGCATGCAGACTGACTGATCCTTCAGATGTTGTCTTGCCAAGTGATCTGCCTGCAGTATTGCCGAGGAGACTGTTGAGGGTGGGGAGCCAGTCATTTTTTAACTGCTTCATTCTTCATTCTTACCTCTTTTCATCCAGGAAACGAATCATCAGGTTAGACAAGGCACGGTGTGCGTTCAGGAGAGCATAGGTCAGGAGTTAGTTTCAATTGCCTAGTGATTCATTCCTGTAATTAGGCTCTTTTCACATTAGAGGGGGACAGAAATGGGCCAACAGGAAAGGGGCAAAAGAGCTGCTTTTGACAATGCCAGAGAAGTGAAGGTTCCACAGGACGTGTCACTTGGTGCCGTGGCCACAGCATCCCTCCTGGGGCCCAGGGCGGTGGCACCTACATCCCTGAGGGGCTGACACATCCAGGCTCAGGAAGGGGATGCGGGGGACCAGTGTGTTTTGAAGAAGCTTCCCCAGTGGTTGTGAGCTCAGGCCCAGCCGGCCTACTTTGCGTTAAAAGGAGCCGTCCTCGGGCAGGGGAGCCTGGGGCGGACAAACCGTGTTTGTCTTTCAACTTTTCCTGCAGTCTAGCGCCAGTTGCCGAGGTTGTCTCTGCCCAGCCTTGGTGAGAAGTGCGGGCATCCCTCTGCCAACTTTGTTTCTCTCTGTCCTCCCTGGGGTCTGAGTTGCGTCTAAGGTTATAATTTTCAATCCCAACATCCGGCTGTTGGCGCTCTAGCAAAATCAAAAGGCAGGGTGATGGGACATCGCCTGAGGTGTTACTGCAGTGGTGCCACATCGTCCGTTCATCCCCTTGTTCAGGGCGGAAATGTGCTGGGAAAACAAGGTAAATTAAATAATCAATTCCTAGTCATTACCCCGCCCTGCAGAGGTAATGGAGGGAAGCCAATGTAGAGAGTCAGACAGCAAGCAGAAAACGGTGCTGGAAGGCAGGCCATAACAACCGTTACAAAACACTGCTTCCTAGACCTTTAGCCTCAAATCACTGATGGAGCTGGGGTGAGGGGGGCTGGAAAGAGACAGCAGAGCCTGCAGTCAACCCGGGAGGCGGCTCTGAAGTCCGCTGGGTCCGGGCAGCCCCCCGCAGGTGACCTGTGCGTGCGTGCAAGCACGGGTCTGTGCACACGTGTACGTGTATGCGTGTTGCGCTCACACCCCCAGGCCTGCAGGGCCTGCCGCGGGGCCGGCACTCGCTGGCTGCCCCCTTCCTTCCCCTCTTTCCGCCGACAGCCCATCCCAGAGCCTGGGACGGAAGGAGCTTTTCAAGGGGCCAGTCCCGCGCTGTGGCCCGCCCTGCGGATCCTCCCCCGGGGCTCCTGTCGGGACCTGCGGCATTTAAGGCTCTGTGCCCCCCGTCCTGCCCCTGCCTCATTCACACTCAGGGTCAAGCCCCGCCACTCCCTTGTTGTCCCCTGTGCCTGTCTGTCGTGAGCTGGTCCCTCTGTCCGTGCCCCAGGCCCCTCCGCTGGGTGGAAGGCAACGTCTTTGTCAAGACTTGAGTTCTTTGCGGCTCTCCCTCCCCTGGGGCAGAGCGGGGTGCCGTCCCAGGGCTAACGCAGCCAGCTCAGAAAAGCGTAGGGTGCTCACCGGCCACGGAGGAACCACCTGCGCCCTTGCTCCTGCTGTGCCGGCGCTCCTCCCTGGTTTCTGCTGGCTGTGTGACCTTGGAGAATTTGCCTGACTTCTCTGGGCCCCGCTGCCCTCACTGTAAAATGGGGACAGTGACGGCTGCTGTGAGTCCTGAGCGAGGCAGTGTGTGCAGTGCCAGGACCACCACACACCGGAGCTGTGCTATCGCTCTGATCTCCCTCAGCCCCTTTGTGCTTTCGTGACTGGACACGTGAGCCTTGGCTCCAGTCCTCACATTCCTCAGCACTTTCCTTCCGTGCTCCATTCTGATGACCTAAGCAGAGGCATCCGTGGCCTGTTAGCCCCCAGCCTGGGCTCTGCAGTAGCCACCCCCCGGCCTGCCCCGAAATCCCTGCGCCTGTGCTTTGCTGGTGGCGATCACCAATGCCTCCAGTGTCCACACGGACTACACAACAGCCCTGAG